>NC_059169.1:80313132-80623632 GCF_019923935.1 Bubalus bubalis | reverse complement strand
CATCAGGGATCAAACCCATGTCTTCTGCATTGGCAGGAGAATTCTTTACCATTGAGCCAGCAAGGAAGCCCTCTGGGTGTTTTTCTTGATTAGCAACTCTACAGGTCAGGTAACAAACTTGTCACAACTATGATATTAATAGAATATTGAAGGCATTGTTGTAATCTTGGTATTGGGAAACATGTAATTCCCAGTTTCCTGCTTATTCCCAGCTGCACAAGTTTTATTCCAAATTCATGGCACCATCGACTCAATGGACATGAGTTTTAGCAAACACCAGTAGATAGTGAAGGACAGGGAAGCCTGGCATGCTGCAGTCCATGGGGTCGCAAAAAGTCCGACATGACCGAGTGACTGAACAGCAACAACATTACTCCATCATAATCCATCAAGAATCTGGACAAATGTCTTTTTTTCAGAGCTCCTCTGCAAGAATAGATCCCACTGCATGATACTGGATGCTTGGGGCTGATGCACTGGGACGACCCAGAGGGATGGTATGAGGAGGGAGGATGGAGGAGGGTTCAGGGTGGGAAACACATGTATACCTGTGGCAGATTCATTTTGATGTTTGGCAAAACTAATACAATTATGTAAAATTTAAAAATAAAATAAAATAAAAATAAAACCATTTTCACTACATTTTTAAGACATAAAAATCTTGTGAAACACGCTTAGCTTGGAAACAAATGTTCTCTGAATTGTAATGTTAGTCAAAATCCTCTTTCAGAAAAGCAAACACATATTACTTGATAGATTGAAGTATTCTAATACTTTTAATTATTGGTTTATGATTCTTAGTCAAACTCTTACCAATGAAAAGGCTTTTCTATTTAGCTATTGCAGAGGTTTTCTGTATCAACACACTCTATTTTTACTATGGATTGTGGTATCTCCTCCAAGGCTAAATGGGCGTGTTTCCATCTCAGTGGAGTAAGTGAATTATTCCCAAAGGTAAAGAAGATATCGCCTTTATTTTTATTTATTTTTGTTGTTAATTTATTTACTTTTAATTTGAGGATAATTGTTTTACAATATTGTGTTGGTTTCTGCCATATATCAGCATGAATCAGCCATAGGTCTACATATGGCCTTCCCTCTTGAACCTCCCTCTCACGTCCCACACCATCCCACCCCCAGGTGGTCACAGAACACCAGATTTGAGCTCCTTGCATCATATAGCAAATTTTCACTGGTTATCTAATTTTACCTGTGGTGATGTATATGCTTCAGTGCTACTCTCCCAATTTGTCCCAGCTTCTCCTTCCCCCTCTGGGTCCACAAGTCGGTTCTCTATGTATGCATCCCAACTGCTGCCTTGCAGACAGGTTAATCAGTACCATCTTAAAAGGTGAGAGAGAACGCAAAATCAAAAAATCAACAAGTAGTAGCTCCTTTCTCTGAGATATTCCTTTAATTCAACAGTGTAATTGACAAATTCTTAGATCCAATTCTGTTACTGGTGTTTCCTGTATCTTTCTTTCGTTCTTCTGAGGCTATTTCTTTACACCTAAAAATGAATCCATACCTTTCTTGAATCATGACACATACTTAGTAGATTCAATGAAGTGTGTCCAATGGCATATTTTTTTTTCTCCGAACTAAATTGCTAACTCTAAAGACAAATAGATGTCCTTTCTCCATTACGTCATTAAAATTATATATGACTTTGAAGTATTTCTTGGAACACTTTCTCCCCTCCCCAGTTAAGAATGATTCATGTAGTATTACACCGAACAGATCTATGAATGCAGCAATACATTCATTATTCCAAGTCTGTAATTCTACTCTAAAAACCCTATACAAATGAAATATTTAATAAAATATACAAATGCAATAAAATGTGAGAAAAGAACTGATGTAAAGTGTTTGAAACAGTCTTATATAGCTTTGTTCTTATGATAACCCCAGTAATTCTCACCTTCATTTCATTTTCCTACTTCTCAAAAGAATCATTAGCTTAGAGGAATTTCTTCCTGTTTGCAGTTTCACAATTTGAGATTTCATATTTTCTCAATATCTTTGTCACTTCACACTGGCAAAACTTCAAAGGAGTAAGGCTGCAGTTTCAACCCATATATGACAATATCTCATTTTTCCCTAATTGTTAGTTCACTAATTAGAATTTTTTGGTAAATATATGTATCATTCATGAATTTTCCCTTTGTTCAGAATCTGAAACACACTATATCTAAATGCAGGGCATTTCTTATATTCTAACTTAAATATCAAGATATATCACTCCACATTTAACATCAATTTAACATGTTTGGTAAAGATCTCTTCTATTACATCCTAGAGAAAAAAAAATGGCACAGAAGATGTTGCTTATTTGGTTCTTTGCCTCCTACCCAGATAACTTCTATTCTTTCAAAAATGCTCCTACAGATACCGTGATTTTCTCACTTGGCATTTTTCTCTAAAAGAAGTTTCACTAAAAAATATGTGCATGTATCTCTGCAGCTCATACATCCATGAAGCCTTAGGTATTTCAGAGAAAATTGGAATGAGTGACAATTGTTTATGATCTCTAGATTGTTATTTAGAAGGGTGCTAAATCATTTCTGTGTGAGAAGTGTGGCTTCCTAGGTGGCAATGGTGGTAAAGAAACCACCTGCCAATGCGGGAGACATAAGAGACATGGGTTTGATACCTGGGTAGGGAAGATCTCCTGAAGGAAGTTACCACAACCCACTCCAACAGTCTTGCCTGCAGAATTCTGTGGACAGAGGAGCCTGGTGGGCTATAGCCCATAGGGTCACAAAGAGTCGAATATTACTGAAGCAACTTAGCATGCAAATCAATTACCTGGTGTTTGCATTATGAATGATTTATGATTGGTCTTTGTTATTAATTGATAGCAAAATGATTCTGAGGGTCTGTATCTTTGAGGTTGTTATTATTTTGAAATGATATCATAGTCAAAAGCTTAATTGAAATGTTTGTATTATATTGAAATAATTGAAGTATTTTAATGGCTACTGCTTCAATTCCAGGTAATTTTCCTGGAAAAATTTCCTGGAAAACCCCAAAGCTACAGACTTTTTTAATATTTTATGCTATGAGTTTGGTTCTCAAATGTCAAATTCTTTGTTTGTCATCGGTTCTCTCTTTAGCAATAAATTCTGTACTGCAGATATGATTTGAGTAGATGACCTTCGATTAAGCACTTTCTCTGTTATTCTCACTGAAGTGCCAATATCCTGAAAGCAATATAAAGGTTTTAGTAGCAACTTTTCCCTTGCATGAGATAAAACAGATAATAAAGATTGGCTTTCCCTGGGTACAGGCTGACCAATAGTAGCTTTAAAAGACACAAAATGTGCTCTTCACATGAGTTATCTACTAAATAAAATAGGAATGTAAACAGAGGACTCACAACTCTATCAAACATATTCTAATGCAGAAATGAACATTTTAAAAAATCAGCAATACAGCAAATTTATGAAAAACCTAACATTAACACTAATAATATTTTTAGTGGTAGTTTCATTATGGTCAATATTTATTGAGCAATTTCTACGACTGTTGCAGTGGGTTAAATATTTTATATACATTGTCTTAAGTTCCACCATAATACCTCCGAGGTAGATTTTATTATTACTCTGGTTGTTTTTACATGAAAAACAGGTTATCTGACTATCTGGCTAGAAATGGTCACAGTTGTGTTTTATTCCTAGATGTGCCTGTCATGTTCAGGTTCCTAGTCACTTTCCCACTCTGCTTTACGAATAATAAGTTCATCTCGGGACACTTTTACTGATGTTTATCTGAGTTCTTCTCTAGAATATTCTGTTTCATTCACATGTTAGTAGCCATCTTAATATTTATTAGAACTCTTTATATTATGTTATTATATGCATTAATAGTTTTCTTGTAATTGTGTGCTATATTTGACTATGCTATGTATGATCCAATGGCATTTTCATGGAATTTTTTTTTCTATAACCAGTGTTGTCAAGGTCACTTAACACATATTGAGTTTTTCTAACAAATTTTAATGCAGTGCTCTAATTTGTTGATAATAAGGAATGTTGTTTTAAAAACACTGTCAGGAAATGTTGTAACGGTTACAACATTCACTAGAAATCCTTGCTAGACAGCTCCCTTTTATGACTCAAAGGATCCACTCTGGCTCCTCCTCCTTCTCTTTGGCAGGCTGGTCTCCATAGTGAATTTCAGCAAGGTTCTTGTACCCTAATGGCTTCCAGTTGTTGTAGCCCATAAGTAAGCATGTAAGGGGCTTCCCTGGTGTCTCAGTGGTAAAGAATCAGCATGCCAATGCAGGAGACGCAGGTTTGATCCCCTGGTCAGGAAGATCCCTTGGAGAAGGAAATGGCAACCCACTCCAGTATTCTTGCCTGGAGAATTCCATGCACAGAGAAGCCAGGTGGGTTACAGTTCATGTGGTCACAAAAGATCTGGATATGACTTAGTGATTAAACAACAACAACCAGGTAAGAGATTGAGGGAAAGGAAAAGAGTAAGATTATTCTGAGTTTTCTATATTAGACCTTAGTTTTTAGAACAGTTTTAGGTTCATAACATATTTGAGCATAAAGTACAGGGCATTTCAGCAGATCTCATGGCATCACACAAGTTACTGACTCCCTCACCGTCATCAAAGGAAACTGAAGACCTAAATAAATGAACAAATATTTCATGTTCCTGGAATCAACACCATCACACTGTCAAGATGAAAATGACTGCGTTTTAAATTCCAGGCCCCATGGAGGCAAAATCATGCGTTCTCACATCCTTTCTGCTCCATCCCTCAGCTCCCAGCTCTGTATTCAGCTGACTAGTGACCTGCATGTGTGATGCTCCTGAAACTGCTGTCTCTTCCTCCTGTGCATCCACAAAACTCAAGGCCCTTTCCTTCTCTTCCCAGGAGATGTTCTCCGTCTACACATTCCTCTCTCAGGAAGCCATCTCTCACTTGCACTAGATTATCAAATTAATTCCCAAAATCAGAGATGGAAAACAGATTGCTTTAGAAAAGTGATATATCCAATGCTGTAGCAGCCTTAACCACAGGTGAAGTGGTTTGGCAAGTGTGTAAAGGCACATAAAGTGGCTATCATTCTAAAAGGTAATATTGACAAATCCCACAAAACAAATTTACCAAGGAGAGCTGAAGGTTTAAGCAAACATGAGGGCACCATAAGAATGATAGCATCAAAACTATACAAACCAATAGAGAATATTAGAAGAGCCACTCCTCTTCTGGGCTCTTTCAAATATTACAGTTTCATCTTTTGTGCTGAATATTTGGATTTCCTTCACATTTGGTTTCTCACTTAGCCTCCAACCATAAGTGTGACCTACACAGACATAGAATTCTGACATTTGGAACACATTTACAAAAGAAACAGAGCTAGAGAAATAATTACTTTACCCGATTGTAACAAAACAGAAGTAGCATATTTGTTATATTTCTTTCATCTTAGGCTCTCTAATGCTTCTAGATTATGCTTTTAAATATACACATAGAAAACATAAGAACCATAATTTTCATGTCCTCTATTAATGCTTATAAACAAAACACTAAAAAGACACAAGGAGTAAAAGAGAATTAATGATTATTTAAAAAAAAAAACTAGATTACAAGAAACTAACTCTAATGAAGAATTTAAGGCTAGAAATCAACAGGTTACATATAATTCGCAATCACTACATGCAATCAAGAAAGAAAATCCTGATGAGTGAACAGAATAAGATAAAGTAACACAAATAAATCAAATAGGAGACTTGCAAATTTGAGACAGTTAAGACTTTACACAGATTTGGGGGCCAAATTGTTGAACCATGGATCTATGTTACCTCATGTAATGAAAAGCTGTAGTTAGTAGACATGCACAAAGGGAAAACAGGGCTGTACTCTGAGATTACAGATGAGGCCTTTTTAATATGTCCTGCTTTTTTTTTATGCAGACACTGTCTAATATTAGTTCATAAAAAATAGTCATGTTTCTCTGACTTATAGCATCCTTTAAAAATGCTAGTTTACCATGACAGCTGGCTAGAATATTTTTGTGTACAAAGAGCTAAAAATATATTGCCCTCAACTAAGTCTCCATGTAGGTCCCAGTAAAATAATTTATATTGAAAAGATTGTTTAGCTCCCTCTCCAAAACAAGTTTTCATGTCTAGAAGAAAGGGCTTTCACCAGGTCTGTGTGATTAAGCAGCACACTATTTCATGAGTTAAATTCACCATTCTCTGTACTTGAGGGTCTTGGTTGTGCTCCATTTTTTCAGAGAAAAAAAAACAATTTTTATAAAGCATGTCTACATCTCAAGAAAAGGGTGATTTCTTTTCCTTATAAAAATGTTTATGTTTTAAGTTAGCCTCAAATCAGGATCTCGATCACTTTCAAAGTTTATGTTCTACTGGATTGCAGTAAAGGCAGGAAACAATTGGGCAGGTTCCTATTGATTCTGGAATGTATTCTGGAATCGCTTCTAACTCCAATTCTTTAAAATGATACAACCCACACAAACATAACATCCACCCACCTACTTGCAATTGCAATGAGTTTAACCCCAGTAATTATGCAAGAGTAGGATTTTTTTCAGTTTAGACTCTCTAATGACTCTAAATTATGCTTCTATATGTACTCAAGAAAAACATAATTATGCATGTTTTCTTTTGATGCTTATAAACAAAACTAATAATATTATATCTTGAGTCTTTTGAATGTACTGCATGCCTCACTCACAGGCAACATACCCATTAACTAGTAGCTAACATTGAAAATGCAGTATTTTTAATACAAGTATTTCTAGATATATTAGAAACTCCTCTACAGCATTCAACATTGGACAATATAGCTCTCTATTATAAAAAAAATAAAAAAGGATATTTTTGTGGGATACAATTTCTATATCAACAGTAATATATTATGAGAATTCCTTAGGAAAAGACACCCCTTCCCTTATACTGTGAGATTTTGAAGAGAAATAAATTACATTCCACTTACTGAAAATCTTGCTGTCATAACTGGTTGGTTAATTGGCTGCTTTTGAAAGGGATAGTGACATTTCAAGAAAGCTCCACTACTTTGGAGCTTTAAAAGTATAATGGAATTTCAGAGGAAAAATGAAGAGTAAAATGAAAATTCTAGAAGTAAAATATGTTTAGCTAATTTGAAAAATATCAAGTAGACAAGGAAGATAGGGTTTACTTAGCCATTTCGATGAATTCAACTATCCTCCATATGCCATGTACTGTATTAACTCCCAGACCTAGACTTCCAGACTGACCAAACAATAGTTAGGATAATAGAACAAGTAAGAACATAAGTGGGGACTTCCCTGTAGCTCAGATGGTGAAGAATCTGCCTATGATTTAGGAGACCTGCATTGGGTTCAGTTCTTGGGTTAGGAAGATCATCTGGAGAAAGGACTGGAAACCTACTCCAGTATTCTTGCCTGGAGAATCCCACGGACAGAGAAGCCTGGAAGGCTATAGTCCATGAGGCCACAAAGAGTCAGACACAACTGAGCAACTAACACTACTACTAAGAATATAAAGTCAAAGCTATGATTTTTCCAGTAGTCATGTATGGATGTGAGAGTTGGACTATAAAGAAAGCTGAGCACTGAAGAATTGATGCTTTTGCACTGTGGTGTCAGAGAAGACTCTTGAGAGTCCCTTGGACTGCAAGGAGATCCAACCAGTCAATCCTAAAAGAAATCAGTCCTGAATATTCATTAGAAGCACTGATACCGAAGCTCCAATACTTTGACCACCTGATATGAAGAACTGACTCATTGGAAAAGACCCTGATGCTGAGAAAGAGTGAGGGCAGGGGGAGAAGAGGATGACAGAGGATGAGATGGCTGGATGGCATCACCAACTCGAAGGACATGAGTTTGAGCAAGCTCTGGGAGTTGGTGATGGACAGGGAAGCCTGGCTGCAGTCCATGGGCTAGCAAAGAAGTGGACATGACTGAGCGACTGAACTGAACTGAATAACATAAATAGGTTAAATAATTATAAATTGTGATAAAGACTGAAAAGAGAATCAATTAGGATATCTAACATAGGTAAAATCTTAGGACTATGGGTAAAATGGAAGTGAACATATAAGCAAAGGTTCTGAATTTGTTGAAAGCATGATATTGTGGAGGGTATTAGGGCAGTTGGTAAGAACAGCATGAGATGAAGAAGAAGAGGTAAGCAGAACTGAGATCACGCAGGGCTTCTAATATTATTTTGAAGAATTTGAATTTATTTCAAGGAATACTTTGGAAGGTGCAAGAATTAAAGCATAAAGACTGGTTAGAAAGATACCATAGTTCAAGGAAAGAGAGTTGATGATCTAAAGCAAATTGCTATATGAATATAAATCTGCTGATGAACTGGGTTTGGAGACCTAGTGGAAGAATGAAGTAGATAATAAATGTGGATTTCTCATTTCAATAAATGGGAAAATGATATTATTTACTATGATGAGGAACATCTGTATAGGGATACAGATTTCAGAGGTAAGAAAAATGCTCTTTTGGACACATGAGTTCTGAGACATAAGACAATAACAGAATTGACAGGTAATTCAATGCATGTTTTCAAGAGGTATTAGGCTAGAGATACACATCTGAAACCCAGCATATGATAACTTAAATATCATGAGAATAATGGAGATGATCTGAAGAGAGCATGTAAAGATAAAAAGATAGAGAATGAATACTCATGTAGTAGAATAAATAAGCATGTATGACACTACAGGACTCAGAAAAGGAAACTGCTTCCATTAACATCATGAAAAAGATGATTAAACACTATGAATAACTTCAATTTAATTTTATAGGTAGAAAGAAGTCTTTAAGTGCTTTTCAATATGAAAGCCATGAAATCTTCATTGTGGTATCATAAGACCATCCTAACAATATTGTCTGGGATGGCCTGAGTGAGAAGCAGTTATCAACAAATTAAGAGGTTAAGAGCAGAATACACAGTAAACCCAATGAATGAGAGGCAAGACAATGTTAAATTACTTGATGCTGGTGTTAATGGCAATAGAAAGCAGAGGTTATAGTTAAATACATGTAAGACCAATGTGGGCTTCCCAGGCGGTGCAGTGGTAAATAATTCATCTGCTGATACAGGAGACTCAGGAGCCACAGGTTCAGTCTCTGGGTCAGGAAGGTCCCTTGGAGTAGGAAATGGCAACCCACCCCAGTATTCTTGCCTGGAAAATTCCTTGGATAGAGGAGCCTGGCAGGTTACAATCCAAGGAGTCACAAAGAGTTGGACATGACTGACAACTGAGCATGCATGTAAGGCTAATATCTCCAGTATATTGCAGTGAGATGAAAAACAAATTGGGTTATTATCAAAAATTCATTAAATAAATTCTTTCCCAAAGCATCTGGAAGCAAAGAGGAGGCACTGGATATTTTTTTCATAAGTTGTTGTGGATGGACCTAATGACCATCCTGTTGGAAATGTCCATAAAATTTTTAAAAATTTCTCAGAAGTTATTGGTACTTTTCATGAAAACAATTTTTAAAATCAAAAGCATAGATACTGTCACCAATGGAGAGGGATGACACTATATCTAATGAGAATGATGGGAAAGTGGTATCGCAAAGAACTGGTACAGGAACTGAAGAACAGAATGCATGTTTGAAAGGAGTTAAATACGAGAGGCTGGCCTTTTTATAGTCTAGAGGACAGGCTTCACAAGGGAAAACAGTTAACAGTAGCAAATGCTGGAGGCCACCATCACCCTAATACCAAAACCTGACAAAGATCCCACAAAAAAAGAAAACTACAGGCCAATATCACTGATGAACATAGATGCAAAAATCCTTAACAAAATTCTAGCAATCAGAATCCAAAAACACATTAAAAAGTTCATACACCATGACCAAGTGGGCTTTATCCCAGGGATGCAAAGATTCTTCAATATATGCAAATCAATCAGTGTAATACACCACATTAACAAATTGAAAAATAAAAACCATATGATTATCTCAATAGATGCAGAGAAAGCCTTTGACAAAATTCAACATCCATTTATGATCAAAACTCTCCAGAAAGCAGGAATAGAAGGAACATACCTCAACATAATAAAAGCTATATATGACAAACCCACAGCAAACATTATCCTCAATGGTGAAAAATTGAAAGCATTTCCTCTAAAGTCAGGAACAAGACAAGGGTGCCCACTTTCACCATTACTATTCAACATAGTTTTGGAAGTTTTGGCCACAGCAATCAGAGCAGAAAAAGAAATAAAAGGAATCCAAATTGGAAAAGAAGAAGTAAAACTCTCACTATTTGCAGATGACATGATCCTCTACATAGAAAACCCTAAAGACTCCACCAGAAAATTACTAGAACTAATCAATGACTATAGTAAAGTTGCAGGATATAAAATCAACACCCAGAAATCCCTTGCATTCCTATACACTAATAATGAGAAAACAGAAAGAGAAATTAAGGAAACAATTCCATTCACCATTGCAACGGAAAGAATAAAATACTTAGGAATATATCTACCTAAAGAAACTAAAGACCTATATATAGAAAACTATAAAACACTGGTGAAAGACATCAAAGAGGACACTAACAGATGGAGAAATATACCATGTTCATGGATTGGAAGAATCAATATAGTGAAAATGAGTATACTACCCAAAGCAATCTATAGATTCAATGCAATCCCTATAAAGCTACCATCAGTATTCTTCACAGAGCTCGAACAAATAATTTCACAATTTGCATGGAAATACAAAAAACCTCGAATAGCCAAAGCGATCTTGAGAAAGAAGAATGGAACTGGAGGAATCAACCTACCTGACTTCAGGCTCTACTACAAAGCCACAGTTATCAAGACAGTATGGTACTGGCACAAAGACAGAAACATAGATCAATGGAACAAAATAGAAAGCCCAGAGATAAATCCACGCACATATGGACACCTTATCTTTGACAAAGGAGGCAAGAATATACAATGGATTAAAGACAATCTCTTTAACAAGTGGTGCTGGGAAAACTGGTCAACCACTTGTAAAAGAATGAAACTAGAACACTTTCTAACACCATACACAAAAATAAACTCAAAATTTATTAAAGATCTAAACGTAAGACCAGAAACTATAAAACTCCTAGAGGAGAACATAGGCAAAACACTCTCTGACATACATCACAGCAGGATCTTCTATGACCCACCTCCCAGAATATTGGAAATAAAAGCAAAAACAAACAAATGGGACCTAATTAACCTTAAAAGCTTCTGCACATCAAAGGAAACTATTAGCAAGGTGAAAAGGCAGCCTTCAGAATGGGAGAGAATAATAGCAAATGAAGCAACTGACAAACAACTAATCTCAAAAATATACAAGCAACTCCTACAGCTCAACTCCAGAAAAATAAATGACCCAATCAAAAAATGGGCCAAAGAACTAAATAGACATTTCTCCAAAGAAGACATACAGATGGCTAACAAACACATGAAAAGATGCTCAACATCACTTATTATCAGAGAAATGCAAATCAAAACCACTATGAGATACCATTTCACACCAGTCAGAATGGCTGCGATCCAAAAGTCCAGAAGTAATAAATGCTGGAGAGGGTGTGGAGAAAAGGGAACCCTCTTACACTGTTGGTGGGAATGCAAACTAGTACAGCCACTATGGAGAACAGTGTGGAGATTCCTTAAAAATCTGGAAATGGAACTGCCTTATGATCCAGCAATCCCACTGCTGGGCATACACACTGAGGAAACCAGAAGGGAAAGAGACACATGTACCCCAATGTTCATCGCAGCACTGTTTATAATAGCCAGGACATGGAAGCAACCTAGATGTCCATCAGCAGATGAATGGATAAGAAAGCAGTGGTACATATACACAATGGAGTATTACTCAGCCATTAAAAAGAATACATTTGAATCATTTCTAATGAGGTGGATGAAACTGGAGCCTATTATACAGAGTGAAGTAAGCCAGAAAGAAAAACACCAATACGGTATACCAATGCATATATATGGAATTTAGAAAGATGGTAACAATAACCCTGTGTACGAGACAGCAAAAGAGACACTGATGTATAGAACAGTCTTATGGACTCTGTTGGAGAGGGAGAGGGTGGGAAGATTTGGGAGAATGGCATTGAAACATATATAATATCATGTATGAAATGAGTTGCCAGTCCAGGTTCAATGCACGATACTGAATGCTTGGGGCTGGTGCACTGGGATGACCCAGAGGGATGGTATGGGGAGGGAGGAGGGAGGAGGGTTCAGGATGGGGAACACATGTATACCTGTGGCGGATTCATTTTGATATTTGGCAAAACTAATACAATTTTGTAAAGTTTAAAAATAAATTTAAAAAAAAAAAAAAAAAGGAAAAAAAAATGCCGAGTCTGCAGATACCTTTTTGTTTGGTCATATGATATGGGATATTTTAAAATTTTCTTTAGGGTATTTTTCTTCTATATTTTTAGCTTAATTTCTCTTTTCTTTTTTAAACTAATTTTTATTTCTTTCATAAAAATTGAGACAAGGTGTAGGGTTGGAGGAAATAGGTGAAGGGGATTAAGATGTATAAAATTTGTTTATAAAATAATTAGGTCACAGGGAAGTAACCTATAGTATAAAGGAATAGAGTCAATATCACTGGAATGACTTTGTATGGAGACAAATGATTTACTACACTTGTTGGGTAATCATTTCACAATGTATTTTAAATGTTGAATCACTAAGTTGTACACCTGAAACGAACATAATATTGTATGCTAACTAAACTTCAATTTTAAAAATTGAGATGGATTCTATCAAAGATGTTTTGGGATTCAACTTTACCATATTTGACGTGCTTGCAAGAATTCTACAGCATTAAGAAAACATTTATCGGTTTGATTTTATTCTTCACACTCTCTAGCTCTTTTCATTTTCCTCCATTAGATCACTAAAATAAGGTGATTTAGAGATCACATTCTCTAAATGGTAGGATTAATCTTCTTATGAGTCGGCAGCTGCCATGTATCTGTTAATTTTTGACCAATTTTCTGTGATAATGAGAAAAGAATTAGGTCAACTTTGAAATTTTTGGTCTATGTAGTTTCAACATTTGTTAAATTTTCCAAAGTTGCATATGTAGTATTTTTTTCATTATATAAATATTTAATATTTTCAAAGTACAGGTATAATACAACATAATCCTTGCATTACTCTCTTCATAGAATAAGGCAAAAAATAATCACATCAATGGTTATGAAAACAGTATTTGAAAATGAAGGAGTATTTACAATGAGAATCTAAATATCATTAGCATAAAGTATTTTTAGGATTTGCTAATCATTTCTTTTTAATATATTTTTATTGAAGAATAGTTGACTTATAATGCTGTGTTAATATCAGATGTATACAGCAAAGTGAATCAGCTATACATACATATATATCCACTTTTTTAAAGATTTTTTTTCTCATAGAAGCCATTACAGAGTATTGAGTTCCTGATGCTATACAGTAGGCTCTTATTAGTTATCTATTTTCATACTATCTTAATATGTTGCCCTCAAGTCTCAGTTTCTCTTGAGATAGGGTTTCATTTCAGTTCAGTTCAGTCGCTCACTCGTGTCTGACTCTTTGCAACCCCATGAATCGAAGCACGCCAGGCCTCCCTGTCCATCACCAACTCCCGGAGTTCACTCAGACTCACGTCCATCGAGTCAGTGATGCCATCCAGCCATCTCATCCTCTGTCGTCCCCTTCTCCTCCTGCCCCCAATCCCTCCCAGCATCAGAGTCTTTTCCAATGAGTCAACTCTTCGCATGACGTGGCCAAAGTACTAGAGTTTCAGCTAGGGTTTAGGACAGAACAAGTAATGGGATTCTTCAGTGATCCTTTTCAATTATTTATAAAATCGATTTTTTTCAATTTGTTCTAACAATGCAGTCTTGCAATACTTAATGTTGTGTTCCTCAATACTTTGAATGTATGAAACATGTGTTTTCCCAGTTACTAGAGAAGACATAAATTTTATCCTTTTTCAATCATTTTTATTGTAGCCCCAAGTTTGTGAGATGACTGAAGTTTATATACTTAATTATGCTGTTTACTTGAACATGAAGACACTTTACCTTAAAAATGTTTATACTTTTCTACTTCCAAAAGCAGAACATGTTTATTGCACATTGTTGTTAGTGTCCTGGTGTACAAATATTTATACATCAATTATATTATTGATTTGGCTGCTTTAGCAGAGGCTAAAATAACTGAGATTTTTAACAAGATAGATATATTATTTCTTTTCCTAATAAAAGGCCGAGGTGGTTAACAATGACTTCATTGAAACTTTTGCTTATTTAAGGTCACTTTAAAAATTGAAGAGGCAAGTTTCATATACAGAAAAATATTTCACAAAGCCATTGTAATCTACGTCTATAGTCATATTTATCTATCTGCCTATCATCTATCTATGGCATATGTCCTATGCATTTAACATAAATATATATTTATATATACATATATGTCCTATGATCCATGTCTCAGATCATGAACTCCTTATTGCAAAATTAAGACTTAAATTGAAGAAAGTAGGGAAAGCCACTAGACGATTCAGTTCATTTCAGTTCAGTATAGTCACTCAGTTGTGTCCTACTCTTTGCAACCCCATGAACTGCAGCATGACAGGCCTCCCTGTCAATCACCAACTCCCAGAGTTTACCCAAACTCATGTCCATTGAGTCGGTGATGCCATCAAACCATCTCATCCTCTGCCATCCCCTTCTCCTTCTGCCTTCAATCTTTCCCAGCAAGAAAGATTCTCATTCTTTTCCAATGAGACAGGTCTTCACATCAAGTGGTCAAATTATTGGAGTTTCAGCTTCAGCATCAGTCTTTCCAATGAATATTCAGGACTGATTTCCTTTAGGATGGGCTGGTTGGATCTTCTTGCAGTCCAAGGGACTCTCAAGAATCTTCTCCAACACCACAGTTCAGAAGCATCAATTCTTCAGTGCTCAGCTTTCTTTATAGTCCAACTCTCACATCCATACATGACTACTGGAAAAACCATAGCCTTCACTAGACAGACTTTTGTTGACAAAGTAATGTCTCTGCTTTTTAATATGCTATCTAAGTTGGTCATAACTTTCCTTCCAAGGAGTAAGCACCATCTGCAGTGATTTTGGAGCCCCCCCCCCCCAAAATAAAGCCAGCCACTGTTTCCACTGTTTCCCCATCTATTTGCCATGAAGTGATGGGACCAGATGCCATGACCTTAGTTTTCTGAATGTTGTGCTTTAAGCCAACTTTTTCACTCTCCTCTTTCACTTTCATCAAGAGGCTCTTTAGTTCTTCTTCACTTTCTGCCATAAGGGTGGTATCATCTGCATATCTGAGGTTATTGATATTTCTCCCGGGAATGTTGATTCCAGCTTGTGTTTCTTCCAGCCAAGCGTTTCTCATGATGTACTCTGCATATAAGGTAAATAAGCAGGGTGACGATATATAGTCTTGACGTACTCCTTTTCCTATTTGGAACCAGTCTGTTGTTCCATGTCCAGTTCTAACTGTTGCTTCCTGACCTGCATACAGGTTTCTCAAGAGGCAGGTCAGGTGGTCTGGTATTCCCATCTCTTTCAGAACTTTCCACAGTTTGTTATGGTCCACACAGTCAAAGGCTTTGGCATAGTCAATAAAGCAGAAATAGATGTTTTTCTGGAACTCTTGCTTTTCTGATGATTCAGGAAATGTTGGCAATTTGATCTCTGGGTCCTCTGCCTTTTCTAAAACCAGCTTGAACATCTGGAAGTTCACAGTTCACGTATTGCTGAAGCCTGGCTTGGAGAATTTTGAGCATTACTTTGCTGGCGTGTGAGATGATTGCAATTGTGTGGTAGTTTGAGCATTCTTCAGCATTGCCTTTCTTTGGGATTGGAATGAAAACTGACCTTTTCCAGTCCTGTGGCCACTGCTGAGTTTTCCAAATTTGCTGACATACTGAGTGCAGCAACACTTTCACAGCAGCATCTTTCAGGATTTGAAATAGCTCAACTGGAATTTCATCACCTCCACTAGCTTTGTTCATAGTGATGCTTTCTAAGGCCCACTTGACTTCACATTCCAGGAGGTCTGGCTCTAAGTGAGTGATCACAGCAACGTGATTGACCTAAACCAAATCCCTTATGATTATACAGTGGAAGTAACAAATAGATCAAGGGATTAAATCTGGTAGAAGAACTATGGACAGAGGTTTGTGACATTGTACCGGGGACAGGGATCAAGACCATCCATAGAAAAACAAATGCCAAAAGGCAATATAGTTGTCTAAGGAGGCCTTACAAATAGCTGAGAGAAGAAGAGAAGCTAAAGGCAAAGGAGAAAAGGAAAGCATACCCATTTGAATGCAGAATTCCAAAGAATAGCAAGTAGAGATAAGAAAGCCTTCCTAAGTGATCAATGTAAGAAATAAAGGAAAACAATAGAATGGGAAAGACTAGAGATCTCTGCCAGAAAAGTAGAGATACCAAGGGAACATTTCATGCAAAGATGGGCACAATAAAAGACAGAAATATTGTGGACCTAGCAGAAACAGAAGATAGTAGGAAGAGGTAGAAAAAGTACACAGAAGAACTATACAAAAAAGTTCTTCATGACCCAGATAACCACGATGGTGTGATAAGTCACCTACAGCCACAAATCCTGAAAGGTGAAATCAAGTGGGCCTTGGGAAGCATCATTATGAACAAAGCCAGTGGAGTGATGGAATTCCAGTTGAACTATTTCAAATCCTAAAAGATGATGCTGTGAAAGTGCTGCACTCAATATGCCAGCAAATATGGAAAACTCAGGAGTGACCACAGGACTGAAAAATGTCAGTTTTCATTCCAATCCCAATGAAAGGCAATGCCAAAGAATGCTCAAGCAACCGCACAATCCCCAGCATCTCACACACTAGCAAAGTAATCATCAAAATTCTTCAAGACAGGCATAAGCAGTAGATGAACTGTGAACTTCCAGATGTCAAAGTGAATTTAGAAAAGTCAGAGGAACCAGAGACCAAACTGCCAACATCTGTTGGATCACAGTAAAAGCAAGAAAGTTTCAGAAAAATATCTACTTGTGCTTTCTTGACTATGCCAAAGACTTTGTGTGGATCACAACTGTGGAAAATTCTTCAAGAGATGGAATACCATACCACATTACCCGCCTCCTGAGAAATCTGTATGCAGGTCAAGAAGCAACAGTTAGAACTGGACATGGAACAGACTGGTTCCAAATTGGGAAAGGAGTATGTCAAGGACATATATTGTCACCCTGCTTATTTAACTTATCTGCAGAGTACCTCATGCAAAATGCTCAGTTGTATGAAGTACAGGCTGAAATCAAGATTGCCGGGAGAAATATCTATAACTTCAGATATGCAGATAACACCACACTTACGGCAGAAAGCAAAGAGGAATGAAAGAGCCCCCTGTTGAAAATGAAAGAGGAAAGTGAAAAAAGCTGGCTTAAAACTCAATATTCAACAAATTAAGATCATGGTGTCTGGTCCCATCACTTCAAAGCAAATAGTTGGGGAAATAATGAAAACAGTGAGAGACTTTATTTTGGGGGGTCCAAAATCACTGCAGATGGTGACTGCAGCCATGAAATCAAAAGCCATTTGCTCCTTTAAGAAAAGCTATGACCAACCTAGACAGCATATTAAAAAGCAGAGACATTACTTTGTCAACAAAGATCTGTCTAGTCAAGGCTATGGTTTTTCCAGTAGTCATGTATGGATGTGAGAGTTGGACTATAAAGAAAGTTGAGTGGCAAAGGACTGATGCTTTTGAACTGTGGTATTGGAGAAGGTGCTCTAGAGTCCCTTGGACTGCAAGCAGATCCATCCACTCAATCCTAAAGGAAACCAGTCCTGAATATTCATTGGAGGGACTGATGCTCCAATATTTTGGCCACCTGATGTGAAGAACTGACTCATTGTAAAAGATCCTGATGCTGGTAAGGATTGAAGTGAGAAGAACAAGGGGATGACAGAGGATGAGATGGTTGGATGACATCACCGACTCAATGGACATGAGTTTGAGCAAGCTCCAGGAGTTGGTGATGGACAGGGAGGCCTGGCCTGCTGCAGTTGGGTCGCAAAGAGTCAGATAGGACTGAGAGACTGTTCTGAACTCATATGTCTTTATATTCCAAAGGATTTGTCTTCTATGTTAGGAACACTTATTATTCTATAGGAAGACAAATACAATTTTAAAAGGGACAAAAGATTTGAAGAACATTTCATAAATGAAATTATTAAAATGGCAACAAATACATTAAAATGTTGAGATTCATTAATCAATAACAAGAATAGCTTAAAATAAGGCTGGAAATGTTGACAATATCAAGTTCAGGTAAAGATGTGGAGAAACTGAAGCTTCTTTGTAGCAATTTGTTAAAAAGTAAACGTGGGGGTTTTCTGGTGGCTCAGATGGTAAAGAATCTGCTTAGTGCACGAGGCTCAGATTCGATCCCAGGGTTGGGAAGATCCCCTGTTTAAGGAATGACTGTCCACTCCAGTTGCCCTTCCTGTAGAATCCATGGACAGAGGAGCCTGCTGGGCTGCAGTCCATGGGGAGGCAAAGAGTCAGAGAAAACTAAACAACTAACACATTCAACACTTTCATACTTACAATATGACCTAGAAATTTACCCTATTTATCAAAAAGAAATGGAGCATTTTCCCATACAAAGACTTGCTTACAAGTGTTCATAGAAGCATTATTCATCACAGTTCTTACATGGACAAAATGCAGTATCTATCAAGCGGTGAATGAATTAAAAAAAAAAAAAAGTGGTAGACTCACAAAATGCAATCTATTCAGCAATAAGAGGGAACACACTATGACAAAACAATGTGGGTAAATCTCAAAAACACCATGTTACATAATATGTAATTATTTTGTTGTTCAGTTGCTGGGTCATGTCCAACTCTTTATGACCCCATGAACTTCAGCAGGCCAGGCTTCCTTGTCTTTCACTGTCTCTCGGAGTTTGTTCAAACTCATGTCCGTTGAATCAGTGATGTCATGCAGTCATCTCATCCTCTGTTGCCCTCTTCTCCTCTTGCCCTCAATCTTTCCCAGCATCAGGGTCTTTTCCAATGAGTCGGCTCTTATCAGGTGGCCAAACTGGTGGAACTTCAGCTTTATCATCAGTCCTTCTAATGAATTTTCAGGGTTAATTTCCTTTAGGATGGACTGGTTTGATCTCCTCTCTGTCCAAGGAACTCTCAAAAGTCTCCTCCAGCACCACAGTTTGAAAATATCAAATCTTCAGTCCTTAGCTTCCTTTATGTATATAGAATTATATTCATATAAAATACTATAAAGATCAAACTGTAGTGATAATACAGATCAGTTGTTCCCAGGGGTTGGAAATAAGGGTGAAAAGCAACTACACAAGAACCTAAGGGAGCTTTCTGGGGTGATAAGGGTGTTCTAAAACTTGATTCTGAGGGTGGCTGCACAGCTGTACGCATTTATCAAAGCTTACCAAACTGTACAAGCAAAAGGGTGAATTTCATTTTATATTTATTTCAATGTGTGAGGGAAAAAGAAACAAAGTGCTGAGCTGTTCTAGGGAGAGAAGCAGCTCAGCTTCTCCAGGTCATCATTCAGGTCCGTCCTTCTACTATGTTGTCGCAACCTGTGCTCGCGTCCTGCTCTCCTGTGCCTGGTTAGAGCTGGCTGACCACCACCATTCCCACATCTCAGCCAGCAAGACAAGGAAGAATACGAAAATGGAGAGTCAGTATCCTGGCTGCCCACCTTACACTGGCCTGAGCTTGGGCATGTGGTTGTATACAGCTGGAAGAAGACTAAAAAATATAGTCTCTTTATGGGTGACATGCTGCTGCTAAGTCGCTTCAGTCATGTCTGACTCTATGCGACCCCATAGACAGAAGCCCACCAGGCTCCCCCGTCCCTGGGATTCTCCAGGCAAGAAGACTGGAGTGGGTTGCCATTTCCTTCTCCAATGCATGAAAGTGAAAAGTGAAAGGGAAGTCGCTCAGTCTTGTCCAACTCTTAGCGACCCCATGGACTGCAGCCTACCAGGCTCCTCCATCCATGGGATTTTCCAGGCAATAGTACTGGAATGGGATGCCATTGCCTTCTCCGGATGGGTGACATATGTCCTTCTAAATCTCAGGAGATTTTATTATGAAAGTATGGAAAAGAAATGTGATATTGATAGATAATTAGTAGTTTCTACTAGCTGGATATTTATACATTTGTACATGTACATCTATCCTGATACTTGTCTAAACTTGAAGGTGTATTGTACATACTCTACTATAATTTGAAGTAGTTTCATTAAGATTGTATAATTATCATGGAAAACTTGAAAAATATATAGAACTTCAGAAATAAGGTGAAACTACATTTAATGACACATTGGTTTCTATTTACTGCAATTATTAATATCAACCTTGAGAACCCCTTGGACTAAGGAGCCTGGCAGGTATGGTTTCCCAAAGAGTCAGATACGAACAACTGAGTGCCTAACATTTTCCTATTAACATTAATATTTGAGATGCCAAATGGTATTCTTCTCTTTTGTTAGCCCAATGAGAATAAGTAAATTAGTAATGATTTCTCTGTATTGTAGGAAAAAACTATTAAAATGGATGATCCTCTAAACTTGAATTTGGGGCTTATTTCTGTAGTTAAGATAATGATTTGCCATAATTGTCAAAGCTTGTTGAAGCCCAGAAGTTATAAAGTAATGTCAGACTTGATATTCCTGAATATTTTTGCTCCAATACCAGATGGAAAATTACTTATAGTGACTACTTTATAACAGACAAGAAATATATATTTGTTTGAAGAATAAAGGGAAAAAATGACAAATATATAAATGTTCCTAAGAAATTTGCATGAGTACATCTTTTTAACCTCACAGTAAGAATCTTATTATTATATGGCACTTGGAAAGTAAGATGAATTTAAAGTGTCAGTAGTAATAAAATGCTGTAACCAAAATTAAACCAAAATAAAGATTTCCTGGGTTTCCCAGGTGGCGCTAATGGTAAAGAATCTACCTACCAATGCAGGAGACCCAAGCAATGGGAGTTTGATCCCTGGGTCGGGAAGATCCCCTGGAGGGGGAACTGGCAACCCACTCTAGTATTAGTACCTGGAAAAATCCATAAACAGAGGAGTCTGGTGGGCTACAATCCATGGGGTTGCAAAGAGTTGGACATGACTGAGCACACACACATAACAGTTTCCTACAGAATTCTCTAGCATCTTCTTGCAATTGACAAAATATTTTCTAGTTAAAAATTATTTGTAATTTGCCCATGCCTAATGCTGATTTACATGCATGCCCTCGAGTGATCATCTTTCTGCTTAAAATACCTTCCAATGTTTTCCATGTGTCAAATATCTATTAAACTTGTACTATTTATAATTGTTATGGAGAAGCCTGGTAGACTACAGTCCATGGGGTCGCAAAGAGTCGGGCACGACTGAGCTTTCCCTTTCTCCACTTTTTGGACTGAACTCAGTGTTTCTTCTCGTTCTCCCTCCTTCCTACCTTGTATGTTTCTACCAAGCCTCCTGTTACAGCTTGTGAAACTTATATTCATATTTGTATACCTGGGGAACAGGTATCATGTCTAAAACACTCTTGGGGTACAAGAAATGTCTTTTAAATTAAAGAATGAAGAGAATTTCTATTGAAAAAAATCTTTAAAAATGACTGAGCATTTACAAAAGCAAAGTAGACAGTGCTGATAACTTAGGGCAATATCAAATTTTGCAAAGAGCTTCCTGAGAACAAAGTCAATTGGCTACAGGCACTGGATCTGGGTGTTCAATTTCGTTTTTCTTAGAGTAAAGGGCACATTTCTATCTTTCAAACAAATTGGTGCAATTACTGGAACCAGATAGAATTACACTGCTTGCTATTGTATGTGCTCAGTTTCCCAGAATAAGGAGTATACCTTCAGGGATTTATTAGCAACTTTCTATAGTCAGACTATTTGAATGTTATGAATGCCCTGGACACTGAATCCTCAAGATATAAAAAGAGTTTTATTTCCAGAAGTTTTTACATAGTACTCCTATAATTGTGATAGGAATAATACAAAATTTAACTCATAAGTGTTCACTGGTCTTTTTTCCTCCCATTCTTCAAATCCTCTTAATAGTATGCTGACTTTAATTGGCCTTCCAATCCTTATTCTGGCACATTGGGATAGTAAATTATGGGTGGGGGGTGCTAATGGGGAATAGTTGAATCGGAGAATTGGAGATATAGAAGGATTTTATATTTTGGGGTGGAACATAACTGGCAGGAGAGAGAATAGTAGAAGGAAAAGGAGAGAGAGAGGAGAAGTAAAGGGTAAATGCAGATAGAATACAGATGAAGTTGTAGAGTTTAAGAGTGGAGCTATTAAGAGACTTGGTCATCTGTACATTGTGAGAGGATGTGGCAGAGAGGTGGAGAGTGAAACAATGAAAAAGATGATTTGAAGATATTACTAAGACCGATTCACAAAGAAATATTGTTAAGACTGATGTTAGAGTTTGCAGTCAATTTTTTTCTTCCAAGAGTTTTATGGTTTCGGTCTAACATTTAAGTCCTTAATCTATTTCGAGCTATTTTTGCATTTTTTGTAAGAAAGTGGTCCAGTTTCATTCTTCTGCATGTAGCTGTCTAGTTTTCCTTATACTATTTATTGAAGAGACTGTGTTTTCCTCATTGTATATTCTTGCCACCTTTTGTCACAGATTCATTGACCATGTGGGCATGGTTTGTTTCTGGGCTCTCTATTTCTGTTTCATTGATCTGTTTTTGTGTCAGCATCATATTCTTTTCATTACTATAGCTTTATTTGTATAGTTTCAAGTCTGGGAGCATGATTCCTTCCCCTCCATTCTTCTTTTCAAAATTATTTTGGCTTTTCAGGGTCATCTGTGGTTCCACACAAATTTTAAAATTTGTCTCCTCAAGCAGGGCAAAAAAGCAAAAGTAAACAAATGGATTACATCAAGCTAAAAAGCTTTTGTACAGTGAGGGAGACCACCAGCAAAATGAAAAAGCAACCTACTGAATGAGAGAAGATATTTGTCAGTGATACATCTGGTAAGAAACTGCTGCTGCTGCTGCTGCTAAGTCTCTTCAGTCGTGTCCGACTCTGTGCGACCCCATAGACGGCAGCCCACCAGGCTCCCCCGTCCCTGGGATTCTCCAGGCAAGAACACTGGAGTAGGTTGCCATTTCCTTCTCCAATGCATGAAAGTGAAAAGTGAAAGTGAAGTCACTCAGTCGTGTCTGACTCTTCGTGACCCCATGGACTGTAGCCCACCAGGCTCCTCCGTCCATGGGATTTTCCAGGCAAGAGTACCGGAGTGGGTTGCCATTGCCCTCTCCGGTAAGAAACTAACACACTGTAAATCAACTATATTCTAACAAAAATCTTTTAAAAGGAGGTTTATACATATGGCACCGCACTCCAGCGGTCAGCTTTCTTTATAGTCCAACTCTCACATCCATACATGACTATTAGAAAAATCATAGCCTTGACTAGATGGACCTTTGTTGACAAAGTGATGTCTCTGCTTTTTAATATGCTGTCTATGGATTAAGAGGTACAAACTTCCAGTTGTAAAATAAATAAGTCATTGTTATGTAATGTACCCATAAGTAATATAGTCAATGATACTTTAACAGCTTTGCACTATAAGGATAACAGATCTTATTGCAGTGATAATTTCATAATGTATTAAAATATCAAATCAATATATTATATACCTAAAACTAATATATCATGCTAATTGTATATCAGTAGCATTTTTTTAATTATAGAAAAATATTGCTGAACACAATATGTTTCTCTTTTAGAAACACTTTCAGATTACATATTTCAACTATGCAATTGTGTATTTGTCTACAAACAGAGGTCCAAAAAATTTGGTCTTATGAGATAATCTTATGAAATACACCTTTACTGATCTTTCTTCTTTCCATCCTTCATTGCATTTTTCTTTCTTAAATGAGTGAATACACATGAAGTTATCATAACAGGACCTGCAACAAAGTAAGCATTCAATAAAAGGTATACATTATTACTGCCTAAAATGCAAGGAATATTTCATGATCATAATTAAATTAGAAAAAAGAAAAAACAACAGTTTGATATTTATAATCTTTGGTGATGATTCACACCATGAAAAATACCATGCCAAATCTTAAAATAAATATAAACCTGTCACTTCTATTAAGAAATTTAACATTTTTAACCTATAACATTAATAAAATGTGAATAAGAAAACTTAGAAATGGAATGTGTGTGTGTGTATGTATCAGAACAGCATTTTCTTTAAGTTTATCAAACTCTTCAAAAATAGCTCATGGATTGACAAATGGACAATCTCTATATCAGATTAAATACAGATTTTCAAATCAGGGGTTTCTGTGTAGCTAATATTATCCACTAGCAACAGGGCTAGTTTATCTTTTCCATCTGCTTTATTTCCTATCTTAATTTGACTCATTTTAGGACTAGCTTAAGTTGAACATTCTTTATGAAGATCCTCCTATAAAAGTTTTTATGTTGAATAGAATTATGGGCAAGGGGAGAGGGGAGGGGTGGGTGAGATGCGTGGAAAGAGTAACATGGAAATTCACATTACCATATGTAAAGTAGATAGCCAAGGGGTATTTGCTGTATGGCTCAGGAAACTCAAACAGGGGCTCTGTATTAACCTAGAGGGGTGGGATGGGGAGGAAGATGGGAGGGAGGTTCAGGAGGGAGGGGATGTATATATACCTATGGCTGATTCATGTTGAGGTTTGACAGAAGGTAGCAAAATTATATAAAGCAATTATCCTTCAATAAAACATAATTTTTTAAAAAGTTTCTCTGCTGAAAGCTCACAGTCTGTATAGACCTTCATTCTTTAGCTAAACACATACTGCCTCAATTTTTTCATAAGTGTCAGCTTTTTTTTTCTTATCTTGTAAACAAAATCATGATTTTTTTCAGTAAATAATACTTTATAAACAGCAAATACCCAAGTGCCAGGCATATGACAGGTATTTACTGAAGATTTTTGCTGTCATCTAAAACTTCATTCCTCTACTTCTACCTTTAATTAGCTGAACATGTCTGGTGACTTTTACTTCTCTAATATCAACCAAAGAAAGCTTCATTGCTATTGTCATTGTGTCATATCTTTAAGCTATCATTTCTCACAAGGGCTATCGCTAGGCATTTAATTGAAATCTCTATCTCCCCCTGTTTGTCACCCAGTCCAAAATCAGAGGTAGCATCTTGAATTGTAAATCTCATATTCGTCCTTTACAGAATTAGAAAAGGATGCTACAGCCTAATGTATCTGTGTTCAGAATATCAAACAAAAAGGAGGTCTCAAACCTCAATGATTCAAGTAAGATAAATACTCATTTCTCTATCAAATAATATGATGGGTAGGCTTTCCTACTCACAAGATAATCTAGCCATTTAGGTAGGACCTTTTATCATTCATTAGGATGTCTCCTCACACCACCATGTCTGTGTTTCTGAAATCAGGAAAAGAGAAAAAGAAAGGAGAGTAAGTAGCTTCAAGATATGACCTATAATTTGCACACATAGCATTTATTGTCCATTGGCCAGAAATCATTCACTCTTGAATGCAGTCTCTAGATGGCGAATATCCTATTTCAAAAAGGAAAAAAAATTCCACAATACAACCTCTTTTCATACATGAAACATATTCTTCAATACACACACACACACACACACACACACACAGAAAAACATTCTGGGAAGACCTCTAAACCTCCTATCAAGGGTTTCTACCCAGCTCCCGATCTGTCCAAGATCTCTGGATGAGGAATAGTCCATCCAATGGGTCCAAATATGGCTCCTTACATTATGTCGACCTGTACTGTAACACATAGATTCCTTTGCTCCTTCCTGCTCAGTTTACAGCAACGGAGTCTGAGTAGAGTTATTACATTAAATTCTTCATTAAAAAAAAAAAAACTGGAATAATGAGGATCATGTGACATTCACCATTCTAAGATAGTTCTCAAATTCTGGTTGGCAAAAATCATGGAAAAATCATTCTTTGGTAGCTAGGAAGACCATCTGCTACTTCAGTTGCTGTTGCTTGTTCATTATTATTTTCTGTGACCTCCTCTATAGTTGGCATCAGAGAGTGTGCCCTACTAAGGACTGCTTAGCTTTATGCTGGTAGCAATTTGATGTCCCCAACTGCTTTTTGGAATTGAAAAGACATCAACTTGTACAGGCTAGGGCTGTGGTTTATTTGGCAAAATATTTCAACTGCAAAAGTGAAAGTCACTCAGTCATATCCAACTCTTTGGGACCCCATGGACTATACAGTCCATGGAATTCTCTAGGCCAGAATATTGGAGTGGGTAGCCTTTCCCTTTTCCAGGTGATCTTCCCAACCCAGGGATCGAACCCAGGTCTCCAGTATTGCAGGTGGATTCTTTAACAGCTGAGCCACAAGGGAAACCCAAGAATACTGGAGTGGGTAGCCTATCCCTTCTCCAACAGATCTTCCTGACCCAGGAATCGAACTGGGGTCTCCTGCATTGCAGGAGGATTCTTTACCAACTGATCTATCAGGGAAGCCCATTTCAACTGTATTAGCTTCCAAATATATGATTTCAATTAGTTCCATTTACAAGTGCCTTCAGCCAAATAGTCCATCTATACATATTTCCTAAGCCTTACATATCTGTGTTCAGAATATCCTCTTTCCCCTTAGGCTATGTGTGATTGCCTTAATGGCATTTGAAATCTGTCTTGTGAAACTGGAACAACATGAATCTAATATTTGCTACTGAACTATTGTCCACTGGGTAGAAAAGAACATTTAAATAGAAGCTCTGAGACAAACTTGAGGTCACAATTATAAATTCTGCTATTTGAGGTTAAGAAGTAGTTGGTCATGATATCATGGCAAAACTTCAAATAACTGAACTCCAAGTCTCTTTAGAGTGCAGGATGTGGTCAGAAAAAATCTTCCATAGAACTATATTCCTTTACATTTCTGTTTCAAGCAGTCTAATTATAATAAAAGTTCATATTTCTGATGATCTCTTGCTAAGGGCTACATGATAGCAACCATAAAAGGGATATTCTAACATTTATAACCATATTCTAGCATTTTATTACCAGAGTTCCAGATTATGTAGAGATGTCATCAGCTTTCCAAATTGTCAAAGACAACTATTTTAAAAATGTTTCCACAGCTGAAGAGGATCAAAAGCTTTCCAGCCTGTTGGGTCTATATCCTTACTGTTCAGCTTGTGGTTATTAAGCCAATGTTACATGCTTTACAAATTTTATTACAGACACACCATGTTGCCATGTATCATTTTTTTTCCCATTGCTTAGGATGAAACCTTAAATTTCTACAATAGACCCCCAAATATAGTGGGTTAAATAAAATAAATCTTAATACATTTCTCAATGTAATAGTTTTAGGGTTGATGAATAGTCTTGAAAAAGTTTGGCTGCTCCTCCCTAAATTTTTGGGGGATGCAGATTTTTTTCTACCTTTTTGGTTTGATTTCTTCTCAGGTATAGTGCTCATGTACATGATTATATCTGGCTCACTTGACCAGAATAGCATTCCAGTTCTCAGGAAGGGAAAAAAAGGGTGGAGGCAAGCAGCTTTTTTTTTTTTTTTTTTTAGTTCTACATTTAAAAAAAATAGTTACTGGAGTATAGTTGGTTTACAATGTTGTGTTACGTTCAGGTGTACAGCAGAGTTCCTCAGTTATACATATACATACATTCACTCTTTGTTAGATTATATCTCCATAACTTAAGGCCACTACTTAGAATTTGCATACACTATTTTGCTTGTATACCACTGTCAAGAACTGAATTTCATAGGTATCTCTGTGTGAAGGGAGACAAAGAAAGAGTTCTAGCTTTTCATACATTAGGCCAATTGGAAGAAGGAGTCTACTAATTATTTTTTAACTTCAAAAAATTCACTTTTATTTACTATCAAACCATGTTAAACTTTGGGTATTAATGGCAGGCTCATATTAACAGGTTTACACAAAGGGATGAAAAGTAAAGCAGAATTTTGCTGAAACAATTTACATGTCATTAGATCTTTATCAGAAACTAAATTAAATATGGACAGATGGAATATGGGAGAGTAATATTTCTGTTTTATCTTATTATTTAAAAAAGAATTGGTACCTTTAGTTGACTAGAAAGTACTGAGACGTACTTAGCGCTCTTTGCCCCAATTCATGAACAGAAGAGTGATGTGACATCTTTGCTAGATTTCACTACATTTGCATAAGGCATGGCATAACTGGCTTCAAAGAGGTTTCCCTGCCCAGTCCCAATAGGGATTCTACTAATTAAGGGAAAAAGGGGGAAACAGACATTTGAGAGACATAATATAAACCTTAGTCCTGAGACTTCCATGGTGGTCCAATGGC
Organism: Bubalus bubalis; assembly: GCF_019923935.1. NCBI lineage: Eukaryota > Metazoa > Chordata > Mammalia > Artiodactyla > Bovidae > Bubalus > Bubalus bubalis. The sequence continues at coordinate 80,595,161 of NC_059169.1, read as the reverse complement.
TAATAATTCACCTGCCGATGCAGGGGACACAGGGTTCGATCCCTGGTCAGGGAAGACTCCGCATACCATGGGGCGACTAAGCCTGAGAGCCACAACTACTGAGCCTGTGCACCCTAGAGCCCTGTGCTCCACGCTAAGGGTGTAGTCCCCACTCGCTGCAACTGGAGAAAGCTAGCGTGCAGTAATGAAGACCCATAGCAGCCAAAAATTAAAAAAACAAAGCAATACTTTCCATTTCATTAGCTCCTGACAAGGTACAAGGATAAAATACAAACTATTTTGCATGTTATACAGATGTCCCCATGCAAATCTTTTTAAATAATAAAGTTAAGAAGGTGAAATATATAGTATATGGTATATTTATTTATATCAAATCACATTATAGCTGATTTGTCTTCTGATATAACAATAAAAACTCAATCATAATATCTTAAGGTTCTCTAAAGTCCTCAGTCCTTAAATACAAAGTTTTTGATTAGGAATAATTGCCTATTGAATGGAAATTTCTCCAAGTTTGTGGGAGAACTACCTTGGAAAAATATAGCAAAAATCATTGTCTTAAGTAGGGTGACTTCTATGAAATCTATTATTCTGAGCCATTTATTAAAGCAATTTCCCATTCAGAATCATCTTTTTCCCTTGTCACACATATGAGGAAACTAGCTTTATTTTAGTCAGTAGTATTGAAGCATTAGATGACACTTTCAATAATAACAATATTTTACCCTATGAACAGAGTCCTGAATTACAAGCGTGAAGCAGGAGAAAGAAGGTTGAAACTATTCTTTAAAATGCAGTTGATGCATTGAGCAAAGCCTAAAATTCTTTTGGTTTAAGTGAACTTGTCTCAAGATACTGGACACGTTACATTCAAATTTCAATCAAAGAATCTCAAAATGGATGTGGCATAGTTTTGTTATAGAAAACTCTTTTCTGTGTAAGAAGAGATCATTTGCCTTTTTGTTAAGAATATTGTTAAATGGTTCTCAAGGAGTTGAAGAAAGTGCTGCTCAAAATTTATCTTTGCTCAAGACAAATAATTGGTGTCTCTGATTTACAGCTTTGCCTATATTTTAAAATTCTCTTCATTGTACTTTGGTATATATACCAAGCAAAGTACAATGGAGAGAATTTTATATATATATATATATATATATATATATATATATATACACACTAAAGTTAATTGTAAAAAAAAAAACGTAAGCCCATCTTAAGTTATTGAAATTAGTGTGAAATATTATATTTCATGCAATGTACAGATGAAATTTCAAAATTTTGCTATGTTTAAAATCCACTCAAAATGTGATTTTGATCTTGAATCAAATTTAAATCTTTCCTGAATTTAAGGGAATTTGATACTGTACTTGTATCAAAAGTATCATATTTGATTCAAAGAACATTTTATGAATAAGTTCAATTAAAAAATCATAAACTTTATCAATCAACCACTACATCACAGAAAACACCATTATGGAAAATTTAACTTCTGTTTTTTGTTTTCAAGGTATGGTGTATTTGAACTTAAATTACTTAGATGGGTTTTTAGGTTTCTTTAGAAAGTGTTCTAGCCTTCAGTCATTTCTGACTTATTTGAAAAGAAAATGAAAAAATGACAAGGATAATCTTTTGTAATCGATGTTTATATTTTGCATTAACATGTACATATTTCACCACAAACTTATGTTGAACAATATATGTTCTATATATTCTGTCTTGAATTTACTATTTTCAACATTAAAAAAATTATTTTATATTGGAGCATAGTTTATTAACAATTCTGTGTTAGTTTCAGTCGTAAATCAAAGTGATTCAGTTATACAGATACATGTATCTACTCTTTTTGAATTATTTTCTCATTTAGGTTATTACAGAATATTAAGCACAATTCTCTGTGGTATACAGTAGGTCTTTGCTGGTTATCTATTTTAAATATAACGGTGTGTACATGTCAATCCCAAACTCCCAATCTATCCTCCCCATACAATTCCCTTCAAGTAATTCCATCAATAACTTCATTCTCTAAGTCTGTGAGTCTTTTTTCAGCTAAATGACATACTCAGTGGTGAAAAGCTAAAAGCATTTTCTCTAAGATCAGGAACAAGACAAAATGTCTACTCTTGCTACTTTTATTCAACACATATTGGGAAGTCCTAGGCATAGCAATCAGAGAAGAAAAATAAATAAAAGCAATCCAATTGGAAAAGAAGTAAAACTCTCACTATTTGCAGATGGCACAATACTATACATAGAAAACTACCAGGGCTCATCAGTGAATTCAGTAAAGTTACAGGCTATTAAGTTAATGTAGAGAAACCTGCTGAATTTCTATACAGTAACAACAAAATATTAGAAAGAGAAATTAAAGGAACAGTCCCACTTACCATCATATCAAAAAGAATAAAATATCTAGGAATAAACCTACTTAAGGAAACAAAAGACATTTATTTTGAAAAATGTGAGACACTGATGAAAGAAATTGAAGATGACACAAACAGATGGAAAGATATAACATGTTCTTGGATTGGAAGACTCAATACTGCCAAAATGACTATACTACCCAAGGAAATCCAGATTCAATGCAATCCCTCTCATGCTACCAATCATATTTTTCATGAAAGTGGAAGAAAAATTCTTAAAACTTGTATCAAGACACAAAAGACCACAAATAGCCAAAGCAACCTTGAGAAAGAAAACAGGTGGAGGGATCAAGCTCCCTGACTTCAGACTATAGTTTCAAATTTATAAAAATTATTTGGAGAAAGGCTGGCATTTCTTTCTTTCTTTATTAATATTTTTAAAACTGATGAAAACTATTCACTTATATTTTTATGTTATCTGTTGACTTAGTATTACATTTTTACATTCTCATGCATTTTGGGGGCGAACCTCTAGAATCCCTCCATCGGTTTACCTCCATGCTTTGGTCAAGCACATCTTCTAATATCTTCCTAAGGGTGAATGGAGGAAAACTTTTTATGTTTTATTTGCTAGGAATTATCTTGATTTTGCTATTTTCCTTAGTTTATGGTTTTGATAATTTGAAAATTTTAAGATAAAAATAATTTATCTCAAACTTCTTAAAGTAATCCATTGGTTTCAGAGTCAGGGTTGCAAGAGTCAGACAGGACTGAGTACTGCTACTACTACATTGAAAGCAATGCTTCTTTAAAACTTACGTCCCAGAAGGATGGTACTAAATAATTTATTTGCAGGGCAACAATGGAGAAACAGACATAGAGAATAGACCTATGGACATTGGGAGACGGGAGGAGAGGTGAGACGTATGGAGAGAGTAACATGGAAACTTAAATTACCATATGTAAAACAGATAGCCAATGGGAATTTGCTACATGGCTCAGGTAACTCAAACAGGGGCTCTGTATCCACCTAGAGAGGTGGGATGGGAAGGGCGATGGGAGGGAGGCTCAAAAGGGAGGGGATGTATGTATACCTATGGCTGATTCATGTTGAGGTTTGACAGAAAATAACAAAATTCTGTAAACCAATTATCCTTCAATTAAATAATAAATTAATTAATTAAAAATTAACTCCCAAATTTTTGAGTAATGTAATGCAATTCTTGAATATTTTACCACAACCTTATTTACACCCTGCAAAATTTAGACTACTTAATTCTGATGATCTGAAATTGCATAATTATGTTCAATGATGCACCTACTTTTCATTCATTGTTTAGACATGGTAAACTTTTTTCCATCTAGATTTTTATGCCTTTGTGTTTTAATGATATTTCATAAGAACGTTCTTCCCCACTGTGTTCTTGGAACTCTTAATTAATCAGACATTGCTATTGTTCTTTCAATTTTCTAAATTTTTTTCCCTTACCTCTAAACTCTTTCTGCCTTTTTGTTTTAATCCTCTGGGAGGTCAACTTTAACTTCTAATCTATCTACTGAATTTTTATAACATTTCAACCTTCATAATTTTTATTGCCAATTGTTCGTTCTTGGGTTTTTTTGTTTATTTGTTTGTTTATATGGCAGCATACTTGTTTCATAATTAAACACCTTATTTCTGATAGATAATAAATTTTTAAGAGAATCTCTGATGACTTCTTTCACTTCTTCCCTTTCATATTTAGCTCAGTGCAGTCACTCAGTCATGTCCGACTCTCTGCGACCCCGAGGACTGCAGCAGGCCAGGCTTCCCTGTACATCACCAACTCCCAGAGCTTGCTGAAAATCATGTCCATTGAGTCAGTGATGCCATCCAAATATCTCATCCTCTGTCGTCCCCTTCTCCTCCTGCTTTCAGTCTTTCCCAGCATCAGGGTCTTTTCAAATGATTCAGTTCTATCATCAGGTGGCCAAAGTATTGGAGCTTCAGCTTCAACATAAATCCTTCTAATGAATATTCAGGACTGATTTTCTTTAGGATTGACTGGTTTGATCTCCTTGCAGTCCAGGGGACTCTCAAGAATCTGCATATATATGGAATTTAGAAAGATGGTAACAATTACCCTGTGTACGAGACAGCAAAAGAGACACTGATGTATAGAACAGTCTTATGGATTCTGTGGGAGAGGGAGAGGGTGGGAAGATTTGGGAGAATGGCATTGAAACATGTATAATACCATGTATGAAATGAGTTGACAGTCCAGGTTTGATGCACGATACTGGATGCTTGGGGCTGGTGCACTGGGACGACCCAGAGGGAGGGTATGGGGAGGGAGGAGGGAGGAGGGTTCAGGATGGGGAGCACATGTATACCTGTGGCAGATTCATTTTGATGTTTGGCAAAAATAATACAATATTGTAAAGTTTAAAAATAAAATAAAATTAAACTAAAAAAAAAAAAAAGGAATCTTCTCCAACAATACAGTTCAAAAGCATAAATTCTTCAGTGCTCAGCTTTCTATGTAGTCCAACTCTCACATCCACACATGACTACTGGAAAAACCATAACTTTGACTGTGACTACCTACAACAGATTTCCTAACCTGGGGATCTGGCAAAAGAACTGAGAATCCCCGGGAATTTGACTTTGGAGGCCAGTGGGATTTGATTACAAAACTTACACAGGACTGGGGAAATAGACTCTTGGAGGGTACAACCAAAACCCTTTCATATTAGAGGTTTTTAATTTTTAAAAAGTCATATTTAAGGTTAAATATCGAAAAGCTTACTGAAAATTTCCTATGGGTGGACCAGTTTGTCAAGTGGTGAGATAGTTTTACTGTCTGTTTATTGTGGTTGTTGATGATATTTTTCAGTGGGGTCCTTTCTCCACACTGTAGTTCCTGTCAGCCAATCTTCTAAAGACTTTCTGAAAGTGAAAGAGGAGAGTGAAAAAGTTGGCTTAAATCTCAACATTCAGAAAACTAAGATTATCTGGTCTCATCACTTCATGGCAAATAGATGGGGAAACAGTGGAAACAGTGACAGACTTTATTATTATGGGCTCCAAAATCACTGCAGATGGTGACTTCAGCCAAGAAATTAAAAGACAATTGCTCCTTGGAAGGAAAGTTATGACCAACCTAGATAGCATATTAAAAATCAGAGACATTACTTTGCCAACAAAGGTCTGTCTAGTGAAAGCTCTGGTTTCTCCAGTGGTCATGTATGGATGTGAGAGTCAGACTATAAAGAAAGCTGACCCTCAAAGAATTGATGCTTTTGAACTGTGGTGTTGGAGAAGACTCTTGAGAGTCCCTTGGACTACAAGGAGATCCAACCAGTCCATCCTAAAGGAAATCAGTCCTGAATGTTCATTGGAAGGACTTATGTTGAAGCTGAAACTCCAATACTTTGGCCACCTGATACAAAGCACCAACTCACAAGAAAAGACCCTGATTCTGGGGAGGACTGAAGGCAGGAGGAGAAGGGGAGGACAGACGATGAGATGGTTAAATCGCATCACTGACTCAATGGACATAAGTTTGAGTAAACTCCAGGTGTTGGTGATGGACAGGGAGGCCTAGCATGCTGCAGTCCATGGGGTCACAAAGAGTTGGACACGACTAAGCGACTGAACTGAACTGAATTGTGACAAGGTTATGGGAGTGAGTGGAAAAGACAGGGAGGAGTAAAGAGCCTTACCTGCATTCTGGGTCCTTAGTGAGGGAAGGCCACTGGGTGCATACAATTTGTTATGGTGACCATCATTTATTATCTCTTTCCTCATCTTTGGGCTTCCCAGGTGGCGCTAGTGGTAAAGAACCTATCTGTCAATACAGGAGATACAAGAGCCCCTGACTCCATCCCTGGGTTGGGAAGATCCCCTGGAGGAGGAAATGGCAACCCACTCAAGTATCCTTGCCTGGAGAATCCTGTGGACAGAAGAGCCCAGCGGGCTACAGTCCATAGCGTCACAGAGAGTCAGACACGACCAGATCCACTTAGCAAACACGCCTCATCTTTATCTGTGCTTTGGACTGGAACGTCTCATGTTCAAGTTCTCAAACACATTTTCTAGGACTGGCAGTGAAGGGAAATGTATCCACCTCATAATTGGTATCCTTGGGGACCTGATGTCATTCTACTATATTAATAGACATCTAAGCAATTTCTTTCAGCACCTTCCTCCACTTCACCCCTGTTTCCTAAGAAGGCATTTTCTTCTATTTTCTGAAATTTTCATAATTTCTATCATGGAAACTATTTGCTTCTTATTCGTGTTATTCTCTGTATTCCTTATTCATCTACTTTTGCTCTTCAGGTAAGTCAAGGTTACAAACATCCTTTAATTTCTTCAAATTTGAGCATTAGGATACAATTACATTTCCAGTTATATTAGTACTTGTGAATGATTTCTAAGTATAACAGAAATGTCCCATATAAACAGGGACAGCTGGGTCATTTGTAAGAAATATAGTCAATAAAGTGATAATTATATACTCTTACATTTTCTTGTAGAACCAAAAAAAAAAAAAAATTAATTCCCATTCAAGAGATTTCCTTTTCATCCAAAACAAAAGCACCAAAAGTGACCTTGTGAACTTACTCATCCATTCTCTGACTTTTTTTTTTTTTAACTAATGTGCCAGGCATTGCGTTGTTGACAGGTGATTCAAGGATAACCAAGTTATTTTGCATCTGGAAAGGGGTACAGATAATTAAACAGGCAATCACACACCAGGAGATGTAGAACAGTGTTTTACAGGAGCTCATAACAACAGAATCTGCCTTGTAATTGTGGGGTCAGGCAAGGGTTAGTACCTAGCACAGAAAATTGTGTCTAAGTTGACATTTAAATGATGAGTACAAGCTAGCCAGTTTAAATTTGGAGGGAAAAAATGCCACAGCGGAAGTGTAGAAGACCTGAAAGAGAGTGATGACAACGTCCTTTCAAATAACTGAAAACGAGTTTACGAAGGATTGTGGGAACAGAGATGAGATGGGGAGAGGAGCCTTAAGAGGTCAGGAGAGCTCAGACTCTCAGTGCCTTAAAATCAATGTGAAGATGTTTGAATGGTTATTAAGGTAAACAGGGCACTCCTCTGAGGTGAAGTAGATGAAGTGGATGGAAGAAAGTCCTCATAAGCCTAAGAGATGTTAGAATATTTTTCAATCCAACTTAGAGGCTTCTTATAGAATTATAATAAAGATGATTGCAAGAACTGCATAAATCAACACTGTCATTTTAATAATGCACAATTAGAAAACTGGGTGAAAAAAGATTATTTTTATTATTTTTCCATTTTTACTCATTTTCATGTTTAAAATTAAAACAATATCTGCCTTTTTGAGTTTCAGCTTCAGCATCAGTCCCTCGAATATTCAAGACTGATTTCCTATAGGAAAGTGACTGTCAAGAGTCTGCTCCAACACTACAGTTCAAAAGCATCAATTCTTCAGCACTCAGGTTACTCTATGGTCCAACTCTCACATCCACACATTACTACTAGAAAAACCATAGCTTTGACTAGATGGACCTTTGTTGGTAAAGCAATGCCTCTGCCTTTTACTCTGCTGTCTAGATTTGTCATAGCTTGTCTTCCAAGGAGAAGGTGTCTTTTAATTTCATGGCTGCAGTCACCATCTGCAGTGATTTTGGAGCCCAAAAAAATAAAGTCTGTCACTGTCACTGTTCCCACTGTTTCCCCATCTATTTAACATGAAGTGATGGGACTGGACGCCATGATCCTAGTTTTCTGAATGTTGAGTTTTAAGCCAACTTTTTCACTCTCCTCTTTCACTTTCATCAAGAGACTCATTCTTCTTCACTTTCTGCCATAAGGGTGGTATCATCTGCATATCTGAAGTTGTTGATATTTCTCCCAGCAATTTTGATTCCAGTTTGCACTTCATCTGGCCCGACATTTTGCCTGATGTACTCTGCATATAAGTTCAGTTAACAGGGTGACAATATACAGCCTTGATAAACTCCTTTACCAAATTGGAACCGGTCTGTTGTTTCATGTCCAGCTCTAACTGTTGCATCTTGACCTGCATTCAGATTTCTAGGAGGCAGGTAAGGTGATCTGGTATTCCCATCTCTTGAAGGCTTTTCCACAATTTGTTGTGATTCACACAGTCAAAGGTTTGGTGTAGTCAATAAAGCAGAAGTAGATATTTTTCCGGAACACTCTCATTTTTTTGATGATCCAACAAATGTTGGCAATTTGATTTGGTTCCTCTGCCCTTTCTAAATCCATCTTGAACATGTGGAAGTTCATGGTTCACATGCTGTTGAAGCCTTGCTTGAAGAATTTTGAGCATTACTTTGCAAGTGTGTGAGATGAGGGCAATAGTGTGGTAGTTTGAACATTCTTTGGCATTGCCTTTCTTTGCAACTGGAATGAAAAGTGACCTTTTCCAGTCCTGTGGCCAATGTTGAGTTTTCCAAATTTGCTGGCATATTGAGTACAGCACTTTAACAACATCATATTTTAGGATTTAAATTTCTCAACTTGAATCCCATCACCTCCACTAACTTTGTTCATAGTGATGCTTCCTAAGGCCCATTTGACTTCACATTCCAGGATGTCTGGTTCTAGGTGAGTGATCACACCACCATGGTTATCTGAGCCATCAAGATCTTTTTTGTATAGTTCCTCTGTATATTCTTGGCACCTCTTCTTCAATTCAGTCACTCAGTCATGTCTGACTCTTTGTGACTCTATGGACTGCAGCAGGCCAGGTTTCCCTATCAATCACCAACTCCCAGAGCTTGCTAAACTTCATGACCATTGAGTCAGTGATGCCATCCAAATATCTCATCCTCTGTCATCCCCTTATCCTCCTGACTTCAACCTTTCCCAGCATCGGGGTCTTTTCCAATGAGTCAGTTCTTCACATCACATGGCCAAAGTATTGAAGTTTGAGCTTCAGCATCAGTCCTTCCAGTGAATATACAGGACTGATTTCCTTTTGGATGGACCAGTGTGTTCTTTTGGCAGAACTCTGTTAGCTTTTGACCTGCTTCGTTTTGTACTCCAAGGCCAAATAGATATCTATTGACTTCCTACTTTTGCTTTCCAGTTCCTTATAATGAAAAGGACATTTTTTGGGGGGTGTTAGTTCTAGAGGGTCTTGTAAGTCTTCATAGAACCATTCAACTTCAACTTGTTTGGTATTACTGGTTGGGGCACAGACTTGGATTACTGTGATATTGAATGGTTTGCTTTGGAAATGAAAAGAGATTATTCTGTCATTTTTGAGATTGTATCTGAGTACTGCATTTCAGACTCTTTCATTAACTATGATGGCAATTCCATTTCTTCTAAGGGATTCTTGTCCACAGTAGTAGATACAACAGTCATTTGAGTTAAATTCACCCATTCCAGTCCATCTTAGTTCACTGATCCCTAAAATGTCGTTGCTCACTCTTGCCATCTCCTGTTTGACCGCTTCCAATTTGCCTTGATTCATGGACCTATCATTCCAGTTTCCTATGAAATATTTCTCTTTACAGCATCAGACATTACTTCCATCACCAGTTACATCCACGCCTGGGTGTTTCTGCTTTGGCTGCATCTCTTCACTCTTTCTGGAGTTATTTCTCCACTGTTCCCCAGTACCATACTGGGCACGTACTGACCTGGGGAGTTCATGTTTCAGTGTTCTATCTTTTCGTTTTTTCAAACTGTTCATGGGGGTTCTCAAGGCAAGAATACTTAAGTGGTTTGCCATTCCCTTCTCCAGTGGACCACGTTTTACCAGAACACTCCACCATGACCTGTCCATCTTAGGTGGCCCTACACGGCATGGCTCATAGTTTCATTGAGTTAGACAAGGCTGTGGTCCATGTGATCAGTTTAGTGGGTTTTCTGTGATTGTGGTTTTCATTCTGTCTGCCCTCTGATGGATATGGATAAGAGGCTTATGGAAGCTTCCTTGTGGGAGAGGTTGATTGAGGGGAAAATTGCATCTTGATCTGATGGATGGGGCCATGCTCAGTAAATCTTCTCAGTTAACCTCTTCATTGCATCTTGTTCTAATGGATGGGGCCATGCTCAGTAAATCTTCTCAGTTAACCTCTTCTTAATATCTTCTTTTTCTGTTAGGGCTATACCATTTCTGTCCTATATTGTGCCCATCTTTGCATGAAATGTTCCTTTAGTATCTCTAATTTTCTTGAAGAGCTCTCTAGTGTTTCTCATTATGTTTTTTCCCTCTATTTATTTGCATTCATAACTGAGGAAGGCTTTCTTATCTCTCCTTGTTATTCTTCAGAAGTCTACATTCATATGGGTATATCATTCCTTTTTCCCTTTGCCTTTAGCATCTCTTCTTTTCTCAGCTACTTTTAAGTCCTGCTCAGACAACCATTTTGTCTTTTTGCATTTCTTTTTATGGGGATGGTCTTAATCACTGCCTCCTGTACAGTGTCACGAAACTTTGTCCAACGTACTTCAGTCACTGTATCAGATATAATCCCTTGAATCTATTTGTCACTTCCACTGCATAATCACAAAGGATTTGATTTAGGCCATACCAACTAAATAAGTTGGAGAAGGCAATGGCACCCCACTCCAGTACTCTTGCCTGGAAAATCCCATGGATGGAGGAGCCTGGTAGGCTGCAGTCCATGGGGTCGCTAAGAGTCGGACACGACTGAGTGACTTCACTTTTCACTTTCATGTATTGGAGGAGGAAATGGCAACCTACTCCAGTGTTCTTGCCTGGAGAATCCCAGGGACGGGGGAGCCTGGTGGGCTGCCATCTATGGGGTCACACAGAGTCAGACATGACTGAAGCAACTTAGCAGCAGCAGCAAATAAATAAATAAAGTCAAGTGGGCCTTAGAAAGCATCACTACAAATAAAGCTAGTGGAGGTGATGGAATTCCATTTGAGCTATTTCAAATCCTGAAAGATGATGCTGTGAAAGTGCTGCACTCAGTATGCCAGCACATTTGGAAAGCTCAACAGTGGCCACAGGACTGGAAAAGGTCAGTTTTCATTCCAATCCCAAAGAAAGGCAATGCCAAAGAATGCTCAAACTACTGCGCAATTGCACTCATCTCACACGCTAGTAATGCTCAAAATTCTCCAAGCCAGGCTTCAGCAATACATGAACCACAAACTTCCAGATGTTCAAGCTGGTTTTAGAAAAGGCAGAGGAACCAGAGATCAAATTGCCAACATCTGCTGGATCATCGCAAAACCAAGAGAGTTCCAGAAAAACATCTTTTTCTGCTTTACTGACTACACCAAAGCCTTTGACTCTGTGGATCACAACAAACTGTGGAAAATTCTGAAAGAGATGGGAATACCAGGCCACCTGGCCTGCCTCTTGAGAAACCTATATGCAGGTCAGGAAGCAACAGTTAGAACTGGACATGGAACTACAGACTGTTTCCAAATAGGAAAAGGAGTACGTCAAGGCTGTATATTGTCACCCTGCTTATTTAACTTCTATGTAGAGTACATCATGAGAAACACTGGGCTGGAAGAAGCACAAGCTGGAATCAAGATTGCTGAGAAAAATATCAACAACCTCAGATATTCAGATGACACCACCCTTATGGTAGAAAGTGAAGAGGAGCTAAAGAGCCTCTTGATGAAAGTGAAAGAGGAGAGTGAAAAAGTTGGCTTAAAGCTCAACGTTCAGAAAACGAAGATCATGGCATCTGGTCCCATTACTTCATGGGAAATAGATGGGGAAACAGTGGAAACAGTGTCAGACTTTATTTTTCTAGGCTCCAAAATCACTGCAGATGGTGACTGAAGCCATGAAATTAAAAGACGCTTACTCCTTGGAAGGAACGTTATGACCAACCTAGATAGCATATTCAAAAGCAGAGACATTACTTTGCCAACAAAGGTCCATCTAGTCATAGCTCTGGTTTTTCCAGTGGTCATGTATGGATGTGAGAGTTGGACTGTGAAGAAAGCTGAGCGCTGAAGAATTGATGCTTTTGAACTGTGGTGTTGGAGAAGACTCTTGGGAGACCCTTGGACTGCAAGGAGATCCAACCAGCCCATTCTGAAGGAGATCAGTCCTGGGATTTCTTTGGAGGGAATGATCCTGAAGCTGAAACTCCAGTACTTTGGCCACCTCATGTGAAGAGTTGACTCATTGGAAAAGACCCTGATGCTGGGAGGGGTTGGGGGCAGGAGGAGAAGGGGATGACAGAGGATGAGATGGTTGGATGGCATCACTGACTCAATGGACATGAGTTTGGGTAAATTCCAGGAGTTGGTGTTGGACAGGGAGGCCTGGAGTGCTGTGGTTCATGGAGTCACAAAGAGTTGCACATGACTGAGCAACTGAACTGAACTGAACTGATGACCTAAATCATGGATGTCTAGCTAAACCTATGGTTTTTCCAGTAGTCATCCATGGATGTGAGAATTGGACTATAAAGAAAGCTGAAGAATCGATGCTTTGAACTGTGGTGTTGGAGAAGACTCTTGAGAGTCCCTTGTGCTACAGTGAGATCAAATCAGTCAACCTTAAATGAAATCAGTCCTAAATATCCTTTGGAAGGGATAATGCTGAAGCTGAAACTCTAATACTTTAGCCACCTGATGCAAAGAACTGACTCATTGGAAAACACCCTGATGCTGGGAATGATTGAAGGCAGGAGGAGAAGGGGACAACAGAGGATGAGATGGTTGAATGGAATCAGCGACTCAATGGACATGATTTTGAGCAAGCTCTGGCAGTAAGTAATGGACAGGGAGGCCTGGGGTGCTGCAGTCCATGGGGTTGCAAAGAGTCGGGCAAAACTGAGTGAGCTCAGACAGGTTTCCCAGGTGTCTCAGTGATAAAGAATTCACATATCCATGGAAGATATACAGGAGACGTGGGTTCAATCCTTGGGTCGGAAAGAGCCCTTGGAGGAAGGCATGGAACCCCACTCCAGTATTCTTGCCTGGAAAATCCCATGGACAGAGGATCCTGGCACACTACAGTTCATAGGGTCACAAAGAATTGGACATGACTGAATGACTGAGTACACATACATTTCCTCAGACATAAACAACAGGTTTTGAGAGATAAAGTTAATGCATATTTATGTTATCAAATTCTCAGTGGAGAAAAATTAGATGTATGCCAGTCTATACGTATGTTAGTCTATACCTTGTTCTAACAAAAGAATTGACAATCCCTCAAATCAGTAACTATCTAATTATCACACTATTAGCAAGGGGGAGAGTCAGGATTTAGAATCAGATGTGACCATCATTATTCATTCTCATATTATGTTCCCCTACTCATAGTCTTTAAAATTATACCTTAATAAAGCACAAGTCAGGAGATTAGTATTTTGTTTTTACTTATAGCTTGCTTTCCTAATTGTGTGTGCTTTACTTTGGTATTATTTGTATATACACTAACCTTCATTAGTTAGTCATATACACTATTCAATAGTCATATACACTATCCCTTCATGAAAAAATATTTTTTGAATGTACTCAGTACACAGTCATGTCTAACTCTTTGTGACCTCTTGGCCTGCAGCTCACCAGGCTCTTCTGTCCATGGAATTCTCCTTGAAGTCATACTGGAATGAGCTGCCACTTCCTCCTCCAGGGGATCTTTCCATCCCAGGGATCAACCTGCATCTCTTATGTCTTCTGCATTGGCAGGCAGGTTCTTTACCACTAGTGCCACCTGGGAGGTCCTATTCATTGAATAAATTCATGTAATATGTTGCCCCTGCCTTAAGGAATTTTTTCAGTCTGTCTTGGAAAGTTAATTAACAATGCAAGAAGAAAATAAAGTGCGATACAAGAGAATATATTAACAACAGCTAATGACATTGTACACATACAGCTGCTTTTGGAATTTGGAAAAGAGCAAGATAACTGTGCTTAATTAGGAATAAGAAAATAATTTTTGTAAAGCATGACGTTTACAAAAAATAAATATTCCCCAACTCCTTCCAAAATCATTATTTCAGAATTAGCCTTCTGGATGATTCCAAAATACTTTTATCTTTCATCTTTAATCTCTCTGAAATTTAATTCATATTGCTTGTGTTATAAGTTGCATTCTGACACTGCATCGAAAGAATTCAATAAAATGTTGATACTTCAGTTAGCCTCAATGTGGTGTTTAATTCCCTTCCACAAATTCTCCAATACATTCTGTACAACTATACACAATCATCAGATGAGATCAGTCGCTCAATCATGTCCGACTCTTTGCAACCCCATGAATCGCAGCACGCCAGGCCTCCCTGTCCATCACCAACTCCCGGAGTTCACTCAGACTCACGTCCATCGAGTCAGCGATGCCATCCAGCCATCTCATCCTCTGTCGTCCCCTTCTCCTCCTGCCCCTAATCCCTCCCAGCATCAGAGTCTTTTCCAATGAGCCAACTCTTCACATGACATGGCCAAAGTACTGGAGTTTCAGCTTTAGCATCATTCCTTCCAAAGAAATCCCAGGGCTGATCTCCTTCAGAATGAACTGGTTAGATCTCCTTGCAGTCCAACGGACTCTCAAGAGTCTTCTCCAACACCACAGTTTAAAAGCATCAATCCTTCAGCACTCAGCCTTCTTCACTGTCCAACTCTCACATCCATACATGACCACAGGGAAAACCATAGCAAGTCAATAAAGTACAATTGTCCTCCTGTAATCAGACAGTGGAATACGCTAGAACAGAGAATGCACATCCCAAACAGGTATATGATAAAGCAAATATTGTACACGAGAGTCCAATTTTGTCAACAACATTTGCCCTTAGTTCACACAAATTTCATAATGCAACATATATTTCCAATCTTTCCCACTTTCTTTATTAACCTCTAACTTAAAAGGTTAATTCAATATAAATAATTAAATTTATCAAGTGAAATTTTCACATAGAAAAAACACTTTACAACAGCTCAGACTTTCATGAAATTACCAACAACAATGATAAAAAGATGAATTATTTTTAATGAAATAATAAAAGAAAGGTAACTGAGATGAGCAGTTGGGTGAGAATCTGTATCTCTACCCTTCCTCCTTTTTTTGGATAGACTTTCTGGTCAACTTTCCTCATATGAAACACTAGTAACTCAGAAAAGAGAAGTGCTAAACAGAAGACTAGGTTACTTGAGGTGTCAGATGAAAGATGAGTAGTTTTTAAAACCTTAAAAAAGAAAAGTTGCAAAAATTGGCCAAGGAAATGAACACTATCTATGCATCAGTTCAGTTCAGTCACTCAGTCGTGTCCGACTCTTTGCAACCCCGTGAATCTCAGCACGCCAGGCCTCCCTGTCCATCACCAACTCCCAGAGTTCGCTCAGACTCACGTCCATCGAGTCAGTGATGCCATCCAGCCATATCATCTCCTCCTGCCCCCAATCCCTCCCAGCATCAGAGTCTTTTCCAATGAGTCAACTCTTCGCATGATGTGGCCAAAGTGCATGAGGTGGAGTTTCAGCTTTAGCATCATTCCTTCCAAAGAAATCCCAGGGCTGATCTCCTTCAGAATGGACTGGTTGGATCTCCTTGCAGTCCAAGGGACTCTCAAGCGTCTTCTCCAACACCACAGTTCAAAAGCATCAATTCTTCAGCGCTCGGCTTTCTTCACAGTCCAACTCTCACATCCATACATGACTACTGGGAAAACCATAGCCTTGACTAGATGGACCTTTGTTGGCAAAGTAATGTCTCTGCTTTTCAATATGCTATCTAGGTTGGTCATAACTTGTCTTCCAAGGAGTAAGCATATTTTAATTTCATGGCTGCAGTCACCATCTGTAGTGATTTTGGAGCCCCCAAAAATAAAGTCTGACACTGTTTCCACTGTTTCCCCATCTATTTCTCATGAAGTGATGGGACCAGATGACATGATCTTCGTTTTCTGAATGTTGAGTTTTAAGCCAACTTTTTCACTCTCCTCTTTCACCTTCATCAAGAGGCTTCTTAGTTCCTCTTCACTTTCTGCCATAAGGGTGGTGTCATCTGAATATCTGAGGTTATTGATATTTCTCTCGGCAATCTTGATTCCAGCTTGTGTTTATTCCAGTCCAGCATTTCTCATGATGTACTCTGCATAGAAGTTAAATAAACAGGGTGACAATATACAGCCTTGATGAACTCCTTTTCCTATTTGGAACCAGTCTGTTGTTCCATGTCCAGTTCTGACTGTTGCTTCCTGACCTGCATACAAATTCTCAAGAGGCAGATCAGGTGGTCTGGTATTCCCATCTCTTGAAGAATTTTCCACAGTTTATTATGATCCACACAGTCAAAGGCTTTAGCATAGTCAATAAAGCAGAAATAGATGTTTTTCTGGAACTCTCTTGCTTTTTCTATGATACAGCGGGGAATTACTGAGCAACTGGTGAAGATTATTTTGAAAACTACAATAGCAAACAAAGCAAAAATTTCTCCTAATATGTTCAAGAGCTTAAGACTATTTGCTTATTTTCTAGCATTTAATATAAGTAACTGAGAGTTTATTTTGTCACTCTTCTCTATTTCAGTAGAAGGTTTTTTTACTCCTATATTAATTTATGGTTTCCTCTATCTATACTGCTTGTCTCAGCTGACATTTTCTTTTACTTTCTTTTTGTATCTTTACCCTTAAATTTATGTCTTCTTTCACAAATTCTCTTTTCTCATGTTTCCTGTGACAAATTCATGTTTGTTACAGAAGTTTCCTCACAATATTGTAAATATTCAAGTTAATATGAATTATCTTCCTGTTTTTATATAGATATATAGATTATTTAGAGGCCTAAACTCCTCTAGTCATTATTTTTCTGGCAAGGACAGATTTCAGTTATTTCAGACCTGCTCACAACTTTTACTAACTGATCCTATAAAAAATCCTCCTTCACTCTTATCTTTTGAACTTTGTGCATATTTATTTTGAAGTTTCCAACAAAGCAGAAAGATACTTAAATAGTCTGCTTCCCACAAGAATCTTCAAGCCTGTTCAACTTTTCATAGATGTAGTAAACTCAGTTCTTTAAAATCCACTAGAGAGCTTGTGTTTTCAAATCAGGGAGAAGGATTTTAGCAGCCCAAATCTAATTTAATTGGGGAAATTTGTTGAAGTCTTTCCCAAGTGTATTCTGAAACAATGTGTTTTTCAAAACTCTTTCATTCAATAAAAGCTTATTAATTTTGAAATCAACTTGATTTTACCACTAAATGTATTTAGGGTTTTATCACAGATCAATGTAAGCAATTGTATTCTACAAGACATTAAAATGAACAATGAACATTTTATTGCATGATATTATTAAAATAAGAATTTCAAATTTGATGGTATACCCTACAGCACTTACATCCAGATGACTACCATCTATTACTTCTTTTTTAGAGCAAAGATTCAAGGTTTCTTTTTTGTTTCAAACAAAATGATTACTTTCCATTAATTTATTTTCCATCAATTTATTTTCATTTCCTGTTGCATCTGTGGAAGAACAGCTTCAGACTACTCAGACACTCAGTGGTGTTCTCTGGGCATTCAGTGGGCTAGGCAGTGCCTGTGCAGCTCAGTCCTGGGAGTGGCAGGGGGACCTATGCCCACAGACCAGACCTAGACCTTGTGGGGTGAGGTGCGGGGAGGAGCAAACTTGGGAGCTGGAGTAGTTCACTGGCCCCGATGTTTCTCCTTGAGCACAACTTTTCCATCAATGGCCTGCTCTTCCTCTTCACAGTCCTCAGGATATCCAGAAAGGCAGTGATCATGCTAGACCTCTCAGGATGGTCCATGGGAGAAGGTACCACACATGCGCAGATCATCCAGGGACAGCATCCATCATCTCAGATGAGCTGAGAGAGCTCCCACGTAATTGCCTAGAGGGTAATATCCCTACAGCACATAAGAGAGACCTGTGACACAGTGGTGTCAAGTCACCACAGGACACCTCTGGGAGATGCTGGTGAACAGCCCTGGAACCAGTAACCACCAGGAGTCATGGCTCCTGGAAGGCTGCCTGGATCTGGTTAGTAAGGTTCCAGGAAGGAAGCACCATGTTCATAACAGGTATGGTCTATTGGCAGGAGAAACTTCAGCACGGATCATCAGCCATTACTCCTGGGCAACAGGACATGACATCAGGTGTGTTTTTAGTAGCAACAGTGGCACAACCGCCAGCAGAAGCTTCTCCTAAGTGCTTTTCAGATTTATGGTGTAGATACCATCACTTTTCCTTTTTCAGACAGATCATTTCACTGGGAAGTCAACATTGGTGCCACCCAAGTGGGTTCTTGCTGCAAGGAATTTGAGGATATCCTGCCCTTTCATTTGCAGGACATCAGGGGCTCTGGACACTGTGAAAGTTTCCCTTTAACTGAGGACAGAGACCTAGCGCAACACTGTGTGAATCCCTCTCTGGGTAGTGCAGAAAAGCCTACATTTCTTAATTAAATCTTAAAAAGACTATTTCAGTTATTATAATTATAAGCTTGAAAATGGAACGAGTATTACATGTGTTCTTATCCAGTTCTTTATACCTGATGAAACAAAAACAGAGACAAGTGACATAGAAAGGAAATAGTTCTGTTTGAGGAAACCTGAAAAATCTAGGTTGCTACTTTCATGTTGGACTCAGTGCATTGATCTTTCTACTTTTTATGTTCTTTAGCCTGTTTCAAACCAAAATAAAAGGTTTTTGTTGTTGTAAAATACTAAGTGATTCATTAGTGATCACTATATAAAGCATTGCAATAATTTCTTAAGAAAGAATGGTATACCTGTGGCAGATTCATTTCGATATTTGGCAAAACTAATACAATTTTGTAAAGTTTAAAAATAAAATGAAATTAAAAAAAATAAAGAAATAAAGAAAAAAAAAGAAAAAACTAAAAAAAAAAAATGAAAGAATGGTATATAATTAGAATGATTTGGGGCTTCCTTGGTGGTTCAGGCCTTCTCTGGTGGCTCAGAAGGTAAAGAATCTGCATGCTAGTCAGGAGACCCAATTCCTGAGTCTGGAAGATCTCGTGGAGAAGGGAATAGCAACCTACTAACAGTATTCTAGACTGGAGAATTCCATGAACTGTGAAGCCTGGTGGGCTAAGAGTTGGACATGACTTAGAGACTGACACTTTCACTTTTTCAGGATGATTTTAAACTACGGATTTCCAGATATAAATTTATAATGGATTGCCTTAAGTATTTTACATTACAAAAAAAGTACATATTTTCATGAAGATTTATTTCTAAAAAGTAACTTTGTACAATAGTTACCTTCTTTTCTACATGTTTTCCTGTTTTCAATTATTTAATGCATAGTGTTTGTTTGTTGGCATATAAATACAGCTAATGAATGCCTAATCTTTATCTTATGATGGTAGTTTGAGAGTCTCTGGAAATATGATGCTAGCATGAGTGAACTAATGGATGGATGATGATAGGTAGTTCAGTTCAGTTCAGTTCAGACGCTGTCATGTCCAGCTCTTTGCAACCCCTGGACTGCAGCACAACAGGCTTCCCTGTCCATCACCAACTCCCAGAGCTTGCTCAAATTCACGTCCTTCTAGTTTGTGATGCCATCCAACCATCTCATCTTCTGTCTCCCCCTTCTTCTCCTGCCCTCAATCTTTTCCAGCATCGAGGTCCTTTCCAATGAGTTGGATCTTTGCATCAGGTGGCCAAAGTATTGAAGCTTCAGCTTCAGCATCAGTCCTTCCAATGAATATTCAGGACTGATTTCCTTTAGGATGGACTGCTTGGATCTCCTTGCTGTCCAAGGGACTCTCAAGAGACTTCTCCAACAGCACAGCTCAAACGCATCAATTCTTCAGTGCTTGACCATCAATTCTCACATTCATATATGACTATAAGAAAAAACATAGCTTTGATTATACAGAGCTTTGTGGCAAAGTGATGTATCTGCTTTTTAATGCACTGTCTAGGTATGTCATAGCTTTTCTTCCCAGGAGCAAGCTCTTTTAATATCATGGCTCAGTCATTGTCCACAGTGATTTTGGAGCCCAATAAAATAAAATCTGTCACTATTTCCATTTTTTTCTTCATCTATTTGCCTTGAAGTGATGGGGAATATTGAGGAATATTTATGATCACACATGTGCATGCAATTTACATGTAAATATATTTATTTGCTGTCTTTACTGGGAGAGTTAAAAATGCCTCTTGCCTCATTATGGGATACACGGTCCTGGGCCTTTACAATGCTTTCTAAATATTATATGAATGAGGAAAGAATGGGAAATTCTGATATTTGTTGGTTTTTGCTTTGCCTTAAATTTGTATCTGTTGATATTTAATCACTACCATATTTCCAGAGAAGCCCCATTTTAAAATAAGCCTATTATAATGTATTTTCCTTTTTCTTATTAAAAGTGAAAATAGCATCTTTATAAAATAATCACAAAATATTATGTAATCAATTTTGAAAAAAAAATTTTAATAGTGATAATAGTGTTAGATCTTTACAGTATGTAAAGAAGTATGTTATTCATAGTAAATTAATAAGCTTACTTCAATCTCAAAATAACATTGTTATTTATCCACTATTATCAATTCCATTTTATAGATGAGGAAACTGAGGCTAGAACAGTAATTTCACTAAATTTAGACATTCTGAAAAGGCTGGAATTGAGATTACTGTCCAAGAATCTGACTCAGGGTCCATGATACAGCCTTCCTCAATTGTGAATAATTAGACATTTTATCCTTTAAACTTTTATGAAAGTTGTGGTTTCTTTGATGAGTAAGTATTATTTTGAAATTCATGGGAAAAATCAGCAATGATACAATCAAAAGTCTTCCATGGAATGAATAAAAAAAGGCACTTTGCTCAGTTGTTCATAGAAATCCAGATATTTCGATTCAGACTGAACATGTGTATTGAACAGATGGCACTAGGAAACAGTCCTTGTTTCTTTTTGCTAAACAGCCTTGAGTTTAAAGAAATAATAGATTTTAAGGAATTATACAGCCTGTGCCAGAAAATGAATTTTAAATTTCAAAAGTGGTTAGGTAATTATGGAATGAACTTTATTTTTTGTGTCTATGTTTTGAAATGCAAATATCATGAAGTGTCTCAATTACGAAGAATCTGTGATCTTTCAAGTGTTAATTTTCTAAGGCACCTAAAATAAACTAGGTGAACTAAAACTCACTGTGAAATAGGAATTTCAGGAATAAGTAGATGCGTTTCTCAGACCATGCTGCTGCTGCTGCTGCTCAGTCACTTCAGTCGTGTCCGACTCTGTGCAGCCCACCAGGCTCCCCTGTCCGTGGGATTCTCCAGGCAAGAACAATATACAAAAAATACCATTCATGCTTGGGTCCATGGTTCTGTAACTCCCCCTCTATTAAATCTCTTTTCTTTTATGTAATTTCTGAAGATAAAGCTAAGTGCCACCAGTAACAATGCAAAATAGGTGATATGACTGAGATTTAGACTTAACTGATTCACTTCTTCACTCTTAAGATTATTTCAGGACATGAGGGTATCTATTGAGTTGATCAGAGATAATCAGTGACTAGCATTAGTACTTTACCAAGACTATGCAGTCAAAAAATAAAGTTTATGAAGTGCTCATGAAAATACAAGGACATAAAAGTCATACATGGTATACACAGATACTAGACATATGATGTGAAATCTATAATTGAAATATCAAGTATTGGCAATCAGAGGGTGTTTTTTATGTTATCAAGTATGCATACACATCTTACCTAATAAAACATCTGAAAATAAAAGGATAAATAACTTTTTACTAAATAGCTGTGCTTGAAGTATAATTTAACTTGATAGAGACACTCTGACTGCAAGTCTTGAAGAAATGAAACTGTTATATATGTTGATTATTTTAAACATATCATTTTTTTTAAGACTCTACTAGGGATATTAGGATGAACAGATGTAAATGTTGAGCTATATACTGAAAGACTCTGGAAGAAAGGAACTAAAATGGAGTCTGGAAGGGAGATAGAAAGAGAAATAAAAAAACAAAGAGAGAAAGAAAAAGAGAGGCTCAGAAGTAATCGTGTGCATGCATGTTTGGAAAGGTAAGACACATTTCCTGAATTTCTTCATACCAGCACATTGTTCATTCCCAGAGCATCTTCCTGCCCAATTTATATTCTCTCTGAAAAATAAATCTTGTTAGCATGATATGAATGTTAACAAGTGCTCCAGGCACCTTACAGAAAATATCACCAAATTAAAATCTCAGGAAGGAAACCCATTTCCTATCCTCCAATAACTCTACCAACTCTCTTCTACATTCCTAGCTAGTAGTTCACATTTTAGTTTTAATATGTATAAAACTTTGCTTGACTCCAACATCCCTGAAGAGCTGTTAAAGGGAAGCAAGTTTTAAATTACATGCATTTGATGGGAACTCAGGCTCAATGGATTTGGAGGCAGAGTGATAAGAAAAAGGGAGGGGATATAGAAAAGGCAAGAATGCAGAAGAGACAATTTGAAGTTTTTAATGACCTGGAGACAGGTCTTCATTAAATAACATACTTATTTTCAAATAAAGAAGTGCAAAACATGAGTGTGTGCTTATGCTTCGTTCACTTTGTTTAATAGAGATACTTTTGTACTAGTTGATATTTTTCAACTCTAATTTTTTTTTCTTGGCTCTTATCCTGGGGAAATGTTGAGGCAACCTAAGTGTAGCAGGTTATCAGACTATAAAAAAATATATATATAAATATATTTATATAAATAAATATATCATATAAAGAATATAAATTTATATAAAAATATAAATTGTAGTCATAAAGCAGCAAACTGATATTTTATAGGTTCTTGCTTCTGCAAAGGACTCATTCCAAACAGTAGGGGAAAACATTCTATTCTCATATTTTAAAACAATAAACCAAGTAGTAAGCACAGAGAGAGAATTCTTTAAATAAAAACTGCATGTTACAGATTAGGGGTATGGTCTAAATCTGGGGGATAATTCAGCTTTGTGAATCTGGTGGGAGGATGTCATTATAAAAACATTGTAAAACTGTATACAGTCTCCTATTATGTTTTTGGATGTACTTATTGCATTCAGTTTACAGCATGAAGGAAAACTGTGAACGAATCTGTAAATACCAGTACTTACCCTAGAACTTGAAGATGGAATTTAATGGAGATAGAGAAGTCTCACTAGGTAAAGAAGGTTAAATGCATTGAACTGTGAATTTAAGGATCTAGTGTTGTGTCAGTTTTAAGAGGACCATCTGCCACAGCAATCAGACACCTTCTGAGTCTATAGGACAATTTCCCAAAAAGCAGGGATAATGAATAACTCTGCCTTTACTAAGGAAATCTGCCTAATGGCTCAAAGGGACGTTGTTCAGACTCCTTTAAAGAGGTCACTGAACCAGAACCCTCATACGATAGGTAACACAGAGATCAAATTGAGCCACTTTTTACAGTCTTTGCAGCCTATACGCCTTTGTGCACGTGTGTGCTAAGTCATTTCAGTCCTGTCTGTCTCTTTGCATCCCCATGGACTGCAGCCCGCCAGGTTCCTCTGTCCATGAAATTCTCCAGGCAAGGATACTGGAGAGGGTTGCCATGCCCCCTCCAGGGGATCTTCTTGACCCAGGTATTGAACTCACATTTCTTATGTCTCTTGCACTGGCAAGTGAATCTTTACCACTAGCACCACCTGGGAAGTACCTATATGTCTTTATGGGTTTGTATTTCAGACACAATCTTCTTGCTTAAACGAGGGTATTTACTTCCCCAAATGTGATGATCTTCAAATCCCAGACCCTTTACAACCAAGAAAATTTTTTGGAAAAATACTTACCCAAAATGTTCTTACTTTTTCAACTCAGGCCCAAAGGCAATAAGGAGGTAAACTATTGTGTTAGTTCTCTAATGTTATACAACAAATTATCACAAATAATGATTTAAAACCACACTTTTTTTATATCATTGTCTCTGTGGGTTAGGAGTGCATGTGTGTGCTCAGCCACTCAGTTGTGTCCGACTCTTTGCAGCCACATGGACTGTAGTTCCCCAGGCTCCTCTGTCCATGGAATTTTCCAGACAAGAATACTGGCCTGAGTTGAATACATAGCTGGATCATTTCCTTAGGGTCTCACAGGCTACTATCAAAGCGTCAGTGAGGTTGCAGTCTCATTTAGAAGCTACACAGGGAAAGGCTCTTCTTGCAAGTTCATTCAAGTTGTTGGTAGAATTCATTCTCACATAGTTATATTCCTGAAAAAGTAAAAGTCACTCAATCATGTCCAACTCTTTGTGACCCCATGGACTGTAGCACACCAGGCTCCCCTGTTCATGGAATTCTTCAGGCAATAATACTGGAGTAGGTAGCCATTCCCTCTTCCAGGGGATCTTCCCAACCCAGGGATTGAACCCAGGTCTCCATCATTGCAGGCAGATTCTTTACTGGCTGAGCCACCAGGGAAACCCAGCTATATTCCTAGGACGCTGGCTTTTTGCTTTTCCTAAAGATTGTCAGCCTTTGTCTGCCACAGAGATTTTCTATAATGGCCATTTATTTTATTAAGCCACAAGGAGACATTCTTGTTCTAATCTGCTAAAAAACAAACAAACAAACAAACATACTTTATATATTGTCTAACATCTCATAACCTTTAGCAAACACGATTAGTTAGAAGTAAGTCACAGATTCTTCCCACATTGAAGGAGACAGGCTTAACCAAAGGCATAAACACAAAGATGAAAATCATTAGTACTTGGATTGGATTGGTCCTCCAAAACTATTTAAATTTACAGAACAAGTTAAAGGAAAAACTTGAATAAAAGCACATTTCTCTTGCAAGCCACATCACTATTTCCTTCAATTTCTGCCTGACCTCAGGATTCTTGCCGTTACTATTGTTCCATTAGCCATTACAATGGATTTTAATGGAAAAATCGCTCAGATTTTATTTGGAATCAAACATTAACATCCAATCACAACATATCTTAAATGATTCTCTATGTTATGACTCTAAGTTAAATTTTTGCAAATTGTTTTTTCTACCTCTATCCTAATGCAAATATACAAGATAAAGTATAGGTAAGAGTAAAATAAACAAAAGAAATTATTTTTATTTTATAATGTATTTATATATAGATTATATATTTATATTGCATTTCTTAATCTGCTGCAAAAAACATCTCATTTTAGGGGCTTTGAAAATTACTGAAATTAAATCAGGAGAGTTTTAACCATGTCTCCATGACATTTTCTCATATTGCTATAGTATTGCAAATGAGATGCTACATTATAATATTGGAATTTGAAATCTACCACCATCTGGCCTAGAAAACTCTGGTTAATCCTTTAAATAGTTTGAATCTTGTATTTTTATTAATTGAATGGGTAAAAATATAATTTTTATAAGGTCAGGTAAAGGACTAAAGAAGTTCCACTATTGAAATGTTTGTTTGTTTTGATGGAAATAACTGAACTATATTTGTACTAAATTTTCCTTCAGCTTTGATTTTGCACAATTCTATAGGAATAAAGGTTAATACCTAAGATCCCTCCTGGGATTGATAGAGGTCTATTGAAAGTCTTTGGCCATGTCTACTGGTCTAAGTCTGTTCTTACAGAGTCTGGACCATGCTGAAACAGAGACTGGGTTTTTGGAAGTATATCTGATTATTTGTTTGTTTGTTTTGCAGTTGGAACTCACATGGTTCTGAGACATTATTAATGTATTTTCCTCTTTTTATTTATTTTATTTTTCTGTGAAGAAAACTATTCAGCCAGTTATCTCTGGAAGGATTATGATTTGTTGCGTCCAGAAACACACAAAATTACTGTGGTACATAACAGAAATTCCTTAATTTTTATTTGTAATGCTCAGGACATTTATAGGACTATATTATTCAAATTCAATGTCTTTTCCCTTAAATGCATATCAAGCATTTCTCTATATGCATGACATTGGTTTTTGGGGGGTTTTTTTTGCCCATTTTCAATTGCTGTGAGCCTCTGTAGACCATTTCAAATAGCACCAATCTCAAAATCTTTGACTTATTTATCTTTCTTCTAATTTAATCCTTTATAGCCCAATCATACCTTAAGTATTTGGAAAGGTTCATGAAAGTAAAGTCTCAAGAGGTTGTGGTTTAAAGTAATGAAAATTTTCTTTGAATATGATACCTCATCCCTATTAAATCCCTTAAAAACCATTTGCTGTTTTCTGTCAACTGTGTTTTGCCTGAAAGGAAGAAAGTAATTACTATGAACAGGATTAGATTAGTCTGGGAAATATTTTCATGGCTCCCTATAAGCATTTTAGTCGACTTTGAAACTATAGCTAAAATAAATTAGCTTTATTTCCCTTCCTGATTTTGTAGCTTTCTTGCTCCCAGAGAGTTATAACAGAGTGACTGGTGCTGCTTACAAGCATATTGGATTTCATTGGGTGCCAGATCATAACATTCTTTTTTAACCATGTTACTTTCATAGATGATTTGCCTTACTGTAAAATCATTAAGGATATTCATTAAGCATGCCACTCTTCTGTAGGGGATCAATATTTCTAAAATAAAAGGCAGGGTTGTTTGCATTTAATTTCAGTCATGTTTTCTTTTAGGCTTTCAATATTTTGGTTTTAATATGCCAGGGTAGCTCCTCATGTAACGAGATGACACCTTGTGTAATGAGCTACTGTTCATTGTTATTCCTGGCAGCAGACCATACAAGGGCAAGGCCTGTTAAATACACATGCATCTATAAGCTGCTCCTTCAGCCTGCAGGAAATGCCTATTTGAGCAGAGGAAGGACAATATTTTGCCTTCTGTTTAGTCTCCGGGCAGATTATTATGGCTCCAGCCATTGTCTAGAGGCCTGGATCTGCTATGCTTGACGACTCATTCCCCTGCAAGTTCACTGATATTTTGCAATCCTCACAAACTCAGAAGCGCAAAACAGGAGTCATTTGCTTCATATTATGTTAAGTCAACTAAAAAAAAAATGTAAGACCATATCTAAGGCGGCTTAATCCAATCCACCATGAACTCAACTTACACTGGGCTAGAGCAGCACAGGGCTTTAGCCAAGCAACACATGCTTAGTCAAGTAACCATTTCTTTATTTTCACTTGAGTTACTTTTTCCAAGCATTATAAATACTTTGCCTTTAATCTGGAGCATGAGTATTTTTTTTTTAATGTTTATTTTTCCTGAACACAATTTCAATTGATAAGACCCCCAAAATGTTGAAAACACTCAAATTATTTTAAGTTACTTAGTAGTTGACCATCAACTAATTATCTAAGCTGAATGAGATGCAATCTTGGTAAATTAAAATGAATAAGGCAGGGGGAATAAGAGGACATATGAAGACACAACTCAAAATGAATTTAGACAGAAAATAAAATTGCATATACAAAATAGAAATGACTCCAATTGAGAAGGAAGGAAATCCATGGGAAAAACCATATATATGGCATGAAATTTTTAAAATGCTATACTGTATTTTGACTATTTGACAAAATAGTAAAGAATAAAATCTGATGACTGTTGTTTCTGACCTGGTGAAAATAGAAACAAAAAAGAAAACATTTTTTGGTACAATAAATTTGACATCACATACATATGATACATCTTATTTAGCAATATATATATATATATATATATATATATATACACACATACATATATTGACATGATATGAGATACTATGAGAGGACAACTCTGAGTACTCAGTATGGATCCATGAACCTTTAGCCTTCCTACCACTATGTCTCTGTCAATGAAGATTTGGAATAGTTTATAAGATTCATCACAGATATATAAATTTATGACCATAATGTTATTTAGTTCAGAGAAGGAAATGGCACCCCACTCCGGTACTCTTGCCTGGCAAATCCCATGGATGGAGGAGCCTGGTAGGGTGCAGTCCATGGGGTCGCTAGGAGTCGGACATGACTGAGTGACTTCACTTTCACTTTTCACTTTCATGCATTGGAGAAGGAAATGGCAACCCACTCCCATGTTCTTGCCTGGAGAATCCCAGGGACAGGGGAGCCTGGTAGGCTGCTGTCTCTAGGGTCACACAGAGTTGGACACGACTGAAGAGACTAGCAGCAGCAGTCAGTTACTCAGTCATGTCCTACTCTTTGCAACCCCATGGACTGCAGCATGCCCAGCTTCCCTGTCCATATCTGTAAATATATACCCAAACACAAATAATCCAGTCTGATTCTTAATCTGATGCCTTCAAGGCTGCTTTCTGCATAGTAGAATGATTACATTGATTGAAAAACAAAACAAAATAATGAAACCTTGAAATGAATGCAACTTTATTTTAGTTATTTTTATAAGCATATGCAACTGATACAATTTTTAGGTATTTTCCCTCTAGACATTTCCAGCTAAAGCAAAATAGCTTAGTGGCTAATTTTGAACTACTGACTTTCAATCTACACACTATATTGTTGTTACTGACAAATGAGTCAATGTAAAATTTAAGATCTCTTTATACATTCTTTTAGGTGGTTCACTGGCAAAGAATCTGTCTGCCGAATGCAGGAGATACAGGTTTGGTCCCTGAGTCCAGAAGATCCTCTGGAGGAGGAAATGGCAACCCACTCCAGTATTCTTGCCTGGGAAATCTCATAGACAGAGGAGCTTGCTGGGCTATAGTCCATGGGGATCTCAAAGAGTCACACACACAATTGCATACTTATGACAACTTCCTATTAGCTTTACTCTATATCTTTCTAGGCTTAAAAAAAAAAAAGTCAGAAATATTGCATTACATAGTATCCATCTTCTAGAAGAAGTATGACTTTTTTGTAAATTTATAACAATATACATTTAATTATAAGTTATATACAAAGGTAAAACTAGGGTTATTGGACCCTAATTTAGTTAATGTTGAACAGTGTTACTGGTGAACACTGAATATGCAATGGGTAATAAAATCATGTGGAATTTGGCCAAAAAGACAGGTGTCTCATTGCCAGTAGTTGAAAATGAGCTATATGTTTTTTTCTCCCATCTTTTAAAAAAATAACACATATCACAATATGAAATTATTTTTCATAGTATTTATTGAATGATATATAAAATTTATAATTCTATTTTTAAAGTTTTTTTAGATTTTGACAGGTATTCATTAGACTATTTCTCATATTGGAAAAATGTAGGTAAGAGTTTACTATGTCTGTAAGAATATATTTCTCAGAGAATAATAAAGGGTTTTATAGACTGAATGAGTAAAGTGTAGGTAGATAGTATCTTAATGTGAATAGTAGGGGAAATCGGAAAAGAGTTCTCTATTATTTTTGCAACTTTTCTATAAATCTAAACTTAACTCCAAAATGAAAACACTTATTTTTAAGTAAGTAAACAAACAAACAAATAAAATGAAGATATAGAGAAGGGAAATTTACCAACACTAGAGATTAAAAAGAAATTGACAGCGCTGTAATAGCCTTGATAACAGTAGTCAACAAAAAGAAGTCCTTTATTTTAACAAATTAAACTACCATGACTTAACAAACTGTTGTATACAAGAGATCTTCCTCCAGATTCCCTACAATAACTGTCATTAATGTTCTCTTGATACACTTACTGTGAAGTGGAATCCATAGTTACAGCAGATACTATGGGACTTGCAGAAATAAAAAGAAGGAACTAGAAATCAGCATAATTCTATCATTCAGATAATATGTTTTCCTGTTTATCTTTGTCTTTTTTGATATGCCTATGTGTATACATAAACAAAATGGGAAATTTAAACTGTGTATTGTTTTATGTCCTATTTTTAAGTGTTTATTTTCTAATTATAGAATGTATACATAAATGTATTTCACAACAGTTGTATGCATTTTTAATTTAATTTTGTATAGATTTTTATAATGTATGCAACATACAGCACCTTTTGACATGAATTTGATCACACAACTGTGTTTTTCAGAGTTGTAATTTTTCATGATTACTACAGTGGTTTATATAGATGTCTGTCTCATCCATGAACTCTAAATTCTATAAGGGCACACGACACGTGTTCTGCTATCTTTGTAAATGCAGGTTTTAGTATCAGTTCTGGCATGGCTATAAAATCAATACCTCTCCATAAGCCCATACCTTAATTTCAATTCTTCCCCAGATATGTCACTAGATTTCCTATAACCCTTTTTGTGTTTGTTTGTTTTTGTGTTTAATAATAAAAGTTCATTTTTCTAATTCTTTTAAAATATAGATTAGTGTTATCATTTTAAAAGGTTGAAATGAGCTGCATAAGTTACATCTTAACCTGATCTGTGCCCTCAGTGTTCTGTTACAAGTAGAATTACCAAGAGAATAAATTTTAGAAGTTGTGAAAACTAAAGCAAAGTATCGCTTTTTTATTTAATATCCTAAAAGAATATTCAGGAGGTATTCCTCCTGAAGGTGAAATCAGTTATCTCTACGACAGTATTCTTCCCATTGTCCTCCTATTGCCAGTTTTCCTGTAGAAAGGCATTTGAAACTGATCGGATTTTCCTGCTGCATCTTTTCTTTCCTAATGCGCTCCTTGTAGCTGCTCATTTATCATCTGTATTTCCCACTAGATTGTAATTAGAAGAGAACAGATAAAATGTCAAGCTTTCTTGCCTAAAATCTGCTTGACACATAGTTACTTGTCAAGTTGAACTGAGCAGACCAGTGCCAGCCTTGGGTAGGATGCTGGATCTTCTAGATCAGGACTTCCTGGCCAAGAAAAAGTAATCATGCAAAATTGCAAAATCAGGAGGTGAGATAGACAGTATTATCAATGTATATCATAAATCGTCACGTGAACCTGCCATGACAGTACCTGTAAACACAGAATTGATGCTTAATAAGCATGTATTGAATGATACATGATTTATGGAATGGTGAGTAAAGAAATAATAAATACTCACTGTGTAGGTGGACGAGACGAGATATCAGTTATGAGACACTGTCCCTGCAACGAGGCCCTGTGTCACTGGCTGCGTTGTCACTCAACTCAGATTACTTGAACAGGCTTTCTTTGCATGGGAAATATAAACAGTACTTGTCACTGGATTATTCTGGAGCTTTAAAAAGATTATATCTGTGAGAGCACCTAGCAATATGCTTGGTACATAATGAATATGAAGTACGTATCCTGAAATCTGGCCACCATAAGAAATTCCACTACTGGTGTGGATTTGAATATTCAACATGTTTGTTGTTTTTTTGTTTGTTTGTTTTTGCTTTTATTTGTCCTGGAGAGGGAGAAAGTTGGACTTTTTTTTATAGTGTTTAATATCTAACTTGAATAATCCCCACAAATTTTATAAACTAATATCCTCATTAAAGTATTTAGGACATGCTTTAAATTGCATCTTGTGAGGTTATTTTATCTGATAAAACCTTTTTTAAAAATTTGCTTTGCAAAGTTCTCCAATTACATAAGTTTATAATGGAGCATATTATTTCTAAGATGTTTCCTGATGCCTTTTTACTAGTAACTAAATTTTCTGCTCACTTTTTCTGCTTCAATCATCAATAATTCCTGAAGCCTACTCATTGATTGACTTATAACAGTGTGACTAACTAAAATATTGAAGATCAAGGTAGGAGGCCGTATGTAGAGGTAGTGTTTAAATGGATTGTTTTATAGTAAAATGTTTATTGTTTTAGTGTGTTTAAATGTATTTCACGTTGTTATCAAACAAAAATTTAATTATTGGTATTTACTATTAAACAGGACATTTTTGTAAGAATTTGGCATTATCTGCTTCCTTCCTCAGGCCTTCCCAGGTGGCACTAAGGGTAAAGAAATCACCTGCCTATGCAGGAGACATAAGAAACACGGGTTCAATCCCTGTATCTGAAGATACCCTGGAGGAGGGCATGGCAACTGGCTCCAGTATTCTTGCCTGGAGAATCACATGGATAGAGGAGCCTGGTGGGCTACAGTCCATGGAGTGGCAAAGAGTTGGACACAACTGAAGCAAGTTAACACACATGCACACCTTCCTTTATAGCATCAAACTTTTTTGAAGAGGTATAGAGGAAAACAGCAGAATGGGAAAGACAGGAGAAGGCAATGGGAACCCACTCCAGTACCCTTGCCTGGAAAATCCCATGGATGGAGGAGCCTGGTAGGCTGCAGTCCATGGGGTCGCTAAGAGTCAGACACGACTGAGCAACTTCACTTTCACTTTTCACTTTCATGCATTGGAGGAGGAAATGGCAACCCACTCCAGTGTTCTTGCCTGGAGAATCCCAGGGACGGCGGGGCCTGGTGGGCTGCCATCTATGGAGTCGCGCAGAGTCGGATACAACTAAAGCAACTTAGCAGCAGCAGAAGCAGCAGAGATCTCGTCAAGAAAATTAGAGACACAAAGGGAACATTTCATGCAAAGATGGGCTCGATAAAGGACAGAAATGGTATGGACCTAACAGAAGCAGAAGATATTAAGATGAGGTGGCAAGATACACAGAAGAACTGTACAAAAAAGATCTTCATGACCAAATAATCACGATGGTGTGATCACTCACCTAGAGCCAGACATCCTGGAATGTGAAGTCAAGTGGGCCTTAGAAAGCATCACTACAAACAAAGCTAGTGGAGGTGATGGAATTCCAGTTGAGCTATTTCAAATCCTGGAAGATGATGCTGTGAAAGTGCTGCACTCAATATGCCAGCACATTTGGAAAACTCAGCAGTGGCCACAGGACTGGAAAAGGTCAGTTTTCATTCCAATCCCAAATAAAGGCAATGCCAAAGAATGCTCAAACTACCACACAATTGCACTCATCTCACATGCTAGTAAAGTAATGCTAAAATTCTCCAAGTCAGGCTTCAGCAACACGTGAACCATGAACTTCCAGATGTTCAAGCTGGTTTTAGAAAAGGCAGAGGAACCAGAGATCAAATTGCCAACATCTGCTGGATCATCAAAAAAGCAAGAGAGTTCCACAGAAACATCTATTTCTGCTTTATTGACTATGCCAAAGCCTATGACTGTGTGGATCACAACAAACTGTGGAAAATTCTGAAAGAGATGGGAATACCAGACCACCTGACCTGCCTCTTGAGAAATCTATATTCAGGTCAGGAAGCAACAGTTAGAACTGGACATGGAACAACAGACTGGTTCCAAATAGGAAAAGGGGTACGTGATGTACTTATTTAACTTATATGCAGAGTACATCATGGGAAACTCTGGGCTGGAAGAAGCACAAGCTGGAATCAAGATTGCCAGGAGAAATATCAATAACCTCAGATATGCAGATGATACCACCCTATGGCAGAAAGTGAAGAGGAACTAAAAAACCTCTTGATGAAAGTGAAAGAGGAGAGTGAAAATGTTGGCTTAAAGCTCAACATTCAGAAAACTAAGATCATGGCATCTGGTCCCATCATTTCATGGCAAATAGATGGGGAAACAGTGGAAACAGTGTCAGACTTTATTTATTGGGGCTCCAAAATCACTGCAGATGGTGACTGCAGCCATGAAATTAAAAGACGCTTACTCCTTGGAAGGAAAGTTATGACCAACCTAGATAGCACATTGAGAAGCAGAGACATTACTTTGCCAAAAAAGGTTCGTCTAGTCAAGGTTCTGGTTTTTCCAGTGGTCATATATGGATGTGAGAGTTGGACTGTGAAGAAAGATGAGCACCAAAGAATTGATTTTGAACTGTGGTGTTGGAGAAGACTCTTGAGAGTCCCTTGGACTGCAAGGAGATCCAACCAGTCCATTCTGAAGGAGATCATCCCTGGGTGTTCTTTGGAAGGACTGATGCTGAAGCTGAAACTCCAATACTTTGGCCACCTCATGCAAAGAGTTGACTCATTGGAAAAAAGTCTGATGCTGGGAGGGATTAGGGGCAGGAGGAGAAGAGGACGACAGAGGATGAGATGGCTGGATGGCATCACTGACTCAATGGACATGAGTTTGAGTGAACTCAGGAGTTGGTGATGGACACGGAGGCCTGGCGTGCTGTGATTCATAGGGTCGCAAAGAGTCGGACATGACTGAGAGACTGAACTAAACTGAACTGAACTGTGGTTCCTTCTCCATTCTCATTCACTGTGTGTTGCTGCATGTTACATTTCTGATTCTCTTCCTAAACTTCAGATTGCTTCCTTTTCTCTTCATTTGGAGTTCAAATCACAAGCCTCAACACTCTTGATCTCTCCAGACCTCAAAGTCCTCAGGCAGTAATGGGATTTTAGGATACTTACCAGAGTCAGGAGTTTATGATTCCATTTCTTTAAAGACCTTCTTTCTTATATCACCTTCTAAACATATGTATTTCCCAAAGCTTATTCCTTGCCTTTTCTCTACTCCCCTACACACAAATAGGTTATCTTATCAATCTCTCCTTCAAAATCACCTCTACCGAAACTGCTGAACCAATATCTCCACAGTACTATTTGGCAGTATTCTGTCTTCACTGAAACACGTCAACCTGTTATGTCTCTGAAACTCTTCCGGAAACAGAGTAGAAGAAGCCCCGTGAGACATCTCTCAGGGTTCTGAAAACGCCACGTCTATCTTCTCTGTCTATTTACATCCGCCAAGTGAAACAAACCTCTGTGAGTAGAAACCCAATCTAGCCTTCAGCACCAGAATAAACCCACCTTTCACCAGAAGCTTTGGTGAGTCCACTACTCAGCCAGAATGTTGCCGGGCCCTTTGTAAGGTACTTGGAATAGAATGCAAATTAAAATATAGAAGGTCCCCGTTCTTAAGGAACACATGGTCTGGTTCACGCTCTCAAACCCAGTTGGAAGAAGCCCCCTCTCTCTTTTGTTCTTGAACTTCATGTAGGTGTCTCTCCTCTGAGATGCATCATCTCGGTATTCCTTGTGGGGCATTTTGCATACTAGGCATCCCCATGGCTTTTAGTAAACGAAAGACACATCTACTTTTAGATAGTTTGTAAAATGGAAAACAATTTAACCTGCCTGATAATGTAACCGCACCAAGGAAACTAAAAAAAAAATGAAAGGTCACCTGTGTAGATTAGGATGCTCGTGACAGGATGGTAAGGAGTACGGAAGGAGAGGACGGCCCGCCTTGCGGCGAGGAGTAACTTGTGTGTGGATTTGGAAGCAAAGAAAGAGGAGAGCTGGATCTAGGAGTTTCCATTACTCCCAGCACACAATCAAAATAATAATAATAATAAGATCTGAATCAGGTTTGTTAGGATTTGACATTGGGAAGAGTTCCCAAGAGCAGAGAACAGTCCCAGGGTGAAAAAGAGAACTGTAGTTAGCTACCAAACAGCAAGGAACCCTGAGAGAAATGTCAGGAGTAAGTCTTCAGGCCCATGC
Organism: Bubalus bubalis; assembly: GCF_019923935.1. Taxonomy (NCBI): domain Eukaryota; kingdom Metazoa; phylum Chordata; class Mammalia; order Artiodactyla; family Bovidae; genus Bubalus; species Bubalus bubalis. The sequence continues at coordinate 80,559,579 of NC_059169.1, read as the reverse complement.
CTGATATTTGATAAAGGATTTTAGTTCTTATAAGAGATTTTTGAGAACCAAATCTTACAGCCAGGACCTTGACTATGTGACCAAGACAAGGACTCGGGCATTGTGAACTGAGGCAAGAATTCACTTACCAAACTCTAGTTCAAGGGTAGAGTGGTTTTAAAACCACTCATAAAGACATATGTCTGACTATGGGGACACTGGGTGGTGTATGAGGTCTCAAATTTGCAAGTATAAGTTTAAGTTTATGAAAACTGGGCTGTTGCTTCCCTGGTAGCTCAGAAGGTAAAGAATCCACCTGCAATGAAAGACCTGAGTTCGATCCCTGGGCTGGGAAGATCCCCTGGAGAAGGGCATGGCAACCCCCTCTAGTATTCTTGCCTGGAGAATCCCATGGACAGAAGAACCTCGTGGGCTACAGTCTATGGGATCACAAATAGTCAAACACCACTAAGTGACTAAGCAGAGTACAGATACTAAAGTCCTTCCTCTTAGATAACAGGGTTAGTCTTTCAACCCAGGACTGAGACTGCTGGTTGAAGTCAAGTTCTTTCTTTTAAGGATAAAGTGAAAGGGATGCATATGTTACAAACAAAAGAGTACACATTAGTGACCTATATGTAACCAGGGCTTCCCTCAGAGCTCAGTTGGTAAAGATTCCGCCTGTGATGCAGGAGAGCCCAGTTCAATTCCTGGGTCAGGAAGATCCCCTGGAGAAGAGATAGGCTACCCACTCCAGTATTCTTGGGCTTCCCTTGTGGCTCAGCTGGTAAAGAATTTGCCTGCAGTGTGAGAGACCTGGGTTCGATCCCTGGGTTTGGAAGATCCCCTGAAGAAGGGGATTGCTACCCACTCCAGTATTCTGGCCTGGAGAATTCCATGGACTGTATAGTCCATGGGGTTTAAAAGAGTTAGACACAACTGAGTGACTTTCGCTTTCACTTCACTTCACATGTGACCAAAATGGGCTTTCAAAACTCAGCTGGTAAAGAATCCGCCTGCATGCGGGAGACCTGGGTTAGATCCCTGGATTGGGAAGATCCCTTGGAGGCTGCTGCTGCTAAGTCGCTTCAGTCGTGTCTGATTCAGTGCGATCCCATAGACGGCGGCCCACCAGGCTCCCCCGTCCCTGGGATTCTCCAGGCAAGAACACTGGAGTGGGTTGCCATTTCCTTCTCCAATGCATGAAAGGGAAAAGTGAAAGTGAAGTCGCTCAGTCGTGTCCGACTCTTAGCGACCCCATGGTCTGCAGCCTACCAGGCTCCTCTGTCCATGGGATTTTTCCAGGCAAGAGTACTGGAGTGGGGTGCCATTGCCTTCTCCATCGCTTGGAGGAGTGCATGGCAACCCACTCCAGTGTTCTTGCCTAGACAATCCCCATGGACAGAGGACCCTGGTGGGCTATGGTCAATGGAGTCACAAAGAGTCAGACACAACTGAGTGACTAAGTGCAACCGAGTATGTAGTTAAAATACGCAAATATTGTAGCTAGCAATTTTTAGAAAGTGAAGCATTATGTACGTTCAAAGTAAAAGTTATTGTTATATAACGTTATAAACATGAAACTATTTTATATTTACTAAAGTTAAATAATTTAGCAAAAATAATTGTTTTATGCAAAATGTAAATTTTAAGTTTGGCATATCTCATGTAAAGTAGGATAAAATATAATTTTTGATAAAATGGAACAAAATGGTCTTATATCAACATGTTCTAATATTTTTTCAATTGATATATGTTATGCTACAAAATGAATAATTTAGTTTTCTATTTTCAACTTTCTATTAATATCTACAACTACACCAGAATAATTTTGAAATAATGTTATTTACAATCTTTGCACTCATTATGTGTTAGTGTCTATGCTAAGAGTTTTACCTACACTCTTTCTGTCTCTTTTATATCCATATATTTATATATGGCTAATATTATTTTTCCTTTAAAAATTATGAGAATTTTGAAGCTTATAGAGATAAAGTTTGTTCAGAGCCTTGTCATTAGTGAATAGTGTTAGCTATTCACTAAGTATCTGGTGGGTTCCAAAGTCCTCTGATTTAAAGAACATACTACTGAAAATAGGTCATTGTGAATACACACAATATCTTAGAATGGAGATGCCATCAAATCCATCAGAAGGAATGAGGGATTTTGAACATAGACCAATAAGAACAGTTTTCATAGTAACACAGGCTGACTCATCAATGAAATGGTGAGGTAGAATTTTAATTTATCTTCTAAGTTGAACAATTTCCAGGGTTTGCCCAGAATTTGAGGTCTTCTACTCTGCTCGCACCAATAGATGGTAAGGAAGGCATGTGTTTGTGGAAGCTAAGTCTATGTTATTAAACTCCACCCTGGACCCCAGTAACACTATTTATTCCTCTGTAACTTTCCTTCAGTGAAAGGGTTTAATGAAGATTTACTAACTTATTATTATAAAATAACTTGATTTTGTTACCTACTATGAAATGTATACCCTTTTGAGCAATACCTTGAGATAAAAAAGCATAAAACATTAAGTAAAAAGTGGCAAACAGTGAAGACCTTGCAAAAAGTATAGGGATGTTCTAATTTGGTAAAATTCTATAATTAATTTAATAGCAAACACTACAATATCTAAATAAATTTTGCATAGCTATGTACAAAATTTTGGCGATCACACTATATCTTTAAGTAGCAGAAAGAAATAGAAATTTTAAAAGTGAACTTGCTTTATTTTAATTAACTTGTGAACACCAAAGAAAGAACAAGGATAATTTTTCTAATAAATGTTAGGCTCTATTCATCAAAGAAAAAAGTATTCATTCTACCACAATGCTGGGAGCAATATAAAGAAAAGCATTTCATAAATATAAATTATACTTATTTAAAAATATTATGCAACTTTATAAAATATAAGTCCTGTTCTTATGTCTACTTCTGGTTCCAGGAGAATAGGCAATATATTATCTAACACACGTTTCCAACTTCTTTAGTGATTTTAAACTTCCAAGGCAAAATATTACTTAGACCTGAAGACATACAAGGAAGTGTATATTTTTAAAATTACAAATGCAGATAATTGTCCTTTTCCTTAGTACTCTAAATAAAAAAGAAGTTAAACAAGAAAAACAAAAATCTCTCTTTGCTGTTGGACATTTAATTAGATTGAACAGCAGGCCTTCTTAGCACTGATAAGACTCACAGTCATTTCCAACTCCGGGTGGAAGAATTGCTGGAGGTCTGTTAATTGCAGAAACTACTATTGTTTCTCTCTTTTTATCCTCATTTAACTTTACTCTTATATTGTCCAAAACAAGCAAAAGTTTAGCTACATGTATCAGAATATAGCTGTTTCCACAGTTAGCAGCGATGTAGTTTGTTCTGTGTCAGTTACCACAGAAGCTCAAGAAAAGTGAAAGTATTAAATTATGAATATGCATTAATAGGAAAAAGTGATTATGATGAAGTATGCATAGCACTGACTTTGACTCTGAAAGAGCAGGTTTGGAGGCCAAGATCTGCATTTACCAACAGTGTGGCCTCTGATAAGCTTCTTAATTTCTTTAAACCTGTTTCCTTATGTGAAAACTAATAACATCTTTAGGGATAGTCTAAGGATTAAAAGATATAACATATGTAAATTACTTCCTACAATGTTTGGCTTAGAGTAGGCACTCAAAATGGCTAGACCTCTTTTCTAATGATGAGTTGAGGTAGTTGGGGGTTATACACTAATTGGGAACAGTTGGGTCTCATTCTGCTTTTTTAACTTGGTGTTTCATATGATGAGTTACTGATGGGAAAATCTAGCCAACTCTAAAAACACTGCCTGTTAGCGACATCTACAGAGACAGAAAGGTTTATCTACTATTTGCCTGCTTATCCTTGTGCTTTGCTTTCTCTCTTGTAGATAGACTAACTCTCAGAATAATTATCTGAAGATAAACCTTCCTCTTGGGCATCAGATCTCAAGACAGACCTCTACTTTGTCTTCTCTCTCTTACAGCCTCAGTTTTTCTCCAAATGACACTGGGTCATTCCTTTGGTTTTCACCTTAAATTTAAAAAGTCTTCTCTTGACCACCTTGGTGGAAGAATCAGTCTGCTCACAGCGTAGGCAATATTAAGAAATGATTATATGATGATACATATGTTGTTTTTTGGTCACTAAGTGTGTCCAACTCTTTATGACCCCATGACCTGTAGCCTGCCAGGATCCTCTGTCATGGGAATTCCCAGACAAGAATACTGGAGTGGATTGCCACTTCCTTCTCCAGGGGATTGTTCTGACCCAGGATCAAAATTATGACTCCTGCTTTGGCAGCTGGATTCTTTTTTTTAAATTTTATTTTATTTTTAAACTTTACAATATTGTATTAGTTTTGCCAAATATCAAAATGAATCCGCCACAGGTATACATGTGTTCCCCATCCTGAACCCTCCTCCCTCCTGCCTCCCCATACCATCCCTCTGGGTCGTCCCAGTGCACCAGCCCCAAGCATCCAGTATCGCGCATCGAACTTGGACTGGCAACTCGTTTCATACATGATATTTTACATGTTTCAATGCCATTCTCCCAAATCTCCCCACCCTCTCCCTCTCCCACAGAGTCCATAAGACTGATATATACATCAGTGTCTCTTTTGCTGTCTCGTACACAGGGTTATTGTTACCATCTTTCTAAATTCCATATATATGCGTTAGTGTACTGTATTGGTGTTTTTCTTTCTGGCTTACTTCACTCTGTATAATAGGCTCCAGTTTCATCCACCTCATTAGAACTGATTCAAATGTATTCTTTTTAATGGCTGAGTAATACTCCATTGTGTATATGTACCACAGCTTTCTTATCCATTCATCTGCTGATGGACATCTAGGTTGCTTCTATGTCCTGGCTATTATAAACAGTGCTGCGATGAACATTGGGGTACACATGTCACTAAGTCACCTGGGAATCCCTGATGTTGTATATACAATGTTATATAATGTGCATGAATGTGTGGTTAAAATTGCAGATATATTACTTCTCCTTTGACAAACTTTACATTTACATGGAAGTTAACTTCTAAAACTCCAGGTATAGACTTTTACTGACACACGAGAACCCAGGTACATTTGTTCATTTTGAAGATTAATTAATAAGTGGAATTATTGTTGCTAGCTTCAGATAGAATTCATGTCTTTCACCCCAGTACATGACATTACAAAAAAAAAAGGAAAAACATAATAGATTCATGCATCCAAATTAATGCAATTAATTATCTAAGGAAAGGGGAAAAGTAGATGAAGGGATGCTTCAGTAAGCCTTAGAAAATGATTTGTGCCTAGAAGGACAGGATTGAAGTAAGTCAGGGTCTGTTTTCCATGTTTACAATCATTGTGTTCTCTTTCCAGTCTTATATTAAGAACAGCCACAAAAATAAACATCTTATTTACTTAAGAAAGCAGTTATTTAAATAGAATAATTGTCTTATATATTAGATAAAAATATATGGTTAAGCAAGAGGAAACTTTCTCATTTCTTTACAACTCTATGGGTCATCTTCTGTTCTCTCTTTTAGCTAAGCAAAGTGTTTCAAACTTTACAAAGAAAGAACATTGAATCTTGTTAGGCCATCTTTGAGAATTAGACTTGTCAGTGATGTGAGTGGTGGAGTATGAGTCTTCTGAAATTGCTTTATAAGGTCTGCATGCAGAAAGCATCTCTTGGGAGCATCCTGATGATATCAAACTGCACACTTAAGCTCCTTCAGCTCTCAAAGATTTCATTTACTTTTAGGCTTGTTAATTAATGCATTTTTGCAAGATTGTCAGACCAAATTCAACAATTTCAAAAGAAAAATCTCTTTTTACGTATGAGAGTCTTAAGAATGAATTCAATATCTTATCCACAAGATGACTATTTTATTCTTATCCATATTTATTATATGGTCTTTGCACACTTTTTTACTCTGAAACATTTTGCTAGCATGATCTCATTTCTCATTTAGTGCCTCTCTTATCTTTTTTGCTACTGGCAGGACATTCTCTGAATTGTGTACCTTTTCAGAGTAACACATGCTCCACGAGGCAAAGTGCCAAGTATCACTCCCCAGGTTACCTTCTCTTTCTCGAAATATTGATTTTCTTCTCTGAGGTTGATCCAAGAGTCTCATGATGTTGGTGGCTGTCTACTGATCTCCCCATTGAGGGGGAGGACCCCCAGGGTGTCAGTCTTGGCAAGCTATCATAGCTTTAAAAACTGGCACATGCTCTGTCAGGAAAGAGATTAAAGTGTAACCTCGCTGTTTCATACTTCACTGCTAATACCAGGGCCATCTATGAAAAGTACTCTTTCTTTGGAGGTGACTACTGCTGTTTCTGCTGTAATATCACCTGTGTGTCATTCGAAAATCGTGTGATATAGATAATTGCAAAAAAATAATAGATTTTATAGGGAAAATATCTGTGCAACTTTGTAACTAGATTAACAGCTTTAAACAGTTTAAACAAAACAAACCAGAGACAGTAGGACAGTTAAAAACACATTAAATTACTGTTGACCTCTCCTTTAAAGCAATAATGATGGGCTGATGGGAAATATTGTAATAATTGAGTTATTTAGATACGGAGAATATATACAAATGTAGTGGAGAACTCCAACAAACACGTCTAGAGTACAGTATGTGGAGTGAAAAATAAAGAATAGAAGATGAATGACATCTTACGTAGCAAATATAGTTCCACTAGTTAGGAACTACATATAGACCCATATAGACCCATATATGTCTAATATGGGTCCAGCTGCACTTTAATGGGATGAAATATGAACTCATTAGGGGAAAACACAAGGAAGCAACACGGTTTCATTCTTTAAGGAGTGAAACTGACAGTTTTCTCTGATGAACCAGAGAGAAGTAAACAGCCCTACCTTGTTATCCATGATCATCCCTGAAAAGAGTTGTATTTTCAGGCATTATCACTACTGTGGTAAGGAGACCATAATACATATAAATATCAATTCCCAAAGGCTTCCCTGGTGGCTCAGCAGTAAGGAAACCACCTGACGATGCAGGAGACCTAGGTTTGACCCCTGGGTCAGAAAGATCCCCTGGAGAAGGAAGGGGCGACTCACAATCCGGGCAACCCACCCAGATTCTCGTCTGGGAAATCTCATGGTCAGGGTAGCAAGGAGGGCTATCATCCATGGGGTCTCAAAAGAGTTGGACATGACTTAGTGACTAAACAGCAACAATCAATTTTCAAAAAGAGAAAAAGAAACAAAATTTGTGAAAATTAAAATTTGACTTTTTTGGATCCCTACAGTTCACATATTTAAGTATTTTATGTTATCATACATTTAGCTTATTATTTTCAATTTAAAGGTAACTGAATATGGTCAGCAAAAGTGAAATGATCATAATTATAATAATTTCATAACAAAATTAAATATGTATGAGATTTGAAATTATGGGTCATTATACTGCTGATGATTTCATTTAGTTTTTTTTTATTTTTTGAAATATTTGCAACATTCTCTTATAATGAACAACAAAGATTTTGAAAGTCAGATTTGAATAATCGATCATTCTAATTAAGAGATTTTGTGCACCAGTAACATGATAATATGCTGATTTAAGTTATTTATAAAGATGATAACCACTTTACATAGTGCATATTATTGGTAGTTATACTTTACAGATAAGAAAACTGAGGCTAAGAAATATTACATAAATTCCTATGTTATAAGTACTTTAGTAAGTGCTAGCTTTGTGATTAAAATGCAGGTCATTTTATTCACACCTCGTGCTTTTAGCGATATAACATTAAAACATGGCACTAAATACTGATTCTCAATGTAAATGAAATGATCTAGGAAAGGTCCATAGGGAGAAGTTGACTACAGAAAATGGTTTCAGAGGAAGCAGAACATGTAATACCCTAGGTAAAAAATAAACAGGGAGAAAAAGCTGTATGGAGAGGGAAAGGAAGTACGTCCTCTTTCTTGTGGAACAAATAGAAAGACTTTGGTATCTTTTGACCTTGGGATTCAGAATCAGCCTGGTGCAGTCACAGTTAGAGTGCCTGAAGTATGAACAAGGATATCACCAAATTTAACAATTTAACAATAATATCTTAAGAACTACGGCCTACTTAAACTTAACAAAATCAAGTTAGAAGCTTATTTCATATTTCACAGTCACCAGTTAAAGCTTACTCATATTCTGAAAAGAAAGTCAAATACAGACACACTGGGGCTTGGAATGTTTATCAGACACATATGTGTGCATGCAGTGTGTGAAAAGTTGCTTCAGTCATGTCCAACTCTGTGCGACCCCATGGACCCTAACTCCTCAGGCTCCTCTGTGCATGGGATTCTCCAGGCAAGAATACTTGAGTGGGTTGCCTTTCCCTTCTCCAGGGAATTCTCCCGACCCAGGGATCAAACCCAAGCCTCTTAAGTCTCCTACATCGGCAGGTGGGTTCTTTACCACTAGCACCACCTGGAAAGCCCCATCAGATACATATATCAATTACTAATTAACAGTTTTATATTATTAACAACATTTTTAGTAAAGAAGCCCCTTATTACTACCATCTTCTTAGAAGAGTTAGGAAAAAGGAAAATATTTCAATATGGTGGTATTTCATGGATATATTTAGCTAGAAAATTTCACATAAAGATGTCTTTGCTAAATGTACTTCATATAAATAGTCAACATTTTTTCCTTCTCCACTTCAACTATTAACCTAATCTCACTAAAGAAGCTTCTTCATGAAAAGTCATCAAGATAAACTGCAAGAGATAATAATGTATTTGGACTGATGACACAGTGAACTGTACAGAATGTACACACCACCTTTTATAAATTATACCAGTCATTTAACAATATGGATTCCATTAAAAATTAACCTGTGTTTTCAAATTCATTTAAATGGATCTCAATTTCAGGAATATTAAAAGAAAACAGAAAGAAGAAAAGATAAAAGGAGAGAATCTTCAAAAGAGGAAATATATTAATTGCCAAAATATTATTTAAACAAGTCTACTCCAGTATTTTATTAACATGAAAATTTATATAAATCTATAAAATTTAATCAGCATATATTTAAATCATCATTAATTCCATCATAAAAGATTAACATTCTGTTGAGCAGCCTTTTAAACACATTGTATAGACAGAAGATAGGTAACTAGGTAGATGATAGCCAGCTAGCTATTAAGGTAAACTATTTATAATAGTCTCTTGTGTGTTGCCTCAAATTCTTCCTTCTATAGTCTCTTCCGTGTCATAGAAGGTTGGAAGCTTTAAAATTGCTTTTCTCAGTTCAGTTCAGCTGCTCAGTCGTGTCTGACTCTTTGCAACCCCATGAACTGCAACACGCCAGGCCTCCCTGTCCATCACCAACTCCTGGAGTTTACCCAAACTCATGTCCATTGAGTCGGTGATGCCATCCATCCATCTCATGCTCTGTCGTCCCCTTCTCCTCCTGCCTTCAATCTTTCCCAGCATCAGGGTCTTTTCCAATGAGTCAGCTCTTCACATCAGGTGGCCAAAGAATTGGAGTTTCAGCTTTAGTATCAGTCCTTTTTTTTCAGTATGGGGAAAAAAAAAAAAAAAAGGGAGGGGGGCGCTTTTCTCAGATTCCCTTGCTATTTAGGTTCTAGTTAGTATTAGCTAACAGAAGGCAGGCACATAAGAAGACAGGAAGAGAAAAGTCATTCTTCTTCTTGTTCTTGCAGTGGTAGAGGCCACAGCAGAGGCCAGTGACTGTTAGAGATCATGGCTCCAGCAGAGTCTGTTTTCTCAGTAGGGGCAGTGGGATAAGAGACCTGAAGTAGCAGCAGCTGTGCCTCTAGCAATCTGGGCTAGAGTTGGGTAGGGAAGATCCCCTGGAATAGGAAATGGCAACCCACTCCAGGATTCCTGCCTGGAGAATCCCATGGACAGAGGAGCCTACTCCGTAGGGTCGGAAGAAGTCAGACATGACTGAGCTACTAACATTGCTGCTGCTACAATGGGACTCTCGGGCAGTCCAAGGAGAGTGTCAACTTTTTGCTTTCTAACAACTTTTTACTTTTGTTGTTCTTCTAGCCTTTCCAAGAATTTTGTAATTTTTTTAAAAAATCTGTCTGAAATAAAGAAAGGAGAGAAGAAAAAAGAAAACATATTAATATTTCATCATTGGAAGCCTTCTTCACTTTCTTCTGTTCTTCTTTATAGACTCCTGGGACTTTATGACATTATCTAGAATTTGGTTGATGAGAAACAGAAAATGCCAAAGCTAAGTTAAATCGATTCATGTTATAAAACACTGAGTGCAAAGCATACAAGAAAAAAAAAATTAAAGGTCCACTCAGACAGGCACTGGATGATCAAAAGAAAGACAGGTGAGAATGTCAAAAGAAAAAAGGGCTAGACAGAAATTAGGGAGACAACATATGTAAGAAATATTGGGTTCAACTCTATCATATTTAATGCTTTTGGGCTTGAATTCTACTTTGATATCAGATTCATAAATCTACTTTCTTTTTGCCTCAATTTAACTTTAAAAAAAAATCCCTTTTAAAAATGTGTATTGCTTGTCACTGTAATGCTTTTTTCTCTTCACTGGGGTGTAGCATATAGTTAGTCAGCTTTCGACTTTGAGTCCAACTGAAATCTTGTTTTCTTTTGGTAGGTAAGTTTGTTGACTTTTGCTAGTTGATAACACAAGACTTATTTGTTCTCACTACTTTGTTAGAGTCTATTATAAATATTATGCATATCCTTTTATATTTACTGAATTTGTTTAGGTTTCTTTGCTTTAAAAAAGATGTTTTGGTATTTTTAAAAGTTGGCATTTTTGTTCAAGTGGTTACCTTTGTGCCTTGTTAGTTTTTTAATCTACGTTCACACTTTCATAACTTTGTTTTACTAACTGTTTTGGCAGTTTTTAAGCAAATCCTTTAACACTCCTCTGTTGCATAATCAAAGGTTTAATTTTTCTTTTCTCCTTTTCTCTTCTTGCATTTTTATTTCATCTCTTAATTTTTAGTCTATATCTCTTTGGTTTTCTATAGTATCCAAATTGCATCTTTAATGTAATGCAACTTCAATCATAGTTTAAATTTATATAATAATAAGATACTTCAAGCAATGTAAGAACTTTTTAGTGCTAAAACATTTTTATACCCCCCCAACCAATTTGCTATATCCAACAATATATTTCTGCTATTTTTTCTTAGATGGGTATATTTGTACTTTAAGGTTTGTTTTATATTTAGTCAGATTTTGTTTTCTTTTTTGATATCCTATTTGCTTTTAAAGCTACAAGATTTTTTTTTTTTCAAATTACAGCATATCTGACATCTTTTTGTGTCATGGGAAATCTTCCTGCCTCTAGAAGACCACCCCCAGTTTTCTGCTCTCAAGAGTTCTACTTTGTGTCTCAGGCTCCATCCTTTCTAGAGCAGCTGAAAGGCACTGAATGAAGGGTTGGGGAGCCTTGGAAAGATTTCCTCCATGTGCCTCCAGTTTACTTGGTGAAAATCAAGTGTGTCGTATTAAAAACTTCTCTAAGTTGTGTTTCTTAGTCTCCAGCTCAAATATGGTGGCAAGTATACAGTAGTTTGTAAACATGCTCAAAAATTGACTAAGAGAACTGCTAGAAAAGAGACTGGTTATATATCAACTGGTAAGATTTAAGTAAACAGACTAGTTGAAGTGAAAAAAAAAAAAAAACAAATTGTCCATGCTCACTAAAAACAATGCATTCTTTGACAATGAATTTCAAGTCCTATTCTCTATAGCAAGGTATCAATTGAGTATATGAGAAAATAATCTAAAAAATTTGATATATATGTAACTGTTTCAATTTGCTACACATCTGAAAGTAATATATCATAAATCGATTATACTCCAATAGTTTTTTTTAAGAAAAATAAAATGAATGCATTTTAATAAAAACAAGGTATTCATTTATGGTAGGTCAAGAAAAATATATTTTCAGAAAAAAAAAAGATGCAGCAATGAAGAATGAGGCAATGCAACAGTCAAGGGATGACTTTAAGTGATAGCTGCCATAAAGACATGCCCTGAAATACTAGAATTCATAAGGATCCCTCACCATGTACACAAACAGTATACTTAGTTCATTAAGCTATGGCATCAACTAATATAATAAATGCTATGGGAAATAAAGGCAATTGTTTTTCACTGTTGCTTATGGATGATTTTATCTGATCAAAATCTTGGGAATCAGACCTATTCCAAGATGTCAACCTCTTGACAAAAAGATGTTTTATAAACATGCATTATTTCCTAGTTTAAAAATAATTAATAGAATGGTCTGAAATACAAAGTTGAAAAGCAGTATTCTTGGACATTCATCCTTAAATCTATTTAACTGTAGTTATTATCTCATACAAAAGAGTCATAAAAAGAAAACCTGTTATGGTGGAGGCGAATACATAGTTTCATAAGGAGATTTTGAATTTGGAATTTCTTTGATGGGAATTTCAGCATGTTATAGAAGAAAGGTCATCTACAGAGGGTGTGTTTAGTGCAAAAGGAGAAGTGGTAATAAATCTTAGAGACATCAAAATCTTATTCTTCTTTCCCCAAGTTCTAATTTGCCATTATTTTTGAAATGACATTCCTCTGTCCAGTCTTATTTCATTGACCATTCTGCTCTGGTCACTGCCATCCTGGTCGAAGCCGCCATCATCACTCACCTGGATTACTGCAGAATGATGCCTGCTCCCAGCATCCCTTGCTCCACTTCAGCCCACTACTCCGCTCCAACCACACTGGCGTCTGTGTGACACGTCAGGCGTGCTCCTGCCTCAGTGCTTTTGCCTTTTCTGTCTTTACTTGGCACATGTGTTTTGTTTTGTTTTGTTTTGTTTTTTTCCCAGATACTTGCACGCTTTATTCATTCTTTTTTGTTTTGATCTTTAATCAAATACCAGTTTCCCAAAAAACCAGAATTGGCCACTAACCTAAATTGAAAGCCCCATTTTACTTTGTCCTCCCCTTTGCTTTGTTTTAGAGTCAGCAAATTCTGTTAGACTAACTTTGCCAATAGTTTCTTTAACAATGCTTTACTGGGGTAATTAAAGTAATTTCACAAGCCAATACCATACAGGATAATGTCTCTTAATAAGACAATAAAGAAATAACATGTCCCAAATAAGTGATGGATTAATTACACTGTTGCTCCAAGCAAGGGGAGATGACAGAAATAAAATCCAAATTCAGTTGAGAAGTGCCTTTTCTAGGAGGTTGGCCCTCTGGAGAGGTGGCTTAACCAACCAGGGAGCTGATGCCAGCTGCCTGCTGAATGGAGGTGAAACGTCTACCTGTGGCTGGAGCACGTTGCTAGGGAACCAGGGCACCAGTGTCGGCAGGCAAGGTGACCATCTTTCCCGGGGCTACGGCACTGAAGGTTAAGAGCTGATTTTACCAGGCAGGAGATAATGCTCCAAGGTCTTTGAAGAGCCAGATCAGCAAAGTGTAGCTGTGCCCATTCGGAACTTTCAGAGAATCCCTAGGAACTCTGGATGTGTATAGTCTAAATGTCCCCTCACCAGAGCTGCTTTCTTCATATTTTTTTTAATCGATAAGCCCCCAGCAGGCACTTCTCTGTAGCTGATCTCTGAGTGCTTATCAGCCACAACAGCTGAGATGACATCTTGACACAACTTGCTTCATTCTTAAAAACAACTTTACTTCTAATACCTTTTTTTACCCTGGTCATAAACAAGTGGATTAAAATAGCTTCACTAGAGTCATAAACAAGTGGCTTTGAAAAGCATATCAAACTAATATACAATATCACTTATCATCATCTAACGTGATAAAGTCAAAGTCAATCATATCTATCTTGTTGATTTCCAGTCTCCTTACAACACCAGTTCATGTAAGCTTAGGGAGGGGTGGAGGGGTCTCCTCTGTTCTCCATGGTGTCCATTGTGCCAAGTGAATGATCTAGCATTGAATACACTGAGAAATAAGCATCTGAACAATAGTGACCCAAAAACTAGAGATGGAATGTCAAAATAAAGAATAAAAAAAAAGGCAAGCATATAAAAATAATCATATTCATATTCAAGCATAATCAAAAACTTTATATTGAAAAAGATCAGTGAAAATACCCTGTACTTGGTGGGTACAGATCTAAAAGGTTCTAAGATTTGGCAAACAATTAGAATCCTTTATCTGCAGAAGCCTCCCTTGGTGGCTCACAAGGTAAAGAATTTGCCTGCAATGCAGGAGACATGGGTTGGATCCCTGGGTTGGGAAGATCTCCTGGAGGAGGGTGTGGCAACCCACTCCAGTGGGTTCTTGTCTGGAGAATCCCCATGGACAGAGGAGCCTGGTGGGCTACAGTCCATGGGGTTGCAAAGAGTCAGACAGGATAAAGTGACTAAGCACACACATTTGCAGAAGCACCTGAAATCTCAAGTTCTTTGCTATGTGTACTTTCTGGCAAGAAGGTTGCAATAGATACAAAGGAATTCTTTCAATCTGAGATGGTCACCAAATGGAAGAAAACTCCAGAAAAATAAAATAGGAGAGTGTTGAATTGAATTCTTCATTGGTTTTGGAATATCTTCAGCATTCCAGAAAGCTGCAAGGCATTTACAAGAGAAAAATAAAAATAAGAATTCACAGCTACTTAAAAGTTCAACAAAACAGCCAACATTTGAAACAGCAGCAGTGTTTTGCATGCTGGTGAAAGTGGGCTCATTAGCAAAGTGATGGCTTAGAGCTGACACTGGGGGAGGAAAGGGCTGAACTTCACAGAATCAGTCCTGCAGAGCTGATTGTGAAATACCCTTGGTCTCACTTTGTTGGAAGCGGCTCAGCTTGCTTTTGGCCTAAGGTAACATAGGAGTCAGTACAAAGGCAGAAGGACAGGGACCAACATTTTGAAATAAGCAAAATGAAAGGCCACCATAAAAGTTGGCACCGTATAAAGTAAGAACCCAAATTCTTGTGTGAGTCCTTTGAACACAGAATGTGCCAAAGCCATTGCTGACGCACAGTAGAAGCCTCAACACATGATCTAAGGTACATATATTGTGTATGTAAACACACACATACTCACACAGTGCATACTAGTACGACCATTCGATGCTGCTGATTCTAGGAGAAATTTCCTTAAAAAAAAAAGTCATTAAAACTTTTTTGCAACTGGGTAAGAATATAAAAGACATCTAATTTTAATCACTTTAGGTTGATTAGAAATTGTACAAAATATGATCTAAGCTACTCTCAGTTTCAAAGACAATTCTTTAATGAATAAACAAAACAAAAATATGACTGCAGTTAACTAATGTTTTACATATTCAGAGTTCAAAGGAAAATTACTAACAATAACAGAAACCACATGTGCATTTTTAAGTAAAATGAACATAAATTATCATATTTATATGTGATTTTGTGATATATAAGAGATTTCTCTTTTTTTGTAATTATTTACTATTACAAATCTCCCAAAGTTATCAACTTTGGGACTTCAGAAAAAAGTTGTAATTATGTGATATTTATGGAAAATAATAACACTAAGTGTAGTTAATTAATTTAGTTAATTTAGTACTGTATCAATTAGGTACTGTATCAAATAATATGAAGAGAAGTGAGGAACAATGGCAATGTCAACTGAAAATAAATGCACAATCTAAAAGCTGAGAATTATGTTTTACTTGGCAGACTTTCTGAGGACTTCAAGTACAGGAGATTAAGTCTCAGATAGCTTTAAGGTATTGCTCCAAAGAGGTAAGGGAAAAGCCGGTTATACTGGAAGATTTTGCAACAAATACCAGTGAGTCAGAACATTAAAATATGTTAATTAAAAATACTATATGTCTCAAGTTAATTAGTTTAGAACTTTTCTATGTATGGGAAGATGCAAGAGTCTGAGATCATTGAATTTGTTCCTTTTGTTATTAAACTCAGATTTGGCTATTTGAAGCTCAAAAGCCAATAATTCAAGAAGCAATCAGTAGAAAGGAGAGGTGATTTAATCGAAAAGCTGGCAATCTGAGGAGATGGTGGACTCGTGTCCAGAGACCAGCTTAGAAGTTCTGCAGAATCATGAGTTTTTAAAGGGAAAAATGAGGGTGAAAAATCTCAGTGAATCACTGAGGCAGGATGTCAGGTTCTGCATCCTTCTGTAATAGGGAAAAACAAAATCTGACTCTGTGTTTCTTTATTTTAACCTTTGCTTTCCATTGCTTTTACTCCTATAACCACTAAAAGGATTCTGTCTATAGTTATAAGCATACATAATGGCCTGCCTCAGGAAACCCTGCCCTTCTGCCAGGATGGTAAAGTGCCTTTTACTGCTTTCAGGGAGTCACCCTAACCTTGCCCACCTGTGAACGGCTGCAGGAAAGAGACCAGCACATGCCCTCCAGAGGGTAACCACGTTTACAAGACGTAAGGCCTTTTTACTTTACTTTCTCACCTCCTCCCCAGCTGAGTTAAATTCATCCATTCGAGTCCATTTTACTTCGCTGATTCCTAAAATGTTGATGTTCACTCTTGCCATCTCCTGTTTGACCACTTTCAATTTGCCTTGATTCATGGACCTGACATTCCAGGTTCCTGTGCAATATTGCTCTTTACAGTATCGGACCTTGCTTCCATCACCAGTCACATCCACAGCTGGGTGTTGGTTTTGCTTTGGCTCTGTCTCTTCATTCTTTCTGGAGTTATTTCTCCTTTGACCTCCAGTAGCATATTGGGCACCTACCGACCTGGGGAGTTCATCTTTCAGTGTCCTATCTTTTGACCTTTTCATACTGTTCACGGGGTTCTCAAGGCAAGAATACTGAAGTGGCCTGCCATTCCCATCTCCAGGGGACCACGTTTTGTCAGAACTCTCCACCATGACCCGTCCATCTAGAGTTGCCCTACATGCATGGCTCATAGTTTCATTGAGTTAGACAAGCTGTGGTCCATGTGATCAGATTGGTTAGTTTTCTGTGATAGTGGTTTTCAGTCTGTCTGCTCTCTGATGGAGAAGGATAAGAAGCTTATGGAAGCTTCCTGATGGGAGAGACTGTCTGAGGGAGAAACTGGCTCTTGCTCTGATGGGCAGGGCTATGCTCAGTAAATATTTAATCCAATTTTCTCTTGATGGGTGGGGGTGTGTTCCCTTCCTGTTGTTTAACCTGAGGCCAAATTATGGTGGAGGTAATGAAGATAAAGGTGACCTCCTTCAAAAGGTCCCATACACACACTGCCACACTCAGTGCCCCTTACCCTGAAGCGGGCCACCGCCGACCCACGCCTCAGCCAGAGACTCGTGGACACTCACAGGCAAGTCTGGGTCAGTCTTTTGTGGGGTCACTGCTCCTTTCTCCAGGGTCCAAGAGTCTGTTTCCCTAGTCCTGTGTAATGTCTGAAAGCTCTATGTGGGGTTAATGGCGATCTTCTCCAAGAGGGCTTATGCCACACCCAGGTCTGCTGCACCCAGAGCCTCTGCCCCTGCAACAGGCTACTGCTGACCCGTCTCTGTGCAGGAGACACTCAAACACTCAAAGGCAAGCCTGGCTCAGTCTCTGTGGGGCCTCCTGGAGTACAAAAGTTTCTGTTTGGGCCCTCTGAGAATCACTGATGCATGCGGGATTTGACTCTAAATCCAATTTCGCCCCTCCTACCATCTTGCTGGGGCTCCTCCTTTTCTCTTGGACATGAGGTATCCTTTTTTGGTGAGATCCAACATTCTCCTGTTGATGGTTGTTCAGGAGCAAGTTGTAAATTTGGAGTTCTCATGGGAGAAGATGAGAGCATGTTCTTCTACTCCACCATCTTGGGGAAATGAAAATTATATCTACTACTATGGGCAAGAATCCTTTAGAAGACATGGAATAGCCATAATAGTCAACAAAAGAGCCTAAAATGCAGTACTTGGATGCAATCTCAAAGACAGAATGATCTCTGTTCATTTCCAAGGCAAACATTCAATATCATGGTAATCCAAGTTTATGCCCCGAGCAGTAATGCTGAAGAAGCTGAAGTTCAAAGGTTCTGTGAAGACTGACAAGACATTCTAGAACTAACACCAAAAAAATATGTCCTTTTCATTATAGGGGACTGGAATACAAAAGTAGGAAGTCAAGAGACACCTGGAGTAACAGGCAAATTTGGCCTTGGAGTACAGAATGAATCAGGGCAAAGACTAATTGAGTTCTGCCAAGAGAATGCACTGGTCATAGCAAACATTCTCTTCCAATAACACAAGAAAAGACTCTATACATGGACATCACTAGATGGTTAAAAACAAAATCAGATTGATCATATTCTTTGCAGCCAGAGATGGAGAAGCTCTTTACAGTCAGCAAAAGCAAGACCAAGAGCTGACTCTGGCTCAGATCATGAACTCCTTATTGCAAATTTCAGACCTAAATTGAAGAAAGTAGGGAAAACCACTAGACCATTCAGCTATGGCATACATCAAATCCCTTGTGATTATACAGTGGAAGTGACAAACAGATTCAAGGAATTAGATCTGATAGACAGAGTGCCTGAAGAACTATGGATGGAGATTCATGACATTGTACAGGAGGCAGGGATCAAGACCATCCCCAAGAAAAAGAAATGAAAAAAGGAAAAATGGTTGTCTTAGGAGGCCTTACAAATAGCACAGAAAAGAAGAGAAGCTAAAGGCAAAGGAGAAAAGGAAAGACATACCTATTTTAATGCAGAGTTTAAAAGAATAGCAAGGAGAGATAAGAAAGTCATCTTCAGTGATCAATGGGATGAAATAGAGGGAAACAAAAGAATGGGAAAGACTAGAGATTTCTTCAAGAAAATTAGAGATACAAAGGGAAAATTTCATGCAAAGATTGGCACAATAAATGACAAAAATGATATGGACCTAAATGAAGCAGAAGATATTAAGAAGAGGTGGCAAGAATACACAGAAGAACTATACAAAAGATATCTTCAGGACTCAGATAACCACAATGATGTGATCACTCACCTAGAGCCAGACATCCTGGAATGTGAAGTCAAGTGGGCCTTAGGAAGCATCACCACAAAGCTAGTAGAGTTGATGTATTCCAGTTGATCTATTTCAAATTCTAAAAGATGATGCTGTGAAAGTGCTGCATTCAGTATCCCTGCAAATTTGGACAACTCAGCAATGACTACAGGACTGGAAAAGATCAGTTTTCATCCCAATCCCAAAGAAACGGTTGCCATTTCCTTCTCCAGGAGATCTTCCCAACCCAGGGATTGAACCCAAGTCTCCCACATGGTAGGCACTGTAGGTAGACGCTTTACCGTCTGAGCCACCAGGGAAGATCCAATCCCAAAGAAAGGTAATGCCAAAGAATGTTCAAACTACCATACAATTGTTCTCATCTGAAACACTAGCAAAGGAATGATTAAAATTCTCCAAGCCAGGCATCAGCAGTATGTGAACTGTGAACGACTAGATGTTCAAGTTGGATATAGAAATGTCAGAGGAAGCAGAGATCAAATTGCCAACATCCGTTGCTGCTGTTGCTGCTGCTAAGTCACTTCAGTCGTGTCCGACTCTGTGCGACCCCATAGACAGCAGCCCACCAGGCTCTGCCGTCCCTGGGATTCTCCAGGCAAGAACACTGGAGTGGATTGCCATTGTCTTCTCCAATGCATGAAAGTGAAAAATGAAAGGGAAGTCACTCAGTCGTGTGCAACTCTTTGCGACCCCATGGACTGCAGCCTACCAGACTCCTCCATCCATAGGATTTTCCAGGCAAGAGTACTGAAGTGGATTGCCATTGCCTTCTCCATTAGATCATCAAAAAAGCAAGAGTTCCAGAAAACCATCTACTTCTGCTTTATTGATTATGCCAAAGCCTTTGACTGTGTGTTTCACAACAAACTGTGGTAAATTCTTCAAGAGATGAGAATACCAGACCGTCTTACCTGCTAAGAAATCTGTATGCAGGTGAAGAAGCAACAGATAGAAACGGACTTGGAAAAACAGATTGGTTCCAAATCAGGAAAAGAGTACTTTAAGGCTGTATATTGTCACCCTGCTTATTTAACTTATATGCAGAGTACATTATGTGAAAAGCCGGGCCTGATGAAGCACACACTATAATCAAGATTGCCAGGAGAAATATCAATAACCTCAGATACACAGATGACACCACTTTTATGGCAGAAAGCAAAGAAAAACTAAAGAGCATCTTGATGAAAGTTAAAGAGGAGAATGAGAAATTTGAGTTAAAGCTCAACATTCAGAAAGCTAAGATCGTGACATCTGGTCCTATCACATCATGTCATACAGATAGGGAAACAATGGAAACAGTGACAGACTTTACTTTTCTGGGCTCCAAAATCACTGCATATGGTGACTGCAGCCATGAAAGTAAAATACACTTGCTCCTTGGAAGAAAAGCCATGACCAACCTAGTCAGCATATTAAAAAACAGAGACATTACTTTGCCAACATAGGTCTGGCTAGTCAAAGTTATGGTTTTTCCATTAGTCGTGTATGGATGTGAGATTTGGACTATAAAGAAAGTTGAGATCTGAAGAATTGATGCTTTAGAACTGTGGTATTGGAGAAGACTCTTGAGAGTCCCTTGGACTGCAAGGAAATCCAACCAGTCCATCCTAAAGGAAATCAGTAAGGAATATTCTTTGGAAGGACTGATGCTGAAGCTGAAACTCCAGTATTTTGGCCACCTGATGTGAAGAATTGACTCATTTGAAAAGACCCTGATGCTGGGAAAGATTGAGGACAGGAGGAGAAGGGGACAATAGAGGATCAGATGGTTGGATGGCATCACTGACTCTATGGACATGAGTTTGAGTAAGCTCCAGGAGTTGGTGATGGACAAGGAGGCCTGGTGTGCTGCGGTCCATGGGGTCACAAAGAGACTGACACAACTGAGCGACTGAACTTACTGAACTGAACTCACCCCCATCTCTGTTCTATGAAAGAAACTGGCATTATACCCCGTAAGAGGGTACTGTCATGAACTAGTCCATATCTCCTCATACTCTCAGCTTTCTGAATAGAGTCACTGTTCCTTGCCTCAGCACCTCATCTCCATTCTTGTCCTGCCATAATGGTGAGCAGACAGAGCTTATATTCAACAACAATCATCCATTGAGTGGCTCACTCTCTTCATATCTTGTCTTGTTGGAATAATCTGCCTTTAAGATTGCTTGGTGGGAGGGGTGCTGTGAGGGTGGAGAGCTAGTCATTTTTTTAACTGCTTAACTTTTCATTCTTCGTTTTATCTATGAAAAGAATGAACAGGTTAGACAGGCATGTGTACATTTAGAGAGCATAAGTCAAGCATTAGGTTAAGCAGGCAAGTTATCTTATTCCCACTTGTGTGCTCAGTCACTTAGTCAGGTCCAGCTCTTTGCGATCCCATGGACTGTAGCCTGCCAGTCTCCTCTGTCCATGGGGTTTCCCAGGCAAGAATACTGGAGTGGCTTACCATTTTCTCCTCCAAGGGATCTTCCTATCTCAGGGATCAAACCTGTGTCTCCTGCATCTCCTGAATTGGCAGGTGTACTCTTTACCTCCCATAATTAAGTTGTTCCAAGGTTAGAGGAGAATAGGAAAGGAGCACAAGAGCTGCTTTTACTTTGATATGCTCTTTAGCTTTGTAGAGCGATCTCTTTTTCTCGCATGTGGAATCCCCTCGGGGTGCACTGTTGGGGTGGCTGCAGTGGCTGAAGACTTGCAGGGGTCAGTCCCTTTGTTTTCACCCTGAGTTCTCCCAGGGACTCCGGATGGTGGTGATGGGGGTGGTCCATAATGGCCTAATAGCTCTCATGTATTTACTGACAGGGAAGCAGCATTTTTCATTCACAGAAGTCATAACCAGCCAGAATTCCAGTAGCACATGGAACTACTTAGAACAGGATGGTTGGAATAGCTACAAGATGCTGAGCAAAGTAGCATACTTGAGAAAGAGTTGTATGTGTGCAAATTGTTTTCTAATCAGCTTGTGAAAGAAACAGGGTCAGTTTCACAACAGAGTCCAAAGAAAAGAAACCAAGTTGGGCAGCAGTCTAGGCAGTAACAGGAGCCTGAGGCTGGAAGGATGGGACTGTGTTCTGGAGCCCTGAGGCAGGAGGAGAAGTAAATGTCATTGCATGCAGGAGAGTAGGGTCAAACCCTGAGCAGCAGGAACAAGAGCTGAACTGGGAAGTCCACCCAAGCAGAAACAAAGCAGACCTTCAGCAAATTTTGGCAGATGGCAGGAATCAGAGGTTGAAAGGCAAAAGATGTCTGGATCACTGTGTAATACAGTAAAATCCTCCTTCACAGACCTAGGCAACCATTAATTCAGGCAGAACAAGAACACTTCTTTTAGAGCTCCCTTTATCTCCCCATCACTCAGAAAGCCTCCCCAGAGTTCTACATATAGGGACACAGGGAATTAAATGCATTGGTTCTGATGAACTATTCCTTTCTGTTTGAACCACTCTCTCACACCGAAATCACAGTGGAACAGTGCTGGGTACTAGTAAATGCTTAAAGCATATATATTAAATTGCATTCATAGCCCACGAGGGCTGGTCCTTGCTGATCATGATTAGTTCTACCAGTGCTTTTAATATTAAAATGTAGCACCTTCTCATTAAATCCTCTAAGAACATCAATATTGTGACATAGCAGCTACCTTAGAGAATAGTTTTAAAACTCAATTTGACCATGACAAATTGTGGAAGCAAGCACAAATAAATCAGATAAAGTCTGAAAACACAGACGCATGCTTCAGTTTTCTTTTTGAAATTCATTGACTTTAAAAGGGTTTATTATTATCATATTCTTTCTTTGATTTATTAATTAATGCAGTGTGGAGATTAAATAGCAGGCTTTCCCAATGGTTTCTAGTAAACTGATGTCAGGATAGAATTTTATTTTTTCTTTCAAAATGGCTCATCTAGAATTGCTTGCTAATTTAAAGGAAAAATGTTTATTTGAAGCATAATTTTCAGTTCAGCCAAGACGAGAAACACTTCACTCCACGTGTTCCTTCAGATTTCTCTGAATGCATGCTTTTTTAGGTATGTTCTTTCATTTTTTTAATTCAGAAAAATTACATGAATTATAAATTCAAACCATGGAAATGAACTTTTTTCCTATTCTTTATGGATGTTAGTTAAAAGTTAAAAAATGCACTGCCTGATAATGGAACCATTGGCAATTCTTTCATAAAGGACAACAGAGTCACATGAGAAGTGTTACTATTGGAATATTAGAAAGATGAACATCATTGACCAAAATTTGGAGCTGATCTTGAATTGGAGTGGTTCTAGTCACTCTAGTCAAGAATGCTTTCAAAGTGTCATTATCCAAAGATATTTGAAGTGGTTCATATTTATTGCATTATCTTGCCAAATAAAAAAATTCAGACTTAGTAAGAAGAGACTTTATATGTGTATACATGTATTGAAGTATAGTTCACTTACAATTTACTTCATTTTCAGGTGATTCCACAACATAGTGATTCAAAGACAGATTTATTCAAAAAGTTTAATGGAAGGGGGAGAAGAAGGGACTTTTGCAGTGGTGGGGACAAGGGAACCACTGCACTGTGGGGAGTGCACTGACAGTAAGGGCTGCAAATATCTCAAGGGGCAGGCAAAAAGATTTTCTTTCAAATAAACTGGAATAAATAGAGCCCGAAAGAACCAGGTAAAAAGAAGTGACAGTGGTCTGATTAAGGGGGAATTTTTTGCTGCTCAGGTTATGAGTGGGAAGAAATCCAGGAATCTGGTAGAAGGAGAGAATTTTAACCAAGTTTATTTAACAAGCATTTTGTTCCAATTGATGACTGAGGAGGAATAACAGGCAAACATTTATGAGTCAAAGAATGGGAATATGGGAGAAGGGTTGTCTATGTCTATGCTCTGGTTAGAGGTAAATAAGCAAGTAAGTAAAGGTCAGACTTAGGTTCTGTCTAAGTCATATGGAAAAGGTGGTTCTTTCAGTAAGACCGTAATAGAGAAGAACAAACCTGACTCCATATTGGACCTATTTAGCTCTAACCCTCATGCTTTACTGCCTGTACTTAGTCGTGCTGTCTCTGCACCCTTTGCAAAAGAGTATTGCCTATAGCCTGAAATATGCAGGATACTCCACACTCAAAGCTCTGACCTTTAAAGATACAGCACTTTCCCATTCCCATAGAGACAGAAGTTACAGAACAGAGAATAACACTTGTCATAGAGGTTTATAAGAACATCCTGACCAGACCTACAGGGACAACTACAAGAACGAAAGACACCAGTACCAAGAAGTTTGCAACAACCTGCCACAAGTCCTCCCCATTTAGTATAAAATAAGTTTGAATTCTAACAAGTAAGATGGTTCTTTGGGACACTTGGCCACTATCTTCTTGGTCTGCCAGCTTTCTGAATAAAGTCGTTATTCCTTGTCCCAACAACTCATCTCTTGACTAATTGGCCTATTGTATGGAGAGCAGTATTAGCTTGGACTCAGCAGTTAGGTGTTTTCCAGATCACAAAAGAATGAGGAAATTGCTTAACCTTTGACATTTTCCAGGCACACAGGGCTAAGTTAAAATTCAGTACCATCAATGTATCAAGGTTCCGTTTTGGTAATATCACTATTCTTGCTCTCTAGCTACTATTATTTTAAATATGAAATGTATTCTTAAAACAAATAAACCCTTATCATATTTTAGCTCTATGAATAACCTAAAACTTTTGTATCATTTTGAAATAGGAAAAAGACTATGTATTTATTTGCTTGTGTTGAAATCTGTATGCAAACAAGTGAAGATATTATTTATTGAAAGATTTATGTGTCTTCTAAACTGTCAATATGCTAAGGTGAAAATATTTCATTCTCTGACTTTTCTCAAATTTAACATGCATGAGATGGAGAGGTGCTCATGATTTACTGCTCAGTATTTCCCCTATCTTTATCAGAAAATCTGCAAGAGACACAATTTAAAATGAATGAATAAACTGGTCACTTTTCTTTCCCCTAATGAGGCTCATACTGCTTTCTACAAACATACAGCTTGGTAGAGAATAATCAAAAAGTTGCAATGTTGAATACACTTGCAGGCAAAATTATTAAAATTTAACTTAAATGGCTTTTATTTAGTAGACTGATTGACAGCTTCTTTCAAGTAGCAACTTATCATGTATTTATACATGTAATTTATTTCTAGACATTTATCTAGTTCACTGAGAAAGTTTACCAGTAACCGTGGATATCTGTTGGCACATGTAAGGAAACTAAGGGCTGAATTTGGAGAATCGGTTTGATTGTAGCAAAATGTTCTTGGGTAGCTTTCTCTCTCTTCTGGAAGAGTTCACTAACAGATGGCAACTTGTCATTGTTAATGGAGTGTTATCCTGAAAAACTTCAAGGATCCATGCAGAGTGTGACACTCATCCCCCTCCTCTTTTCAAGCCACCTCACAGAAATAGCCAATAATGACCTCTTTCTTTTCACAGATGATTCCACCTTATGTCGGCTGATTCCTTCCAAGCCACATCGTGGCTGCTCTAATCCAAATATGACAAAAGACTTTTTGCTGTTTGACAGCTAATCTATGTACTAAGCAGGAAAGACATCCTGATGCATTAGGAAGGGTATTATGACACCCAGGTAAGAGTCTTGAGTTCTAGTCCCATCTCTCTGAGCCGTTGGTCAAATCACTTCTCCACTCTGGATCTCATTGTTCTCACTAAAACAGGAGCAGATTGCCTTACACAAACCAGAGGGTCACGGCAGGTGCATTTGTGATATTCTAAATTCCTTTAATATAAACAAAGAAAGCATTGGTTGCTAGCTGAGTATGTGTGACCATTTAACATTCAGTTTACTTTAGTCTCCTAAGATGGCATTTTCATAGAAAAATTGGCAATTTGGCTTCTAAAGTATTCAATTGCCATGAAACAACAGAAACATTTTGATTTTCTATATTTATTTAGCAGTATTACATGGATTTAAGAGTTCATTCACAGCATATTGTTTCTGTAAATCCATTAGCAATTTACCACTTCAGATGTGACAATATAAAATAATAAGATCTTGCCCCAGATCATACAATGTGAAGAGCTTTGTGCAGACTGTACCTGAGATGACTACAGACTGGCATTTGTGCAGCTATAACAGTACGAAAAGCTTTGTTCACTTAAGCCGTTACTGTCTATTTCACTTTATTAGTGATAATTAATATTCACACTTCACCTGCTAGTTGCATCTATTTTGCACTTTAAATGCTTTTTTGATATAATTTTACTTAACTATGGACAAAAATATTCAGAAGAAAATAAAGGAAGAAAATACATCCAAGGTAACAGAGTCATCAATGATAAATTAGGAAAAAATCATCAGTTAAGAGGCAGATAGAGGAAAATATCCTGGTGGAGGATTCCTCCATTCCCTCAATATTCTAAACCCCACTTCACTGATTAAATCAACCATTTCTCCAGAAAATAATTAGGCTGGACACCAAATGCCTATTATAAAAGTGTTAGTCGCTCAGTAGTGTTCAACTCTTTGCAACCCCATGAACTGTAGCCCACCAGGTTCCTATGTCCACGGAATTCTCCAGGCAAGTATACCGGAGTGGGTTGTCATTTCCTTCTCCAGGGGGTCTTTCTGACCCAGGGATTGAACCCGAGTCTCCTGCATTGAAGACACATTCTTTACCATCTGAGCCACCAAGGAATCCCATGAATAGTTAGAAATCAATGATTTTAAGCAGACATTTTCACCGAAGCTTGCCCTAATGTTTTATAACCACTCCTGTCCCTTCCTTTTTTTTCTTCATTCCTTCTTTCCTTGCTCCCTCCTTCCATCCCTCCCTCCATTTCTCCCTCCCTCCCTCCTTTTCTTCTTCCCTCTTTCCTTCCTTTGCCTTTCTTAACATCAGCTTCTATTCCTTTTACTTCATTCTGCCCACTGCTGTTCACATTGTTATCTCATGCTGTTCCCATACATAGTTAAATCTGTTGTTTCTTTAAGAATTGTTATTCAGTGAATCTAACAAATACACAGTATTCAACTTCCTTTGGAATTGGGTGCCAGGATTTTCACAGGTTTTGCTTTTTGTGATTAGAAAAATACCAGTAGTGTTTTCCTGCAAATGTATATTAGTAGCACTATGAGAAAATTAACATTCTTATTGCATAGGATTTGTTACTTCCTGAATGAATAGGAGAATAGCTAATGCTCATGCAGTTTAAAACTGAAATGAAGTGTAAATAGAATTGGGGTTTTATTTCCTGAAAGTATTTTTCTTGAATAAACAGAATCCTTAAAGACAATGGCTCTAGTTTTAGGCAAGATGCTGTACTCAAATATTAGCAGTCACTTTATAACACCTTTATGTCTTAATAAACAGTGATAATTATATTTTTGATCATATCATATTTTATGTCTTCCAAGACAAAAAAAAAAAAAGGGGGAATTAAGGTTATAAGATCAGCTTTACTCTAAAGTGCAGATGGTGTTTGACAGCTAACCTATGGACTCTAGAATGATTCCTTGTGTATAAAGCAAGCAATGTACTCATGCATGCAACCTGTTTTAAGGCAAAAATTTCACAGAAATAAAATTTATTTATTTTATACTGTAGCAGACTTCATTTTACTGATTGACTGAATATTAATCCTTAATAAATCATAGTCACAGGATGGAAAGACAAGTACCCTAAAAGTTCATTTTAACCATTCTATACAGGCAACACCTATATCATTAAAATGGATATTAAAAAAGAAAACAGATAAAATAATTTAAGCAGTATGTATCAGTATGCATTTCTGTTATACTGGGATAGTACATAACAAAACAAAAACAAAAAATTCCAATATAAAAATTAATGGCAACTTTTATTTTAAAATATAAACTTCATTAAAATGCATAGCTTTTCAAAGATATCTCAAATGTGTTCCATAATGTTATGCAAAATTTTGAAAAGTGACTTATTTTCCCTGCTACATTCATTATGTTATATAATATATATAACCTATTTAGGTGAAAAGACATTTTCCTTAAAGATGGTTGAATTGTACAGATGAATTTATTAAAAAGGGATCCATTAAAACTAACATCCTAAAAGGAATTCTGTTCTTGCAAAACTCCTTAGTCACCGATAGTGTGTATTGAAATTGAATGTGTCTGGCAGCTCTAATCAGTGCCAGGGAAGTGGCTGGTACTCAGTCAATAGTGAATCGCTGAGCTCCAAGGGCACACCTGTTTCTAAGGTTCTGTCCAAACTTGTGCTATCAGTCCCTCCCCCAGTTACATCATGGCAGAGACAATGAAACCTTAAATCACATAATTTGATGTTTCCAGAATTCCATGATTGAAGCTCTTTCTTCCAAACTGTGATATCTAACAAGTTGTATGCCTATAAATATTAACCACTTCTGAGGCAGGGTGTTGTAGTGTGATTGATAATATGTGGTTCTAATTTCCATGGTGTAAATATTCGTATCAAAAGTGAGTTCAAGATATATATGTGATATCACTGTACGTGTATCCCAAGAAATTGGGAAGACATACTCAACAACAGTCACATAATATTTTCACTGTACAAATACAAGGGGCATAAATAATTTCAAGGGGCATAAATCTATGCTCAAAAGCATATATACTAATAAAATACAGTAAAATTATTAGAAAGGGATGAATTTTGTGTACTTATCACCTTTTATTTTAATAAAGTTTTTAAATTCTGCTTATATAGTTTAATTCATAATAATGACAATGTTTAACCACTGACCAAGTCTGACCAAGTGTTCGTCACTCAGTAGTTTCCAACTCTTGGTGACCCCATGGATTGTAGCCCGCCAGGATCCTTTGTCCATGGAATTCTTTAGGCAAGAATACTGAAGTGATTTGGTAAAGCAATTGTGCTTCAATAAAAAAAATAAATAATCCTGTAGTGGGTTGCCATTCCCTTCTCCAGGGGATCTTCCCAACCCAGGAACTGAACCCCAGTCTCCTGCATTGCGGGGAGATTGTTTACAGTCTGTGCCATCGGGGAAGCTCATGTTAAACCACTAGGGAGCAAAATTTCCGAAAATGTATCTGGAATAGGAATGCTATAGGCACTGGAGCTTCCCTGATTACTCAGTTGGTAAAGAATCCACCTGCATGCAAGAGACCCCAGTTTGATTCCTGGGTCAGGAGAAGGGAATGGCTACCCTCTCCAGTATTCTGGCCTGGAGAATTCCACAGATGTATAGACTTCCAAGGACTGAGTGACTTTCACTTTCATTTTCAGGCACTGGAAATCTGGAAATCCATTATGCTTCTTTCTCAGCAAGTTCTATTTCTGCAGCTGCTACAGTTGCCAAGTGAGTGCTGCCTATTCTTCTGTTTTGTTTTGTTTTTGTTTTTTCAAAAACAACTGTAAGAAAATCTAATAAGAGTATATTATTAACTCCTTTCTTTGTTAAGTTACCCAGAACTCAAAAATTCAAAAAAAAATTTTTACAGAACTAAAACTTAAAGTCTCTCAGTCATTTCCAACTCTTTGCGACCCCATGGACAATAGGGAAGCCCTATATTTGTAAAGGGCTTCCCTTGTAGCTCAGTCAGTAAAAGAATCTGCCTGCAGTGCAGGAGACCCAGGTTTTATCCCTGGGTTGGGAAGATCCCCTGGAGAAGGAAATGGCAATCCACTCCAGTATTCTTGCCTGAAAAAATCTCATGGACAGAGGAGCCTGGTGGGCTGCAGTCCATGGGGTCGCAAAGAGTCAGTCACGACTGAGTGACTAACACTTACTTATATCTGTATAAGATTTAGTTGTTAAGTTGCTCAGTCATGTCCAATTCTTTGCAACCCCCTGGAATGCAGCACGCCAGGCCTCCCTGTCCATCACCAACTCCTGGAGTTTACTCAAAGCCATGTCCATTGAGTCGGTGATGCCATCCAACCATCTCATCCTCTGTCCTCCCCTTCTCCTCCTCTCCTCAATCTTTCCCAGCATCAGGGTCTTTTCAAATGAGTCTGTTCTTTGCATCAGGTAACCAAAGTATTGAAGTTTCAGCTTCAACATCAGTCCTTCCAATGAACACTCAGGACTGATCTCCTTTAGGATGGATTGGTTGGATCTCCTTGCAGTCTGTAAAGTGCTTTCCTGACACCATCTCCACATCAGAAACTACTATGCTGCTTTGCCTGCTTCATTAAGGAGCATATAATTTTTGAAGAAAGCAAGTGAATTGCTCAAGGGAAGTCAGGAAGTAACTGAAGGAAGAAGGATTCATTTGAGATCGTGATTTTCAATGTGAAGCTTGGTATTCTAGCATTGCTTTGCAATTTCACCCATTCAGTCAGAAGGATGCAGCAGATGAGACTTCATCATTGACATTCAACAAATGATAGCAATTTTCAGCCATGCTCTTCTTTGTCATCCTTTCTCTCAAGGCAGGAAACAGGCAGCTGAGACCACATCACCTGAAGAGTCCTGGCAGTCTGTGAGGAGTCTTCCAAAACAAGTGGGAAGAGTGATTCCGAATAGGGTCCTTCAAAGGCTATTGAGATTGGGCTCCAAAATCACTGCAGATGGTGACTGCAGCCATGAAATTAAAAGATACTTGCTTCTTGGAAGGAAAGCTTGGCAAACATAGATGATATATTAAAAAAACAGAGACATCACTTTGCCGACAAAAGTCCGTATAGTCAAAACTATGGTTTTTCCAGTAGTCATGTACAGATATGAGATTTGGACCATAAAGAAGGTTGAGCACCAAAGAATTGAGGCATTTTAATTGTGGTGCTGGAGAAGACTCTTGAGAGTCCCTTGGGCTTCAAGGAGATCAAATTATTCAATCCTAAAGGAAATCAACACTGGATACTCATTGGAAGGACTGAAGCTGAATCTGAAACTCTAATCCTCTGGCCACCTGATCCAGAGAGCTGACTTATGGATAAAGACTGATGGCAAAAGGAGACAGGGACAGCATGAGATGGTTAGATAGCACCACCGACTCAGTTCACATGATTTTGAGCAAACTCTGGGAGATAGTGGAGGACAAGAAAACCTGTTGTGCTGTATTCCATGGGATTGCAAAGAGTTGGACATGACTTAGCAACTGATCAACAACAATATTATTACTTTGTATATACGTTGAATCTATTTACAGAGCAAGAATAGAGAAGCAGATATAGAGAACAGATTTGTAGACACAGAGGAGGAACCTGAGGGGGGAACAATCGGGAAAGTAGTATTGACTTACATACACTAACATTGTAAAATAGATGGCTGATGGGAAGCTATTATGTAACACAGGGAGCCCAGTTTGGTCTCTGCAAGACCTAGAGGGTGGGATGGGGGAATGGTGGGGATAGGAGGAAGGCTCAAAAGGGAGGGTATATGTGTTCTTATGGCTGGTTCCCGTTGCTGTATGGCAGAAATCAACACAACATTGTAAAGTAACCATCCTTCAATTATTTTTTTTTAATAAATAAAATTGACTTAAGCTGGAAGCAATCACCACCATCTGGATGTGTGTCAGTTTCCTCATATGTAGCACATGACTGAGAATATCCCAGCATTATTTCTGTCATCTGTTAGTAGTATAGAATAAGGAAGAAAGTACTGCAGTAATAGAAAATCACAAAATGTTACAACACATCAGATAATGTATAACATTTATATAATTTATAATGTGTTGTCCTGTAACAATGAAACAATATTGACTTTTCTGATATTCAATCCTCAAATAATTTAGCTTTGTGTTCATTCACTCCCAAGGTGATCTCCTGTCTAAAGCTTTTCTGTATGTTGCTAATTTCCAAAGTTGTATTTTTGATATCCCATCTCACTGGAGTGATACCATGGATACCATGTTGCTGCTGCTGCTGCTAAGTCGCTTCAGTCGTGTCCAACTTTGTGCGACCCAATGGACGGCAGCCCAGCAGGCTCCCCAGTCCCTGGGATTCTCCGGGCAAGAACACTGGAGTGGGTTGCCATTTCCTTCTCCAATGCATGAAAGTGGAAAGTGAAGTCACTTAGTCCTATCCGACTCTTCGCGACCCCATGGACTGCAGCCTACCAGGCTCCTCTGTCCATGGGATTTTCCAGGCAAGAGTACTGGAGTGGGGTGCCATTGCCTTCTCCGTGTTACCATGTTATACCCCCCACATATACCTATCTCTCTCATATTTTCTTTCTATCCTGTTGTATCGTAAACAACTTAGTGGTCTTCTGACTCAGGGCCTTTGCTCTCTGCTCTGATTTAAATGCTACTCAGGTAGCAACAAAACTGTTCTCTCACTTCCTTGACTTGCTTCTTGAATATCACTTTATCAGAGATAAAAACGGAGAAGGCAATGGCACCCCACTCCAGTACTCTTGCCTGGAAAATCCCATGGATGGAGGAGCCTGGTGGGCTGCAGTCCATGGGGTCGCAAAGAGTCAGACATGACTGAACGACTTCACTTTCACTTTTCACTTTCATGCATTGGAGAAGGAAATGGAAATCCACTCCAGTGTTCTTGCCTGGAGAATCCCAGGGATGGCGGAGCCTGGTGGGCTGCCATCTACGGGGTCGCACAGAGTTGGACACAACTGAAGCGACTTAGTAGCAGCAGCAGAGATAAAAATATCACTTTCTTTCTCCATCCCTCTCCATCTCCATTAGTCCATTTTATTTTATTTATAGCACAAATATCCAACTAACTAGCACATTAAATAGTGATTAGTTGATTTTCTTATTCCATTAGAATAAGAATCACAGAAGTAGAGATTTTGTCATTGTCCCCGCTCCAGGACTTAATACATAGTAGATACTTAAGAATTAGTCATTAAATGAATTATTGAGTAGCACAACATCACATGCTGGCAACAGTGGCTACTTAATTATTAAGAGTTGCTTCACTTACTTATCTGAACATCTAGATAGCTGTAGATTCTTTCTCTTGAATTCCAGTATTTATGTTGTCAGGTATATTTATTATTGGTGGTGGGTGAAATTGTTTTCAGTTGTCTCACCAACTTAGGTCTACTCACTTATATCATAAATACTGATTGAAACATGTGCTATGGAAGATATCTATATTCACAATCAAATGAATATGATAATATCACTAAAACTGTATATCATAGTATCTTCCTATTATGTTCCAGAAGTAGAGTGGAGCTTTTCATATATTAATATTATTTCTACTCCTGTCAAGCAGTTCTTTAAGGTTCACATATTTTTATTCACCTACAGATGACAAAACTAAGTATCAAAAATTGTAAGTAATTTGACCAAATTAATAAAGCCTTTTTAGTGTTGGAATTAAGATTTGTCTCAACTCACATGCTATAGCCTCCTTTACATTGCTTGTTATCCTATTTTCAAGTACAAAATA
Organism: Bubalus bubalis; assembly: GCF_019923935.1. Classification (NCBI taxonomy): domain Eukaryota; kingdom Metazoa; phylum Chordata; class Mammalia; order Artiodactyla; family Bovidae; genus Bubalus; species Bubalus bubalis. The sequence goes on along the minus strand of NC_059169.1, from coordinate 80,526,297 downwards.
TTATGAGAATAAGATAATGGAGTTATGCATAAGAATTTTCTCACTTACAGAAAATATTATGTGGGTTTGTATTGATTCATAAGCTCATACATTTTAGTAGTCCTTAATATATTTCTGAAATCTGACACAGTTAAAAAATCTGAGTTCTTTCATCTGACTTTTTCCTTTTATAGATCTGGGAGGGCTGCCTAAGGAATATTGTTTCACCCAAAATCATATAGGTTCCCTGTTACGCAAACCCTTCTAACCTCTGTGGTCACTGTTCACTATATTGGGCCTTCTCTAGCCCTGATCTATACCAAGTAAGATTAGAAACTATATAAACTGTTGTGATTCAGCTGAAAATGGGGCTTAGTTTGGAAGAAAGTGAACAAGAATTTCTTTAAGGGCCAGAGAATTGACTGCATACACTATAAGAACTGCTTTTAGCCACTCAATAATATGTTCCTGAAGGAGTGTTTTTCTAAGATGGGTGGGAAAACCAGGCAGAAGAGAGTGAATTATATGTGCTGGTAATTGGACCCCAGAGGCTGTTTATGGCTAAGGTGGCTGCCACAGAGCTCTGAGTTGAAAGATACAGTGATCACCAATTACTTCATGGGTATGCATTACTTTAAAATGCCGACAACATCAACATAACAAGGCAGTGAGTGCTGCAAATTAAAAGTATATTTGTCTATTACAAATGCACATAGATATAGAAATCACCTAATATATATGTAACGTAAAAAGATAAAAATATGAGGCGTGTTATGACAGTGTGTTAGTCATTCAGCTGTGTCCGATTCTTCGAGCCCCCATGGACTGTAGCCCGCCAGGCTTCTCTGTCCATGGAATTCTCCAGGCAAAAGAATACTGGAGAGGGTTGCCATCTGATTCTCCAGGGGATCTTCCCAACCCAGAGATGGAAGCTGGGTCTCCTGCATTGCAGACAGCTTCTTGACCATCTAAGCTATCAGAGAAATCCAAGATATGACGTATATATATATATACCTACAGACATGACTCTTTTTTTTTTAAACTTTAGAGTCAAAGCTTCAATCCTAGTGTTATCTGGAAAAAGCCTCATATATAAATTATGATTTTTCTGTGTATTTAGTTATATATTGATTGTAGCCACCTCTCATTTGATCAGAGCACACATTTCTGTACTGTAAGTACCTTGAAGCTTGTTATTTTCATATGTGCAATCAGTATTTCAACAAGATGCTCTATTGAAACAAGACTTGAGTGACTGTAAAAATCTATATTATGGTCAATTATGTCTTGGCTTTATTCACTCATTATTCCTAAAGCAAATAGTTCAGAAACAGCCAAATTGTTTCCATTCCATAATTTACTATTTCAAATGATGGGAAAAATAAAGAGAAATAAGAGTAGAGAACTTTTCAAATTATAGAGCTGAAAGAGTCATAAACAAGTCTTTCTGGACAAAAAAAAAAAAACTTCTCCTTAGGCCTTGTAAACCTGAGTTGTTGAAAATGTTTGAATGTATATGGTTTATATTATATATACAAATGCTCAAAACTGTTTTGCTGATTTAATCTTTGCTTTATATTATACAATTGGAGTTTGGAATACTGGATACAGAATTTTGTGGATAATAAGAAACTTGAACCCTAAATGACTAATTTTCATTCTATGTTAAAGGAAAACAATGATAGAAAACAAATTTGGCTTTTAAGAAAGCAAACACAATTGTAGAACACAATGTCTTAGTTGAATCATATTGTGTAACAATATTATTCCTCTTTTGTTATTATTATTAGGATACACTTTGCTTTGAATACTAGGCAATCATTCTCAACCTTATTTGGAAAAAAAAAGAAAAACAAGATCAGTGTAATAAAGCCTTAAATAGTAAAAGTTCAGTTTGGTTCAGTCGTCAGTTGTGTGTCCAACTCTTTGCAACCCCATGAACTGCAGCACGCCAGGCCTCCCTGTCCATCACCAACTCCCAGAGTTCACTCAGACTCATCTCCATTGAGTCGGTGATGCCATCCAACCATCTCATCCTCTGTCATCCCCTTCTCCTCCTGCCCCTAATCCCTCCCAACATCAGAGTCTTTTCCAGTGAGTCGACTCTTCACATGAGGTGGCCAAAGTATCGGAGTTTCAGCTTTAGCATCAGTCCTTCCAAAGAACACCCAGGACTGATCTCCTTTAGAATGGACTGGTTGGATCAGCCTTCTTCACAGTCCAACTCTCACATCCATACATGACCACTGGAAAATCCATAGCCTTGACTAGATGGACCTTTGTTGGCAAAGTAATGTCTCTGCTTTTGAATATGCTGTCTAGGTTGGTCATAACTTTTCTTCCAAGGAAGAGTTACAATTTATTAAATAATAAGAGCTATGAAAAAAGCTACTTAGTCAACATTGGAACTGCTTGAAATTGTGTCCTAAAGACCAATACATATAATCTTATTTTCTAGGCATGTTGTTTGAAAAAGGTTGCTATGAGCTAGTCAAGGAATCAAATGCCTATTTTAGGCATTATTTCTATGGTGGTGAAAAGAATTATGAATTTTAAAAATTAATTTAAAAATAACAATTCATAGTAGTTTTATGCTTCCAATTCATCCTTAACATAATACACCATCTGCCTAAAGGATTTTTCCCCCCAAAATTTTTCTTATTACAGAATAAAAAATTTAAGTATATATTATTCATTAAATCATGCTACATATTTTCCCTGGATATACCATATATATTCTTCATTGTCTTTGTTTATCCATTTACACATAAAATTGTAGTGTTTTGATCTGACCTGAAATTTTACCACAATCATTGCCTATTAAAAATTTTATTTATGTCCTTTAAAATGACCCCTTATTTCCTCTCTCATTAGTCATTTTGAGGCTTAAGATTATTAGTTGTCTTCAATAAGCAACAAAATTAAATGCCACATGCCAAAGCAGTGAGAGAATGGAACATGTGGATAGATTCAGGAATGACTGCAAATGTCAAATCAATAACCATATGTTGATTTGCTATGGAGCATCTTTAGAAAAGATGTCAATGTTTACAGTTTAAAAGGATGGACAGCTGAGACCATAGTGGTGACATACACTTAAATCAGAAGGTTAAGGGGTGAGGTTTCCTCAGAACTGGGAAAAAGTAAGGTTGGACTTTGACTTGTGGAGTTTGTCTTGTTATTGTGACAATTGAAAAATATTTGGAAATGTGATTTACAGTCTTATGGAAGAGGCCAAATGTCAAGATATATAGATTTCATTCAATTCAATAAATTCTTATAGAGTACTTATTCTGCATAGTATAATTTTCTGAGAAACAAGTTCCAGATATAGAACTAAATGGAGCCCTTTCTTAGGAATTCTTCTGTTTCAATAAGAAGAAATCAATATACATAATGATGTATAGTTATATATATGGAAGTACTTATAATGTACTACAGAAACCCATAAGAAGAAGAAATTCAACTTGCCTTGGTGGCTTGGGTGAAACCACATGAAGCCATGGTGTTGTAGACTATACAGTTTGCCACTGAGTATCAGTTGCTCTAACCCTAACTATTGTTTCTTCTATTTTGTAGCACTTTGTGTGAAGATAAATAATGCAATGGCAAGATGGGGCTCCTCCATATATTCTGTTTTCTGCAGCTCTATCTTTTCTAATTCCTTCTATACTCTCTGATTTGGCCCTATTAGTACTTTTTTATTAAGGTCTTTCTTATTCTCTTGGACTATATTCTCCTTGTGAGTTCTCCTCATGGGAGTCTGTAATCACTGCTGTTTTAATATTATTAAACAGTGTTCAAATTAACTGTTTGCTAAATTTCTCATTAGGCTCTGAACTACTTACAGAGGAGACTGATTTCATTTCCAGATCCCTAAAGGTTAGTATAATACTTGACAATACTTTATCTAGATGTTTAATAAATCTTGTGGAAAAGGGAAAGGAACAGTTGAGAAAAGTATAGTAGCAGGAATGGAATACATAGTTTAGGAAATTCTCAGGACAGAATCTAAAATTATTCAGCTCAGTTCAGTTGCTCAGTCGTGTCTGACTCTTTGTGACCCCATGGACTGCAGCACACTAAGCTTCCCTGAAAATGCTAAAATTGTTATGTGATATAAATAGATGCAATAGAGGGAAAAATGGATAGGACTGTAGAAGAAAATTAAACAACAATTTATACTACATTGACTTGAGGAAAAGGAGGGAAATATTTCAAAATTCTGGGAGCTAGTGGACTGAGGGAGGAATATGGTTAATAAGTAAAATACGCTTCAGATTTCTATAGAGATGAGACTGGTTTGGTTATTGAGAAGTCACATGTGGGATGCCAGGGAAAACGACAGCCTACAGAATTCTAAGAGCCCAATCAATCTTCAATAAAAATGCCAAAGAAATGATTAGAATATGTTAAAATTAATTTGTCAAAACTCCAGACAATAATAGATATTTTATAGCATCCAAGCAAATCTTGAATCAGGAAGTTGTTGTTGTTCAGTCACTCAGTCATGTCCAACTCTTTGTGACCCCATGAACTACAGCACACCAGGCTTCCCTGTCCATCACCATGTCCTGGAGCTTGCTCAAACTCATGTCCATTGAGTCGGTGATGCCATCCAACCATCTCATCCTCTGTCATCCCCTTCTCCTCCTGCCTTCAATCTTTCCCATCATCAGGGTCTTTTCCAAGGAGTTAGTTCTTCACATCAGGTGGCCAAAGTATTGGAGCCTCAGCTTGATCATCAGTCCTTCCAATGAACATTCAGGACTGATCTCTTTTAGGATAGACTGGGTTGATCTCCTTGATAGGGAAGAAGACAGATTAAACCTGAGGACTCTTTGTTGTTTTAGCATAGTCTTTCCCCGGGCATCCCTGTCCTCATCATGACTGATCTTAAACACAGCAGCCTATGTTCCTAGTGTGAGTGCCTAGATCTGGAGTAATCATAGCAGACCTTCCAAAGCTTTCCAAAATACTTGTTTAAGACTTTTGGGACTGTAATTTTCTTTCTTTTGATATGCCTGTCTCATCTTGGTATCAAGGTGCTGGTGACAGAATAAGTTTGGGAACATTCCTCCCTTTGAATATTTTGGAAGAGTTATATTAGGTTAGATGTTAGCTTTTCCCTAATCTTTGATAGAATTCACCTGTGAAGCCACCTGGTCTTGGAATTTTGTATAGTGGAAGTTTTTAAATTACAGTTTCAATTTCATTATTTATCATTGGTCTGTTTATATTTTCTAATGCATCCTGGTTCCATCTTGGAAAGTTGTACCTTTATAAGAATTTGCCCATTTCTTCCAGGTTGTCCATTTTATTGGCATATATGCTGTTTATAGTAATATCCTATGATCCAAACCCTGGGCTGGAAGAAGCACAAGCTGGAATCAAGACTGCTTGGAGAAATATCAATAACCTGAGATATGCAGATGACACCACCCTTATGGCAGAAAGTGAAGAGGAACTAAAGAGCTTCATGACGAAAGTGAAACAGGAGAGTGAAAAAGTTGGCTTAAAGCTCAACATTCAGAAAACTAAGATCATGTCATCTGGTCACTTTCCCATCACTTTATGGGAAATAGTTGGGGAAAGAGTGGAAACAGTGTCAGACTTTATTTTGGGGGGCTCCAAAACAATGCAGATAGTGATTGTAGCCATGAAATTAAAAGACGCTTGCTCCTTGGAAGGAAAATTATGACCAACTTAGATAGCATATTGAAAAGCAGAGACATTACTTTGCCAACAAAGGTCCGTCTAGTCAAGGCTACGGTTTTTCCAGTGGTCAGGTATGGATGTGAGATTTGGACTGTGAAGAAAGCTGAGTGCTGAAGAATTGATGCTTTTGAACTATGGTGTTGGAGAAGACTCTTGAGAGACCCTTGGAGTGAAAGGAGATCCAACCAGTCCATCCTAAAGGAGATCAGTCCTGGTGTTCATTGGAAGGACTGATGCTGAAGCTGAAACTCTAATACTTTGGCCACCTCAAGCAAAGAGTTGACTCATTGGAAAAGGCCCTGATGCTGGGAGGGATTGGTGGCAGGAGGAGAAGGGAACAACAGAGGATGAGATGGCTGGATGGCATCACTGACTTGATGGACATGAGTTTGGGTAAATTCCGGGAGTTGGTGATGGACAGGGAGGACTCGCGTGCTGCAATTCATGAGGTTGCAAAGAGTCAGACATGACTGAGCGACTAAACTGACAGAACTGATGATCCTTTGTATTTCTGCAGTGCCAGTTGTAACAGAAGAAAATGTTTACAAACAAAGTGACTGACAAAGGATTAATCTGCAAAAATACAAGCAGCTCATGGAGCTCAGTTAAAAAAAAAAAAAATGGATGGAAGACCTAAGCAGACGTTTCTCCAAAGATGTATAAATGTCCAATAAACACATGTTCAATATTGCTCATTGCTAGAGAAATACAAATCAAAACTACAATGAGAAATCACCTCATACCAATCAGAATGGCCATCATCAAAAAAATCTACAAATTCTAGGGAGGATGTGGTTAAAATGTAAATGTAAAATGTAAACCAATGATATAACCACTATGAAAAACAATATGGGTTTCTTAAAAAGAAAAAAAAAAAAGCAGCTAAAAATAAACCTACTACATTTTGTGTTAGTTTCTCAATTGTGTCCAACTCTTTGCAACTATGCACCATAGCCTTCCAGGCTCCTCTGTCCATGGCTCCTCTGTCCTTGCTCCTCTGCCAAGCAAGAAAACTGGAGTGGGTTGCCAGACTCTTCTCCATGGGATCATCCTCACCAATGGGATGATTTTCTGTGTTGCAGGTGGATTCTTTACCATCTGAGCCATCAGGGAAGTCCCAAAATAACATATCACCTAACAATCCCACAACTGGGTATATATGTTGTGGAAAACATAATTCAAAATTACACATGTATTCCAAAGTTCAGTGCAGCACTGTTTACAATAGCCAGGAAATGGAAACAACCTAGATGTCCATCAACAAATGAATGGATAAAGAAGTTGTGGTAACATATATATAATGGAATATTCAGTTCAGTTCAGTCGCTCAGTATTGTCTGATTCTTTTCTACCCCATGGACTGCAGCCCGCCAGGCTTCCCTGCCCATCACCAACTTCCAGAGCTTGCTCAATCTCACATTCATCGAGTTGGTGATGCCATCCAACCATCTCATCCTCTATTTTCCCCTTTTCCTAACTTCAATCTTTCCTAGCATCAGGGTCTTTTCCATTGAGTCAGTTCTTCACATCAGGTGGCCAAATTATAGGAGCTTCAGCTTCAGTATAAGTCTTTCCAATGAATATTCAGGACTGATTTCCTTTAGGATGGACTGGTTGGATCTCCTTGTAGTCCAGGGGTATCACAAGAGTCTTCTCCAACACCACAGTCCAAACCATCAATTCTTCAGTGCTCAGCTTTCTTTATGGTCCAACTCTCACATCCATACATAACTACTGGAAAAAACCATATCTTTGACTATACAGACCTTTGTTGGCAAAGTTATGTCCCTGATTTTTAATATGCTGTATAGGTTTGTCACAGCTTTTCTTCCAAGGAGCAAACATCTTTTAATTTCATGGCTGCAGTCACTATCTGTAATAATTTTGGAGCCAAGTAAATAAAGTCTGTCACTGTTTCCATTGTTACCCCATCCGTTTGCCATGAAGCAATGGGACCAGATGCCATGATCTTCATTTTATGAATGCTGTTTTATGTCAACCTTTTCATTCTCCTCTTTCACTGTCATCAAGAGGCTCTTCAGTTCCTCTTCACTTTCTGCTATAGGAGTGGTGTCATCTGCATATCTGAGGTTATTGATATTTCTCCCAGCAATCTTGATTCCAGCTTGTGCTTCATCCAGCCAAGCATTTCTCATGAAGTCCTCTGCATATAAGTTAAATAAGCAGGGTGACAACATACTGCCTTGATGTACTCTTTTTCCTATTTGGAACCAGTCTGTTGTTCCATGTCCAGTTCTAACTGTTGCTTCCTGACCTGCATACAGGTTTCTCAAGAGGCAGGTGAGGTGGTCTGGTATGCCCATCTCTTGAAGAATTTTCCACAGTTTATTGTGGGCCACATAGTCAAAGGCTTTTGCATAGTCAATAAAGCAGAAATAGATGCTTTTTCTGGAACTCTCTTGCTTTCTCTGTGATCCAACAGATGTTGCCAATTTGATCTCTGGTTCCTCTGCCTTTTCTAAAACCAGCTTGAATATCTGGAAGTTCATGGTTCACATACTATTGAAGTTTGGCTTGGAGAATTTTGAGCATTACTTTATTAGCGTGTGAGATGAGTGAAATTGTGTGGTGGTTTGAGCATTCTTTGGCATTGCCTCTCTTTGGGATTGGAATGAAAACTGACCTTTTCCAGTCCTGTGGCCACTGCTGACTTTTCCAAATGTGCTGGCATATTGAGTACAGCAGCACTTTCACAGCATCATTTTTAGGATTTGAAATAGCTCAACTGGAATTCCATCACCTCCACTAGTGCTGTTCATAGTAATGCTTCTATGGCCCACTTGACTCTGGACTAAAGGATATCTGGCTCTATGTGAGTGATCACACCATCGTGGTTATCTGAGTCATGAAAATCTTTTTTTGTATAGTTCTTCTGTGTATTCTTGCCACCTCTTCTTAATATCTTTTGCTTCTGTTAGCTCCATACCATTTCTGTCCTTTACTGTGTCCATCTTTGCATGAAATCTTCCCTTGGTATCTCTAATTTTCTTGAAGAGATCTCTAGTCTTTCCTATTCTATTGTTTTTCTCTATTTCTTTGCTTCAATCACTGAGGAATGCTTTCTTATCTCTCCTTGCCATTCTTTGGAACTCTGCATTCAAAGGGTATATCTTTCCTTTACTCCTTTGCCTTTAGCTTCTCGTTTCTTTTCCCAACTATTTGCAAGGACTCCTCAGACAACCATGTTGCCATTTTGCTTTTCTTTTTCTTGGGGATGGTCTTAATCACTGTGTCCTATACAATGTCGCGAACCTCTGTCCATAGTTCTTCAGGCACTCTGTCTATCAGATCTAGTGCCTTGAATCTATTTGTCACTTACACTGTATAATCATAAGGGATTTGATTTAGGTCATACCTGAATGATCTAGTGGTTTTCCCCACTTTCTTCAGTTTAATTCTGAATTTTTCAATAAGCAGTTCATGATCTGAGTCACAATAAGCTCCCAGTCTTGTTTTTGCTGACTGTATAGAGCGTCTCCATCTTCGGGTGTAAAGATTATAATCAATCTGATTTCGGTATTGACCATCTGGTGATGTGCATGTGCAGAGTCTTCCCTTGTGTTGTTGGAAGACGGTGTTTGCTATGACCAGTGTGTTCCCTTGACAAATCTCTGTTAGCCTTTGCCCTGCTTCATTCTATACTCTAAAGCCAAACTTGCCTGTTAGTACAGGTATCTCTTGATTTCCTACTTGTGCATTCCAGTCCCCTTTGATGAAAAGGACATTTTTGGTGTTTGTTCTAGAGGATATTGTAGGTTATCATAGAACCGTTTAATTTCAGCTTCTCTGGCAGTGTGGTTGGGACATAGACTTGGATTACTGTGATACTGAATGATTTTCCTTGGAAACAAACAGATCATCCTGTCATTTTTGAAATTGCACCCAAGTAATGCTATTTGGACTCTTGTTTACTATGAGGGCTACTCCATTTCTTCTAAGGGATTCTTTCCCACAGTAGTAGATATAATGGTCATCTGAATTAAATCACCCAATGCAGTCCATTTTAGTTCACTGATTCCTAATCTACAATTACTCATCCATAATAAGGAATGAAGCCGGATAATTTATAATGATGTAGATGAACCCAGAGTCTGTCATACAGATTGAAGTAAGAAGGAAAAAAAAGCATACATTAACACCTATATATGGAATCTAGGCAAATGGTACTGATAAACATATTTGCAAGACAGGAATAGAGATGCACACATTGAGAATGAATTTGTGGGCGCATGGGGGGAAGGAGAGGGTGGGACAAATTGAGAAGGTAGCATTACATATAACTCTATGCGAAATGACTAACTAGTGTGGAAGGTGCTCTATAGCACAGGGAGCTCAGCTCAGTACTCTGTGATGACCTAGAGGGGTGATATAGGGGTGGGTGGGAGGGAAGTTCAAGATATAGGGAATATGTGTGTGTATGTATATCATGTTGTTGTACAGCACAAAGTAACAAAACATTGTAAAGCAATTATACTCCAATTAAGAAATAAAGAAAGCTTTTAGGACATTCCCCGAAGGACTGATGCAATGCACTTGTCTTTGTTTCTCCTAACTTGGGAGTTTTTCAGAGTGGAAAACCCACTGAGTAAAATACATCATTCAAAAATATTAAAAGGCACATGAATAAGCCTCAACCACCTGAGGCAAAAGACATTACAGATGGGGACAAAAGTAAACATACTGAAAACCTAAGAGGAAAATCTGGGAAGATAACTGCTTTGAGTATAGGACTTAAACATCTCCTGCATATAACAGGGGATCTCAACAGGTAGGTGTGCAACTGTGGAAAGAAACATAATCAGTAAGACCTGAGAAGACCATAGGGTTTCAAGTCCAGGTGAGCTTCACACTCAGCACAAACAGAAAGCAAATGCTAAAACAGAGTTATAAATATCCTGACTAAGCATTGAAGGAGCACCTCAAAACAGAGCCAGGCTGAAAAAGACAAGGAGAGTATTGCTTTGTGCTTGTTGTTTGTTCCAAGCATTTAAGGAACTCTCTGACTAACTGACTGCAAGCTAAAGAAACAGAGACATCAAGGATCACTTGTGACAAAGAATAAATTCTTTAAAAGAGTTTGGAATAGTTGCTAAACAAATAACTACAAATGATAATAAGCAACAAAAGTAAACCCTGAAGAAGGAGAAGAATCAGACATCAGACACAAAAGGACATTATATAATGATGAAGATGCTAATTAAGGAGATATAACAATTTAAAACATATATACACCTAACAGCAATGTCTCACATTATATGAAGCAAAAATTGATAGAACTGAAAAGAGATATAGACAGTTCTACAATAATAGTTGGAGACATCAATACCCTCCTTTCAATAATGGATACAATATCCACAAAAGGTTAATAGATACATTGAGGGCTTGAATAGCATTATAAACCAATCAGATCTAACATAAAAAGAACACTCCACACAAAAACGTCAAAATACACATTTCTTCCAAGGGCACATGGAACATTTTAAAGGATAAACCATATGTTAGGGCACAAAACCAGTCTCAATAGATTTAGAAAAATATATATCAAGCAAAGTATATTTTGGAATCACAATGGAGTGATATGATAAATTATTAACAGAAGGAAAACTAGAAAATTAACAAATATATAGACATTAAATATCATATTCTTAAACATCCAGTGGGTCAAAAGAGAAATCATAACATAATTTAGAAAATATCTTCAGGTAAATGAAAATAAAAACACAATACACCAATATGTATAAGATGCAGCAAAAACAAAGATATAAGATCATCAATCATACACTTATTTTACATTTTAAGGAACTAGATAAAGAAGGCAAGACTAAATCCAAGCTGGCAGAAATCAAAGAGGGGGTGTTATATAACATAAAGAGACTATAATAGAGTAATACAAATAGTTGTATGCCAATAATTTGGATAACCTGGATGGAATGGACAAATTCATAGAAACACATTATCAAAAGTGAATAAAGAAGAAATAGAAATCTGAATGAGTGTATGGGAGCTAAAGAAATAGAATCAGTAATAACCTCCCAACAAAGAAAGCTCAAGACTGGATACCTTTGTAGTGGAATTATACCAAATAATTAAAGTTAAATTAATACAATTTCTTTTCAAACTCTTCCAATAAGTAGTAAGGCAGAAAAACCCTTTCTAAATCGTTCTATGAGGTCACATCACCCAGATTCAAAGCAAGGCAAAGACATCACAAGTAAAGAAAAGTACAGTTAAAATTCTTTATGAATCTGTTCAATTCAGTTCAGTCTCTCAGTTGTGTCTGATTCTTTGCAACCCCATGGATTGCAACACACCAGGCTTCCCTGTCTTTCACTGTCTCCTGGAGTTTGCTCAAACTTCTATTCGTTGAACTGATGATGCCATCCAAACATCTCTTCCTCTGTTGCTGCCTTCTCCTCCTTCCCTCAAACTTTCCCAACATCAGTCTTTTCCAATGTCTCGGCTCTTCGCATCAGGTAGCCAATGTATTGGAGCTTCAGCTTCAGCATCAGTCCTTCCAATGAATATTCAGGATTGATTTCTTTAGGATTCACTGGCTTGATCTCCTTGCAGTCCAAGGGACCCTCAAAAGTCTTCTCTAGCACTATAGTTCGAAAGCATCAGTGCTTTCGTGCTCAGCCTTCTTTGTGACCCAACTCTCACATCCGTACATGACTACTGAAAATGCTAAAACCCTCAACACAATACTAGCAAACTGAACCCAGCAACATATTATAAAGGGTTTTGCATCATGACCAAGCAGGATTTGTCCCAGGAGGCAAGAATGGTTAAACATAAAAATCAACTAAATAAAAGAAAGAAAAAAAAAAATCTGCTTGCCAATGCAGGAGACATAAGAGATGCTGCTGTGGTCCCTAGGTTCAGAAAATCCCTGAAGAGGGGAATGACAAGCCCCTCCAGTATTTTAACCTGGGAAATCCCATGGATAGAGGAACCTGGTGGGTTACAGTCCATAGGATTGCAAAGAGTTGGACACAACTGAATAACTGAGCACCACAAGAATTTTATGGTGGGCTTCTCAAGTGGCATCAGTGGTAAAGAACCTGCCTTCCAACGCAGCAGATGCAAGAGACTGGTGTTCGATCCCTGTGTTGGGAAGATCCCCTGGAGGGGGAAATGTCAACCCACTCTAGCATTCTTGCTGGGATAATCCCATGGAGAGAGGAGCCTGGCGGGCTACAGTCCACTAGGTCACAAAGAGTGAGGCACAACTGAGTATGCATGTAAGTATTTTACAAAATTCAACATATTTCGTGATAAAAACACTTAGGAAATAAGGATTACTCTTTTCTGAGTGTTTTTTCTTCAACTTGATTAAGGACATCCCTGAAAGGCCCATCACACCCAAAGATAAAATACTGAGAGTTTTCCCACTTTGATCAAGAACAAGACTAGGGTACCTTCTTCCACCACTTCTATTTAGCATTTTACAGGAAGTCCTAGCCAGGGAAATTAGAAACGGTAGTGAAATAAAATGTATCCAAAATGGGGAAAAAAAAAGATGTAAAACTATCTTCATTCACAGATTATCTTTTTATAGAAAATCTTAAAGAATCCATGAGAAAACTATTAGAGCTACTAAAAAATTCAAAAGGGTTGCAGAAAACAAGATCAATATATGAAAACTGGTTGCATTTCTACAAACTAGAAATGAAAAATCTGAAAATGAAATAGAAGCAATTATATTTCCAATCACATCAAAAAAGAAAAAAAATAGAAATTAATTGAATAAAGCATGTGCAAGAACTATAAAACTTTGCTGCAAGAAAATTAAGGAACCCATAAGTAAATGGAAAGACATCCAAAGTTCATGGACTAGAAGACTTAATACTATTTAGAATAAAATATGTTCAAACCTATCTAAATATTCATGCAATTCTTCCTTTTTTAGCAGAAAAGAAAAGTGTTTATTTTAAAATTCATATGAAATCACAAAGAACTCTGAAAAAAAAAACAGCCTTGAAAAGGAGAGCAAAGTTAGAAAACTCAGGCTTCCCCTTTGAAAATTTAATACAAACCACATATTCAATATTTTTTAGTTGAATACCTTCAAATGTTGTTCAAATGATTACTGACATGGATAACAGGACCATTTAGTGGAAAAAAATTATGCTTTCAAAAATAATGCTGGGACAAGTAGATTTCTATGTCCAAAAAAAAAATAAATAAAATTGGATGTTAGCTTATATATCACATTAAAAAATAATAACTCAAATGGTAAAAAAAAAAAAAAAAACTAAATTAAGAGCTAAAATGCCAAAACTCATATTTGGAAATCAATGTGACACAAAAGTCAAATGTAACAAAACAAAAAAGATAAACAGGACTTCACCAAAATTATAAATGTTATGCATCAAAAGACACTATGAGTTAGTGAAAAGGAGAAAATGCTTGCAAATCTGATAGGTGTCTAACATCCAGAATATATGAATAACAACTCAATAACAAAAAGACAAGCAAAACAATTAAAAAGTAATCAATGGACTTAGGAAACTGTCCAATGAAGATATTAAAATGGTCAACAAGCATATGAAAATATGGTCAACATCATTAATCATTCAGTTCAGTTCAGTTCAGTCGCTCAGTTGTGTCCAACTTTTTGCGACCCCATGAATCACAGCCAGTCCTCCCTGTCCATCACCATCTCCCGGAGTTCATTCAAACTCATATCCACTGAATCAGTGATGCCATCCGGCCATTTCATACTCTGTCCTTCCCTTCTCCTCCTGCCTCCAATCCCTCCCAGCATCAGAGTCTTTTCCAATTAGTCAACTCTTCTCATGAGGTGGCCAAAGTACTGGAGTTTCAGCTTTAGCAGCTGCTGCTGCTACTGCTAAGTCGCTTCAGTCGTGCCCGACTCTATGGCAGCCTACCAGGCTCCCCGTCGCTGGGGTTCTCCAGGCAAAAACACTGGAGTGGGTTGCCATTTCCTTCTCCAATGCATGAAAGTGAAAAGTGAAAGTGAAGTCGCTCAGTCGTGTCCGACTCTTCGAGACCCCATGGACTGCACCCTACCAGGCTTCTCTGCCCATGGGATTTTCCAGGCAAGAGTACTGGAGTGGGGTGCCATTGCCTTCTCCGCAGCTTTAGCAGCAGTTCCAAAGAACACCCAGGGCTGATCTCCTTTAGAATGGACTGGTTGGATCTCCTTGCAGTCCAAGGGACTCTCAAGAGTCTTCTCCAACACCACAATTCAAAAGCATCAGTTCTTTGGCACTCAGCTTTCTTCACAGTCCAACTCTTGCATGCATACATGACCACTGGAAAAACCATAGCCTTGACTAGACGGACCTTTGTTGGCAAAGTAATGTCTCTGCTTTTGAATATGCTATCTAGGTTGGTCATAACTTTTGTTCCAGGGAGTAAGCATCTTTTAATTTCATGGCTGCAGTCAGTGAATTGCAATTCAAAACCACAGTGAAATAGCCCTTCACACTTACTAAGATGGCTACAATTAAAAATAAATTAGTCTTGGCAAGGATATAGAGAAATTATAACACTTACACATTGCTGGTGGGAATATAGAATTGTGCATCCACTGTGGAAAGCAATATGGAAATTTCTCAATAACTTAAACAAAACACTACCCTATCACCCAGAAAATTCACTGTTAGGTATATATCATAAAGAACTGAAAACAATTTTCAAATAAAACTTGTACCTGAGTATTCATAGTAATACAATTCACAAATAACCCAAAAGTTCATCAATTGTTGAATGCATAAACAAAATGTGTTATAACCATACAATGGGATATTTTTAAGCACAGAAAGTAAGTACTTCTTATATAACTTACAATGTGGATAAATACTGAAAACATGCCAAGTATAGCCAGGCATGAAAAGGCACATATTGGATGATTCTATTTCTTTGAAATATCCAGAATAGGTAAATTCATCAGTCAGAAAGTGTATCAGTGGTTGCCGGGGACTGGGGGAAGGATATAAAGGAGAATCGTATCTTAATGAGTACAGGGGCTCCTTGGAAGTAGAGCTGATGATCACACAACATTGAGAAGATATTTAATGCCCTGACTGAATTTTCACGTGGCTAATTTATGTTCTTTTCTATTTCACCTCAGGGAATTCCCTAGTGGTCTAGTGGTTAGGACTCTACACACACTTCTGAGGGCCTCGGTTTGATCGCTGGTTGGAGAACTATGATCTTGCAACCTGTATGGTCAAAAAAAAAAAAAAAAAAATCCCTACAATAAGAAAGTCACCAATGACACTTCAGAGAATGTTTTAGAGGTAATTGGATGCAACAGTAAGTAATCTGTCAAGTTACTTCATCTTTGAAGCTCAGTTTCATGCTCTGTAGAATGGAGGAAATGAGCAGTTTGTAGGAATATGTTAAAGATTTATATAAGGTAATAAATATGAACCATCACCTTGTCCCCAAATATGAGCTTTCAGTTATATTTGTAGGTTCAGGAACTATAGTATTACTGTTGCAAGACTAAAAAAGAATGGCTAGTGAGGAAAAAGTGGTAGCCTTATAGAACATTTTATAGACTTGACTTTTAGCAATTTGGTCTTAGAGAAAGGGGAAAAAATTACATATCATGATACAGAAAAAACATTTTGAAGTATAACTAAGATAAAGGAAGATGAAGAGTCATAAGGGATAGGAAGATTCAGAAGAGAAACAGAAAATGCATATAAAAGATGACAAAATGGAGGATATTTCAAGAGGAGGTAGAAATAGATGGAATGATGAGATTTGAAAATAAGAAATAACAATTTTTGTTCAAAAGGAAAGGAGGAGAATAGCAAAGTTCCCCATGAGTTTGAGTTACCAAGAATTTATATTGGCCCCAGCTGGAGTGCTTTTGTTACCTCCAGCTGACAGGACTTTGCTACTGCTGCTGCTGCTAAGTCGCTTCAGTCGTTTCTGTGTGACCCCATGGACTGCAACCTACCAGGCTCCGCCACCCTGGGATTCTCCAGGCAAGAACACTGGAGTGGGTTGCCATTTCCTTCTCCAATGCATGAAAGTGAAAAGTGAAAATGAAGTCACTCAGTTGTGTCCGACTCTTCGCGACCCCATGGACTGCAGCCTACCAGGCTCCTCCGTCAATGGGATTTTCCAGGCAAGAGTACTGGAGTGGGGTGACATTGCCTTTTCCAGACAGGACTTTGGAGGGATGCTAAAAACACACAGCAGAAGAGATCCCGGAGCTGGACATTGTCAGGATGAGCAAGGGGAAAGAGAAAGGAAACATTATGGAAAAAAAAAAATAGGATTTTAAGTGGATTAGAGAAGCTAGTGGAATCAGAAATGGCCTAATGGAGTAAAAAGACAAAAAGGAATTAAGAATGTGACTATAATCATGAAGGAGAAATTTCATTGAAACTTTCATTGAAAACTTTCTTTGAAAGGAGTAAGAGAGGAGGTCATTGTATTCAAAGAGGAGAATTCAGAGTTTAAACCTGCATTTAGAAAATTTTCAAGTGATGAGAAAAATTCAAGTTAGGTATTCTTATTGGGTAATGGAATAAACATCAAGAAATGAACAGAAATTAGCCAATACTTACTCACTATAAACTATGAGCCAAAAAATGGAAGGTGCAGAGAGCAGGTCCTACAAGAAACAAAAATTTCCCTCTAACAACCAAAGTTTAATTAGAGAGATACACAAATAGATGCAAAATGTCAGGCTACCTCTGTAGACTGTTATGATGGAAGATATGAAAAAGTATTGTAGGAACATACAAGGAGGACTTATTAGGACAAGTCAGTCTAAGCTGAGTTTTATGGGATGGTTAGTAATTATTCAGTCAGAAAGGATGAGGTTTTCAGGTTGAATGAGTAAATACGGGATGCAATCAGGGAGGGTGAGGAAGTAGAGCTAGATGAGGGAACCACTATAGCTTCAGTGTAAGAGAAGCACCTTTAAGCAACTTTTTCACCAGATTGATTCTCTCCAATTCCTTTGTAATATATACCAATCTGTGCCCATAACACAGGAAGCATAAATACTCGCAATTGTTAACTTTCCTACACAGTGGGCTTGTTCAGAATTTTGTTGTTTCACCAGTTATGTGCTTGCTAAGAGAAACTTGTATTTTCTTTCAAACCTTACAATCATCAATGCATGAATATAATTGTCTAAATTTGAGCAAATAAAAAATTCTTTCATACAAAAAAGTCACTACAATACAAGGAATCACTAAAGAACTTTGCTATTAAAAGATGGGAAAAACAAGCAGAAATTATTGGGAAAACAGTAAAGAATTGAAAATATAAGTTTCTTCTCAAATGCCTTCAATGTGTTTTAAAGAAGTGAAACTAGAAATCATAAATGCTTTTAGACATCATGAAATAAAATGAATCAGAATTCAAAGCAGCTGACTCACATTTAAAGAAAAGATGGTAGCTCTACATCAAAGGGTAAGAAAATGAATGTATATTAGTTTTAAGTAAGATACTTAAAGTCAAGTTTAATGTATACATCTTTAACTGATTTTCATAGCTGAGTAACTATGTGTTCTCACTGTGGTGGATAAGCAGTGCTTCTAATCTATGGGTCTTCTATATGGTCTTTTATGTAGGTCTTACATATATATGTGTGTGTGTGTGTGTGTGTGTATAATGTATATATATATATATATGGAAAATCTCATGGATGGAGGAGCCTGGTGGGCTGCAGTCCATAGGGTCGCCAAGAGTTGGATATGACTGAGCGAGTTCACTTTCACTTCTCACTTTCATGTATTGGAGAAGGAAATGGCAACCCACTCCAGTGTTCTTGCCTAGAGAATCCCAGGGATGGGGGAGCCTGGTGGGCTGCTGTCTATGGGGTCGCACAGAGTCAGACACGACTGAAGTGACTTAGCAGCAGCATATGGGTGTATATATATATATATGTGTGTATATATATATATATATATTTATAGAGAGAGAGAGAGAGAGAGAGACAGACAGAGAGAGAGAGACAGAGACAGAGAGACTAGAAGCATATATATATATTTTAATGTATATACAAATATACAGATCTCATATATATAAGGGTATTACATGTGGGTTTTATATTGTAGAAGCAGTGCTTCTAGTCTATAAAAAAAAGAAAGTGAAGTTGGTTAGTCATTGCAGCCTGTTCCTGAAGGGACTTTGATGAAGTGCTGAGCAATTTAGCACAGTGTCCTGAACAGAAATGCCATTGATCAACAGTTGCTGAATGAAGAAAGGGTAGAGTTTAGAACTTACAGGCAGCAGCAAGATATTAATGGGTTTTAGCAAGTTAGATCTTAGTTTTCTGAATGTTGAGCCTTAAGCCAACTTTTTCACTCTCCTCTTTCACTTTCATCAAGAGGCTTTTTAGTTCTTCTTCACTTTCTGCCATAAGGGTGGTGTCATCTGCATATCTGAGGTTATTGATATTTCTCCTGGCAATCTTGATTCCAGCTTGTGCTTCTTTCAGCCCAGCATTTCTCATGATGTACTCTGCATATAAGTTAAATAAGCAGGGTGACAATATACAGCCTTGACCATCACTTCATGGCAAATAGATGGGGAAACAGTGGAAACAGTGGCTGACTTTATTTTTCTGGGCTCCAAAATCACTCCAGATGGTCATTGCACCCATGAAATTAAAAGACACTTACTCCTTGGAAGAAAAGTTATGACCAACCTAGAGAGCATATTAAAAAGCTGAGACATTCAAAGATCCGCCTAGTCAAAGCTATGGTTTTTCCAGTAGTCATGTATAGATGTGTGAGCTGGATCATAAAGAAAGCTGAGCACTGAAGAATTGATGTTTTTGAACTGTGGTGTTGGAGAAGACTCTTGAGAGTCTCTTGAACTGCCAGGAGATCCAACCAGTCCATCCTAAAAGAGATCAGTCCTGGGTGTTCATTGGAAGGATTGATGTTGAAGCTGAAACTCCAATACTTTGGCCACCTGATGTGAAGAGCTGATTCATTGGAAAAGACCCTGATGCTGGAAAAGATTGAGGGCAGGAGAAGGGGACGACAGAAGACAAGATGGTTGGATGGCATCATCAACTCGATGGACATGGGTTTGGGTAAACTCTGGAAGTTGGTGATGGACAGGGAGGCCTGGTGTGCTGCAGTTCAGTTCAGTCTCAAAGAGTCAGACATGACTGAGGGACTGAACTGAACTGAAGTGAAGCCAGTTAGATTGTGTGTGGATGGATTCTTTTTTCCTGCTGAGAGGATAACATTAAAGTTTGACAAAAGTGAGTGGCAGAAATTGAAGCACCCATATAAAAACCACTAAGGACCTAAAAGTGAGTTAAATTCCATAGGGGTTCATTTCCTATATCATATATCTAACTAATCTTTGTTGCACAGCTGCAGTTGACCACATTTTGGATTAGATGCTGAGGACTTATTTATGAATCAGAAGGGATAGGAGGGAAATCATAGAAGATACCAAAGAAGCTATGGTAGAAATCCAGATAAAAGATAATCATGAGCCAGACCAGAATGGTAGTAATGGAATGAGAAGTGCTTTAGTTAGGAAATATTTAGAAGGAAAAATGAACAGGATATGAAGGGAAGCATATAAAAGAAGTTTAGTTCATGATAACTAATATTTTGAGCCTAAGCAAGTTGAAAACTGGTATTTGACATTTGTTGAGATGGGAAAACTGAAGAAGCAAATTTGGATGGGGAGAAAGTTTAGGAGTTCACTTTTAAATGTTAAGTTTGAGATGTCTTTTAAACATCTAAGGGGAGATGTCAAGTAGGCAGAAGTATGTCTGAAGTTCAGTGTGAGTTCAATTGCAGAAAATAAATTTGTAAGACAGCCATCATCTATAATATTTTTAAATTTAATTGTATGAAAGAAAAAAAACACTTTGATGACTTTTGGTCTGCACATTTTTTTCTGATTACTGAGCTTTTTATTTTTTAATTAATTAATTTTTAAATTGGAGGATAATTACTTTATGATATTGTGATGGTTTTTCCATACTTCAACATGAATTGGCCACAGGTATACAACACCTCATCCTGAATCCCTCTTCCACCTCCCTGTCCACCCTATCCCTCTGGGTGGTCCCAGAGCACCTGCTTTGGGTACTCTGCTCCATACATCAAACTTGCACTGCTCATCTATTATATATATGGTAATGCATATTAAGAAAGCTACCCTTTCTTTGTTTTACCATCAAGCTGTGATTGCTGTAATAATTTACTCTTCTGACAGTGCAAACAGCATAATATAATAAACACAGAGAGCTACAAATAAATGAGTAAGAAATCTCCATATTAAAATGCCCAGAATTTAGAACTCATTACCAGAGTTATTGCTCAGAACCATATACAAATTATGAAAATGTGAAACGAGTCAAATTCAGGAAAAGAATAAAAAGAGTTAACAAGTCTCTTGGGGCAGAAGTAAAGGATGGTGGTAGATTGCATATTTTAAAATCTTTCACAAAGACTCAGCCAGAAGACAAAAAGGAAAAAAAAAATGCTAGAATCTAACAATACATTGCAAAGAAAAGTCAAGCAAAACCACATTGATTTTATGCACATTGTCATGCAACTGTAACATTTACTAAAGGAGAGAAGAGCTTACCAGCTCTTATGATAGATTAAAAGATTATTCTAGGTCTTAATATTCTCTCTTTTGTGCTCAACATGCAAAAATAATAAAGATTAATTTCTGGTAGATCATATGATAAGTTCATAGGTCACCCTGTTGCATTTTGTGCTCTGTTGCTTTGGTTCCTTTGCTGTCTCCTTTCCTTGCAGCATTATTTATTCAATCTGTTTAGTTTGCTTTACAGGCTGTGGCAGCATTCATGAGTGGACCTATTGAACCACGCTGTAATAGATGTAATACATCAATACATTTGAGCTGAACAGCTTTAATTAGGCCTTCCTGGTCATTTCATCAATTCAGTTGAGTACCATCGGGATTTGGATAACACCAAGCCTCCTGTCAAGCATGAGAATTATAGCACACCAGCAGGGCTCCCCCAGTCACAACACAAGGTTAGGCAATCGACAGTAATTCACACAGGGAAGAGCCCCACGCCCAGCCTATAAACTTACCCTTACAGTAATGTCTTTGAAATCCTAAAACCTTTAAACCCCAGTGTCAATTTGGAAGGCAGGCTGCCTGAAAATCCCAAGAAAAGACACATAAAACTCTTTTCCTGCTCAATAAAAGAGCAGGAGTTTATTTTGTTGCTATGCAAAGGTCTGGACAGGACTTAGAGACTGAACAACAACTGATAAATATATATATATATATATATATATACACACACACACACACACACATACATAATCAGTATACCATTTCTGCAGCAGTTAGGTTGATGGGCAGGATCTAACAAGATGCAAGAACTGTGCTAAGTATAAAATTTTAAGTATACCGTATGAAGTTTCAACCACACAGTTGGTTTATATCTCGCACTACTTGTCACATACAGCCCAGAATAAATATGCTGAAAGTAATCTGATGCAGGAAATCTATACCAATGAACGTTAGAGCAGGGCAAAACCACTTCTATCTTGAAAAGGCAGACTAATTTACTCTCAATATTGGAGAAGCTTATAACAAATTTTTCCATACAAAATATCTTAAAAGTGAAACATTGAGAAAACAACAACAACAACAAAACAACAAAACAGTGAAACAGTGGCGTCTATGGTTGGCCAAAACCCAGGTAGCAAAGACATTTACATTTATGTAAAAAGACATCCAAGGAACAATCTGAATTTTCTACAGTGCATATATAATGTGGAGACCAGACCCCTTGGGGTATCCAGTGAAGATGTGATTGAGAAGAGCCAGCCAGCCCCAGAAGGGCAATGCTCCACACAGCCAGCAAGAAACTGAGCTGCCGTGCTCCCACAGCAAAGCAGCCATCTGATTTCGAAAAGAGAAGGGATGGAGCCAAGTGGGTTAGACTGAGGTCTCCAAGTTCTCAAATGCAGAGGATCAAATCAGCAGGTTCATGGGGAACATCGTGTCTGGGAAAAATAATAAGGAGTTCTTACTGGGTAGCATAGCAAGTCTCTCCTCATTTTTTTTCATCCAAGTGGACTCCTGTCCCCAGGGTAAGTACTCTGGAAGCCTGGCTTCTTTGGTAACCACATCTGGTCAAACAGAGCCTGCACATTTTCCAGTACTATGAATCAAGGGACAACCAGGCCAATTTATCATGCCTATGAAAGTTTTAAACTGTCTCTATATTTACTGAAATGACAAGTCAGGTTCCTTTAAAAATTTGACCTTGTGTAAAAACTGTTTTAGCAAAAATGGAAAAAATTTTGATGTACCAAATTAGAACGTAAGAACTGGCAAAAGAATAAGTGGGTTTGTTACTTTAAAAAAATAACCACATTGCTATGAGCTGAAAGGGTTATGACATTTACATTTTAAAATAATACTAGACACAATATAGGTTAATTTGAAATCCTCTTTCTCTCAGCTGCAGACAAGAAAACCAAATTAGTCTTAATTGTGTCTTGTTTAACTTGACCATTTAAATTAGGGATTCTTCGCTAATCTAGGTGCTTTTATAGTTACCACATCTTTTTACATGAGATTCTTTTTTTATTTGACTTCTTTGACCCATGGAATGTTTTCAAGTAGATATTTTTATCTTTTGGAATGCTAAGAGTGATGTTATTTATAATTATACTTAAAGGGTTCTATGAGTATATAGAATATACATATATACACATACATATATTAATACAGGGATCTCTGCAATGTTCAATTGCACAATATTGATATTTTTAAGTTCATGTATAAACATTTCATTTGATAGCAAACATTGTTAGTTCATTTCTTTTAATATAAGAGAAAATATTAGTCCAATAGATATGAATATTACAAACTGATAGAAATGAGGTAAATTGTAGTAGGATTTAATTTCTCATATTCTAAAATGCTTTATGAGTTTTGATAATGAATTGTCCAGTCAATCAATGCTGGTTGTTACACCTGAGATAATATGTCAAGAAATCTCATTGCAAAGTATATTAATCCCAATAATGGAAATATATCCTATAAAATAATAGAAGATAGGCTTTCTAATGTACACTAATGACTTGGAGCAAGAACAGTTAGAATATATAAACTATAAATACTGTGCAATTGAATTAAAATATCAATTTAATGTTTTCTTCTCCCATCTTTTCCTAATGTCCTTCCCACTCTACCACAGTCCCCTGGCACATTCATTATTGTGGCTACAAATTGGACTTTAAAAGACTGTTTAGATATGATCTCAACATCTACAATATGTTCTTAATAAAACTCCTCTTTTTGTGTGGAGATGTATACCACTATATCCTTTCAAAAAACTATGTGACTCAAGAAAAAACACTGGAGTGAAAATGAAAAGCTGAACTTTTAGTTGTTTCATAACCTTAAGACAAATGAATTTATGTATAAAAATCCTCTTATAATAATTTTAATAATTAATTTAATATTGGTTGTAGCAAAAATAAAAATAATAGTAAAATACTTAAAGTAAAAAGTTTCCCCTCTTCAATTCATACCTGTTAGGAACAAACACTGCTATTATTTTAGTGTATATCTCTTTAGATATTTGAAATGCATAATTTAACATTTTGATAAACAAAGTGATTCTTTGGCACAACTTAGAGATTTGTGTCTAAGAAATTGATGTTAATAGAAAATTTGATAGGTCTTATGACATATGTTTATTTAAATATCCCAAAAAACAATAAAAAGAATGGATCTCCATAAAGAAGACTAGTAATATTAATATATGAAATAGAAAGATAGATTTAAAAGAGAATAAGATATAAATCATAGTTGCTAAAATTTTAATCCCTGGAAAATTTTTTAAACTGCTAGTTAAATATTGACAAGGTAAGAGAGAAGAAAGAAAAGCAATAGAATGTATCATAAGCAGGTTTTTCCAGAAGAAACATGAACAGTGCAGTGCAAAACTTAAGTATTCTATTTGTATTTGTTCCATAAGGACTGCAGAAGGATATTGGATGAAAGTCAATATTAAAAGAGTTAATGGCTAATACATTTCCAGAAACAAGAAAAGGAATGAATTCTCAGATTTAAAAAGTTCCACCTAGTACTAGGAATGATAATATCTGTAATTTTATACCTTGTCAAGTCATAAGGAAAATAAAGGCATCAAGGATAAGGGAAAATTATAAATGATAACAGAAGTACCTGAATATCTATCAAAGATGAATTATCAGGAGATATATCCTCAGCTACTATAGTTGACAGAAGACAACCGAAAAGTACCTTGTACCTCTAAGAAGAAACATTTTTTAACATATATCATCAAATTATAAAGATAAAATAAAGATTATACTTGGGATAGAGTAATTCATAAATTTTATTGCCTCTAGAATATCAAAAAGAAAATATATCTTCAGCTAAGGAAATATGAATTCAAGAAGGAATGGAAAGTAGAAAATAAGAAAAATAAAAAGAGCATAAAAGGAAATCAATAAAAGATTATGATAAATCTAACTAAGCTTTTATTATTGAGTTAGATCATATTAACAGTACTTTGGGAATGTGTTTAATAAATTACACTTTCAAATGACATTAGCATTATTTGAGTGTTTTGAAAAGAAAATGAAAATAGACTAAAATATAATGACGAATTTTGTGGGGCATTTACTGAGAAGTGTGATATAGTACTTACCTACTTTGAGAAGAGGCCAGAGATAATATTCAAATTAGGCTATGTTAGAATACATGCAGATGACACCACCCTTATGGCAGAAAGTGAAGAGGAATTAAAAAGCCTCTTGATGAAAGTTAAAGTGGAGAGTTAAAAAGTTGGCTTAAGGCTCAACATTCAGAAAACAAAGATCATGGCATCCGGTCCCATCACTTCCTGGGAAATAGATGGGGAAACAATGAAAACAGTATCAGACTTTATTTTTGGGGGCTCCAAAATCACTACAGATGGTGACTGCAGCCATGAAATTAAAAGACACTTACTCCTTGGAAGAAAAGTTATGACCAACATAGATAGCATATTCAAAAGCAGAGACATTACTTTACCAACTAAGGTCCGTCTAGTCAAGGCTACGGTTTTTCCTGTGGTCATGTATAGATGTGAGAGTTGGACTCTGAAGAAGACTGATCACCGAAGAATTGATGCTTTTGAGCTGTGGTGTTGGAGAAGACTCTTGAGAGTCCCTTGGACTGCAAGGGGATCCAAACAGTCCATTCTAAAGGAGATCAGCCCTGGGATTTCTTTGGAAGGAATGATGTTAAAGCTGATATTTGGCAAAACTAATACAGTTATGTAAAGTTTAAAAAATAAAATAAAATTAAAAAAAAAAGCTGAAACTCCAGTACTTTGGCCACCTCATGCAAAGAGTTGACTCACTGGAAAAGACTGATGATGGGAGGGATTGGGGGCGGGAGGAGAAGGGGATGACAGAGGATGAGATGGCTGGATGGCATCACTGACTCAATGGCCATGAGTCTGAGTGAACTCCGGAAGTTGGTGATGGACAGGGAGGCCTGGCGTGCTGCAATTCATGGGGTTGCAAAGAGTCGGACACAACTGAGCGACTGAACTGAACTGAACTGAGAATACATGAATTATCTATGTTAATGTGTTAAAAGGTGCTGCTAAAAGAAAAGTTTATTATTTCCATCCATTAGAAGACAATGAGAAACAAGCAAACAAAAATTGACCAATGCAACAAATAATCTTGGAAGCAAATAATCCCAGAAACAAAGAGAAAGCATATATAGAAAAGCCACAATATATGATGACATACATTCATCAAACAAATCAAAGTCAAAATAAAAGAGCTCAAAATATATATATTGAAAACCACTCAAAAAACTCATGGGTGGGGCTGTGGGGAGGTTGGTTTGGACCACCTATTCCTTGCTCCTGGTATGTTCTTCTCTTTGAAGGGACAACCATTGGAGTTACACTTCTGTGTTCATGCCACCCTTTAACTCCAGTTTGGAGCTTTTTGAGTGTGTGACCTGGAGGTTTCCAGCTCTACCCTCTCTTCCTTTCTTTGACTTTGTGATCCTGCTTCTCCTCGGGAATGTGTTTACTGGTTTTTGCCTGCATGATGCCAAGTTATATAGAAGTGTGAACTATTAATATTAAAAGGTAAATGGAGGCATAGTAAACATTTTAAGAATTTATCTGAGAAAAAATCAGATGGAATCAGGCAGCACTGAAAAGGAAGTAATTTGGAGCCCTCCACCAACAGGAATGAGGAGGCAAAAAGACATGCATAGAGGAAATGCAGGAGAGAAACAATGATATTATCTGATTGGCTGTGACTTAAGCATTTGCCTTATTTGGAAAAGGCTGATTGACCATGGTTGATTGGTTGTCCTTAAGTTTTGTTTTCTTAACCCAGAACCAATTAGAAACTTAGGTTTTTGGTTTGCTTCTAAAGGCCGCTGAGATATAATGCTCCCTCAGACTAATTTGGGGTTTCCTGGTGGCCCAGATATGCAATGACACCACCCTTATGGAAGAAAGTGAAGAGGAACTAAAGAGCCTCTTGATGAAGGTGAAAGAGGAGAGTGAAAAAGTTGGCTTAAAACTCAACATTCAGAAAACTAAGATCATGGCATCAGGTCCCATAACTTCATGGGAAATAGATGGGAAAACAGTGGAAACAGTGTCAGACTTTATTTTTTGGGGCTCCAAAATCACTGCAGATGATGATTGCAGCCATAAAATTAAAAGACGCTTACTCCTTGGAAGGAAAGTTATGACCAACCTAGATAGTATATTCAAAAGCAGAGACATTACTTTGCCAACAAAGGTTGGTCTAGTCAAGGCTATGGTTTTTCCAGTGGTCATGTATGGATGTGAGAGTTGGACTGTGAAGAAAGCTGAGCACTGAAGAATTGATGCTTTTGAACTATGGTGTCGGAGAAGACTCTTGAGTCCCTTGGACTGCAAGGAGATCCAACAAGTCCATTCTAAAGGAGATCAGTCATGGGTGTTCTTTGGAAGGAAAGAATGATGCTGAAGCTGAAACTCCAGTACTTTGGCCACCTCATGCGAAGAGTTGAATCATTGGAAAAGACTCTGATTCTGGGAGGGATTGGTGGCAGGAGGAGAAGGGGACGACAGAGGATGAGATGGCTGGATGGCATCACTGACTTGATGGAAGTGAATTTGAGTGAACTCTGGGAGTTGGTGATGGACAGGGAGACCTGGTGTGGTTCGATTCATGGGGTCCCAAAGAGTCGGACACTACTGAGTGACTGAACTGAACTGAACTGGTTGCCCAGTGGTAAAGAATTTGCCTGCCAATGCAGGGAACACAGGAGGTGGTTAGTTCTGTCCCTAGGTTGGGAAGATCAAATGGCAACCCACTCCAGCATTCTTGCCTTGAAAATCCCGTGGACTGAGAAGCCTGTCAGACTACAGTCTATGGGGTTTCAAAAGAGATGGGACTGAGCAACTGAGCACAGACTAACTCACCTCCTTGTTTAATTAACTGAAGGGAGCTAACACAGGAAGGCCTGTAGTTGTGTGGTTCTGTCCGTGACTGGGTAGCTCTAAGGTTCCCTTCTAATGGTTCAATATTATGAAGCTCACTGTTAGTGAACACAAGGGCAATATTATTAATACTAGGCTCAGTGCTATAGATTAACTTTTTTTTAATATTTGTTTACCTTTTACTATCTTTGTTTCCCATCTCACTGATATTCGACCCAGAGGGATGGAATGGGGAGGGAGGAGGGAGGAGGGTTCAGGATGGGGAACACATGTATACCTGTGGCGGATTCATTTTCATATTTGGCAAAACTAATACAGTTATGTAAAGTTTAAAAATAAAATAAAATTTAAAAAATAAAAAAATTAAAAATTAAAAAAAAAAATTAACACATTTTAAGCCCTGTAAGAAAGATAGGAATTTAAATTTTTAATAAAGTGAAGTATTTAATAGCATTCAATTTGTTATTGTATATACATTTTTGCTATTAGAAAAAGCCTCTTCAAGTTTAAGCAAACTTCATTAATTTCTCCTTCCTTTTAAGTATATTTTGCCGACTCTCATGCTGAGCATCTTTTTTTTTTTTTTTTTGACTAGGAATATCAGGACACACTTAATATAAACTGTTATGCAAATGGAAGAAGTCACGTGATAGACATTTATAGGATGAGATGGGTATCCTGTGGTGCTGATGACTTTTTCAAAAGCTATTTACTTTCTAATACACAAAGAAGCTATTTTGCCTTTTAAATACCACATTACCTTTCAAGAATGGGGCACAGTTCATTCTTGAAAAAAAGTCATCAACTTTAAATAATGGCAGCAGTTGACAAAAAAGAAAAGCAAAAGCAAACCCCCTGCCCCATAATTTAGCTTTTCAGCAAAAGGAACATATTGTCAAATTTATTGGAAATTAAAAGGGAAACATCGGAATTTGGCTGCATATTATGAGAAGTTTTACACTATACTTATTGGTTGGCTGAATTCACTACTTGTCAACTCTAATTTATTCTAAAAATGTCACCTTGCCAAATGCCCAGGTTTTCACTGTTCCTACGTTTAGTAATACAATTCTGACAACAAGCACTGCAATTCTCCCATCTCCTGTATGTGTTATTTATAAAAGATGCATTTCTATATTTTTCTTCTGTTTTGCTTGTACTATATTCTCTCTGATTTTGTGTAAGTAGCATAAATATGGATTGATTCTGCAGAAATGTTGGGTTAATCATATTATCAAAAAGCAAATGCGTATACCAGAGATATAGTATTATGTTTAGTAGTGGAAAATCTTTAGCAAGACATTGATAGTAGATTTGGCAGCTGAATGATGTATTTCTGGAAATAGGAGATGTCCTAGAAGTAACTTGTGTCTGTTCCTAAAGATTTATTAAAACTAAGCTGACACTTGCATCATTGATAGAGGTAATTTTAAAGCTCTTGAAATTCTACTGACCCTAAGATAATGAAATCACTAGCTTCCACACATTTGTATTCTGTGGCATTGAGTGTGGATAGTGGTACGGAATGTGAAATGCTATCATTATCCTCCAGAAGAATTCACAAAAGTAGCTGAGGGCAAATGCATGGACCAAGAGACCCAGCAAAGAAAGGCAGATACAGTGCTGAGCACCTGATGAGTGGTTTTGTATGAAAACAAACAATAATGATAAGGGATTATTTAGGCAGTTAATAAATCATGAGGCTTGGTGATGCACACAGCCTCATAACCAACACAGATTTCTTAAAAAGCATTTCCATTATCGTGTATCACAACAGAGAATTTATATTATGCCCTAAAACAAACCAAATCCAGTGCATATGAAAAGGACCATGAAATGTACTTAGGAAGAACCTTGCTAAGGCAAAGATATGTGCATATTTATGACACAGCCTGCCACGGGCTCCACAAATGAAAGCTCTGCTTATAATCCAAATAACATTTCTAACAGTATTTTCAGATAAGGAAAACGCATGTTAAACTGCTCAGAAGCCTCAAATCTTTAGGCTCATTCAAAATACGGATTGTCCCTATGAAGTAGGATGATTATACTGAGATTCGGCAGAAATATTAATGATAATCCATGAAGATGGCTAACACTCAACTGCTCTCAGAGATTTAGCACTAAATTATGATTTATTAATCACATATTCATGGAAATAATTTATTACACTGTTCTAGTCCTTCCCTCCCAAAACTGATATTCAGCAGGGTAATAAGATCAGCTTTCAGAAAAAACAAAACAAACAAACAAAAAATGTGTAAGACAGGTGGAGTATGAGGGGGTGAGAGATTATATAAAGATAAAAGATATAATGCATGGATGATTTTTGCAGAGGTTGCAAGTTAAGGATATGAAACATCCTCTTCTCTCAGAATTTCACTTTGCTTTGGCAACTTCATTACCTTAGTTATCAGGCATAATTCTTTACTGTTTCCTTGGTCAGAGTCCTCTGCCATTGTCCAGGATGGATATTGCAAATCTATCCCCCTATAATTGAATCTTTTATTTCACCACCCTCCCCATTTTCAGTAGATCATTCCATCTACAAGTTCACAAAGACAAGAACTGCCTTAATGAAATACCACGATGTTATACAATAACTGAATCCATAATTATTCTTTCAACCTTCTTTCCTCAGTGGAAATTGTATTTCTCTTGACTCAAGTTTGATTCTATTGCCTCCTATTGCTTCATCCATTTTTTATCCATTTCTTTCTCCCTCCTGACTCCTTTTCTCTGTGCCTTTGACTATCCATTCTGCTTTTGCTGCTACTGCTAAGTCACTTCAGTCGTGTCCGACTCTGTGCGACCCCAAAGACGGCAGCCCACCAGGCTCCTCCGCCCATGGAATTTTCCAGGCAAAAGTATTGGAGTGGGGTACTATTGCCTTCTCTGAAATTCTGCTTTTACTTCTTTCCTATCATGCAGTTTATTTCCATTAATATTGGTTTCTTTCAATCAATGTAGATCCACGTGTGCTCACTTGTGTCTGACCCTTTGCAACCCCTAAGCGTGCAGAGGGGTTGCTGTTAGAGATTTTGTGGGTCTTAAATTTGTCATCTTGTGGCACTTTGACATTCTAATGGTATTGTTATTGTTAGTGAAAGGTGTGGGGTCTGGCTGTTCACCGCTCAAAAGCCAATAAACAGGTCAGGTTGGTGAAAAGGAAAGTTTCTTTATTTCAGCAGCTGGCGCCTGGGGATGATGCAACCCCTAAGCGTGTAGCCTACCACCACGCTTTTCTGTCTGTGGAATTTTCCAGGCAAAAACACTGGATTGGATTGCCATATCCTCCTCCAGGGGATCTTCCTGACCCAGGGACTGAACCCGCATCTCCTGCATTGGCAGGCAGATTCTTTACCTCTGTGCCACTTGGGAAGCCCGTATCTTTCTTATATATTCTGAATTATTTCAAGTTTTCTATAAAGTATCATTTCAACCTATTTTGACATATTTGCATACGCTATTTTTTTTTTCTCTTTGGAGCACTTGTATTTTTTGACTTGCAGTAGCTTTAACTGCACTCATCAATCAGTCCTTAGCTGATGCATATTTAGAAAAGTTCCCTTAATCTTCATACTTTTTTGAGACACCTATTTTCAGTGTTTTCCTGAAACACTGTATACAAACATATTGTCACACTTCACAGAGATTTATCTGTGTTCTCAGTGAGACATAAAGTGGCCTGAAGCTAAAGGCATTGATTTAGTTACTACTCTATCCATAGTGAGTACAGCAATGCTTGGTAAATAGTGTCCATTACATATCGGTTGTATGGATGATAAATTTGTGACTGAACTAAACTGTCCCATTCATAACCATTTGCTTGTTTTGCTAAATCATGCTACCAGTTCCAGTAGTTGATCAATTTATTTCTTTTCCTGATTTTTTAGGTTAATTTTATTGTTCATTTTGTGAGCATTTGTTTATTACCACAGTGATGTGTGTCTTGCTAATCTCTGGCAGTACAATGAAACTTCCACTGGTGGGTTAGAAGGATGAACAAGTGATACTAAAGTGGAAAGACCTTGTGGTCCTTCCCGCCCCTCACTCCCTGCTCCATGACCTCTACCTGCCTTTTGTTTGCGGAAAACTTTAGACAAAGAACGAGTTTAATCAGAGAAATGAGAAATGCAGAAACAAAGGAAAACAAAGGAGACTGAATAGTAATAATGTAGTCATTAAGCAGTCAAGGACTTTTAGTTCTTCCTCAAGGGCTATTGATAATATTCTGAGCCATATCCTGTGAGATATCTCACAGAGACTAAAACACCAGGTGAAGTTAACTACATGATGACTGGACTGTAACCAAGACACGAGCTGCCACAGCTCCGAGAACTGGCCTCAGAGAAACTGGAAACATATGAACCATGGAACTGTAGATTAACCATGCCTAAAACAATCAAGATGACGCTGGTCAAACCACTGATGACCAATTTGAAGATGACTGTCATGGCCAACTCTGCTGTTTCTGCATGTAGCCCCACCCACCCGCCCCCGCCCAGTTCTGTCTATAAAAGCTCTTGCCCCACTGGCTGCCAGAGGGTGGAGGGAGTTGGCCTTTGGACTAATGTCCACCACTATCACCCCCAGGTGCCGGCTGCTGAAATAAAGAAACTTTCTTTTTCACCAACCTGGCCTGTTTATTGGCTTTTGAGCGGTGAGCAGCCAGACCCCATACCTTTCAGTAACAATAACAATACCATTTAGAATGTCAAAGTGCCACAAGATGACAAATACAAGACCCACAAAATCTCTAACAGCAGCAGCTGAGATATTTGGGGAGTAAGGTGGGGGAGGAGAGAGGACAAATGTGAAGAGAACACTTGGGATGAAACAGAGCAATAGATTGAGACATGATGGTTGAGTGGGGGTTATCCAGGAAGAAAGAGAGGGAGGAGGAAGAACCCTGTGGACAATCTTAAAACACAGTCTCAATCATTATTTCCCCAGTCTACCAGGTATTTGGTCTTCACCGCTGTGAGCATGGGCCCATGAGAAAGCACCACATGGTTCTGTGACTGTGATGGGGCTTCAGTGAGGCTAGAGTAAGGTAACACCTGTCTGGTGCCACACCTGCAGGGGCAAACCCTATCAACTGATGCTACTCAAGCTCTGATTTAAGAAAGAGGGAGGCAGTAGAAAATGGTTCAGCACAGCTAGTGAAACTTTAGAAACTTGATATCTCAACAGATATTTGATTACGTTCTGTCTAGGTATAAATCAAAAAAGGAGAAACAGAAAATGGAGTATATTCAGGAGCAAAAAAATTTAAATAACATCACAAGCATGTAGGCCAAGAAGCAAGAGCTGAATTTTTAATTTAATAGGAACAACCAACTGTATCATAGAGAAAAGAGGTACATTTCTAAAGAGATTTCAGATATGGAGAAGATATGGTGAAAACAGTAAGGAGTAACTACAGAAAAATTTTGACAGAAGGGCAGTGAAACCTTCTAAATGGTAACTATTTGTTTCTCTTGATGATGGAGTTAGGCATTTGATAGGTAACTTAGCATCAGTCTCCTTCAGCATTTTATACAGCATGGCACAATATGAGACCTTGGGCAAGTTAATTAACTTCCCTAAGTTTCTTCATCTATAAAACGTGGATAAGGGTATATCATTGAGATGATGTCAGTATTAAGCACAGTTATTCAGTTTGGGATATTGCTTTTCAATTACATGAATTATCTAATCCCTATCAATATGAAATGTTATATGAAAAAAGTGATCGATAGTAAGTTCTAAAATTATAATGAGACTTTTTCCAAGTTTAAATATATCCTAAATTTCTTTTCTGGAACTTGATCCTTGCATTATCTTTTCAGTTCAGTTCAGTTCAGTCATCACTCATGTCCAACTCTTTGCAACCCCATGCACTACAGCACCCCAGGCTTCCCTGTCCATCACCAACTTCCAGAGCTTGTTCAAACTCATGTCCATCGCATCGGTGATGCCATGCAACCATCTCATCCTCTGTCATCCCCTTCTCCTCCCGTCTTCAATCTTTCCCAGCATCAGGATCTTTTCCAGAGAATCAGTTCTTCACATCAGGTGGCCAGATTATTGGAGTTTCAGCTTCAGCATCAGTCCTTCCAATGAATATTCAGGACTTATTTCCTTCAGGATTGACTGGTTTATCTCCTTGCACTCCAAGGGACTTTCAAGAGTCTTCTCCAACACCACAGTTCAAAAGCATCAATTTTTCAGTTCTCAGCTCTCTTTAGAGTCCAATACTCATATCCATATATGACTACTTGAAAAACCATAGCTTTGCCAGCAAAGTAATGTCTCTGCTTTTTATTATGCTATCTAGGTTGGTCATAGCTTTTCTTCCAAGGAGAAAATGTCTTTTAATTTCATGGCTGCAGTCACCATCTACAGTGATTTCAGAGCCCCCCAAAAATAAATTCTGTCACTGTTCCCATTGTTTCCCCATCTATTTGCCATGAAGTGGTGGGACCAGAAGCCATGATCTTTGTTTTCTGAATGCGGATTTTAAAGCCAATCGTTCACTCTCCTTTTTCACTTTCTATCAAGAGGCTCTTTAGTTTTTCTTCTCTTTCTGCCATAAGGGAGGTGTCATCTGAATATCTGAGGTTGTTGATATTTCTCCTAGCAATCTTGATTCCAGCTTGTGCTTCATCTACTCCAGTATTTCACATGATGTATTCTGCATATAAGTTAAACAAGCAAGGTGACAATATACAGCCTTGACATATTCCTTTCCCAATTTGGAACCAGTCCATTGTTCCATGTCCAGTTCTAACTGTTGCTTCTTGACCTGCATACAGATTTCTCAGGAGGCAAGACAGGTGGTCTGATATTCCCATCTCTTGAAGAATTTTCCACGGTTTGTTGTGATCTACACAGTCAAAGGCTTTGGCATAGTCAATAAAGCAGGACTAGATGTTTTTCTGGAACTCTCTTGCTTTTTTGATGATCCATCAGATGTTGGCAATTTGATCTCTAGTTCCTCTGCCTTTTCTAAAACCAGTATGAACACCTGGAGGTTCTCTGTTCACATACTGCTGAAGCCTGGCTTGGAGAATTTTGAGCATTACTTTGCTAGCATGTGAGATGAGTACATTTTTGTGGTAGTTTAAACATTCTTTGTCATTGCCTTTCTTTGGGATTGGAATGAAACTGACCTTTTCCAGTCCTATGGCCACTGCTCAGTTTTCCAAATTTGTTGGCATATTGAGTACAGCAGTCTAACAGCATCATCTTTTAGGATTTGAAGTAGCTTAACAGGAATTCCATCACCTCCACTAGCTTCGTTCATGGTGATTCTACCTAAGGCCCATTTGACTTTACGCTCCAGGATGTCTGGTCCTAGATGAGCAATCATACCACTGTTGTTATCTGGGTCATTAAGATCTTTGAATAGTTCCTCTGTGTATTCTTGCCACCTCTTCTTAATACCTTCTACTTCTGTTAGCTCTATACCATTTCTATCCTTTATTGAGCTCCTCCTTGCATGGAATGTTCCCTCTTCTAATTTTATTGAAGAGATCTCTAAAATAAAAATTGCTACAAATGGGAAATATAGTATCTGGGTATCTAAAATAGTTGAGCAATCTTAGATTATAGGACAATATGAAGAGTACATATATTTCAGGGATTTTATAATAGTCTATGATGAACACAAACATGGCACAAGCTATATAAGCACACATATTCCCTTTTGGACTCAGTGGACATGAGTTTAGCAAACTCTAGAGATAGTGAAAAACAGGGAAGCCTGGCATACTGCAGTCCACAGGGTCGCAAAGAGTCAGACATAACTAAGCGACTGAACAAAAACAACAACAATACTTTTTTGGAACTATCTTGAGGAAATAAATCATGATCATGAAAAAATAGTAACCTGAATGTTAGAGCTTTATTAGCAAAAATTGAAGATCATTTGTTATACAGTCTCCTTTGGTTCCCAGGTGGTTCATTGGTAAGGAATCTGCCTGCCAGTGCAGGAGAAACAGGAGATGTGGGTTCAATACCTGGGTTGGGAAGATCCCCTGGAGGAGGAAATGGCAACCCAGTCCAGTGTTCTTGCCTGGAAAAATCCCATGGACAGAGGAGCCTGGTGGGCTACGGTCCACAGGGTCACAGAGAGTCTGCTGTAATGGAGCACACATACACAAACAAAACACAAAATTTCTTTGGTTCATCCTATAACTAATACATTCTTCAAATTTCATAAATAAAGGTGAAAGACATATCTGTGGTGTAGTAAGTCAATTGAAAACTTGTAAAAGCAGATTGTTTTGTATTCCATTTTTTAAAGTGGAATGAAAATGGCTTTAACCTCCCTTCTTCTTGATTAAATTTTACACAAGTTTCTTCTTGACTTTGGCCCCGAGCTCCGTTTTCTTAGACTATATGCTGCATTTATTTATTTATTTTTTATTTTTGTCGGTGCTAGGTCTTCGTCGCTCGGGCAGTCTTTCTTTCTCTAGTCGCAGTGAGCAGGGCCTATTCTTCTTTGCAGTACCCAGGCCTCTCATTGTGGGGGCTCTTCTCATTGTGGGGCACAGGCTCAGTAGTTGTGGGGCAGGTGCTTAGTTGCTTAATGGCATGTGAAATATTCCCAAACCAGGGATTAAACCCATCGTCCCTCCTTTGGCAGGTGATTCTTATCCACTGTGCCACTAAAGAAGTCCAAACATTTACATTAGAAAATTATAATTACAGATTCTTTCTCTGCTCCTTTTAGATGTAAATTTTCTCCTAGCTTTTTTGCCAATTTTAAAACCCAGGAATGTCTTTCTCAAGGACCTTGGAACCATTCTTTTGAAATGTAATCACTGAAGGTCTAAGTAAGTGCCCCTCTTTTTCAATAAGCCACAAACTCAGATGGCCTAATCATATGAATCAACCTCTCCCACTCCAGTCCTTCAATACTTTTCCATTTGCTAAAAATTCCTCTCCCCTTCCCTCATTATCTTTTGTTTCATGGCGGTTAAATTCAAACTCTTTTCCCAAATTCAACAGCCTTGAAAAACTCTTCCTTGTCTGTTTAACTCTATCTGCTGCAAATTTTCTTTGACAATTGAAAATCATTGACATATTTAAAGATGATTCCACAGAAGTCAAAATTAGGGTAAAAAAGATGAGATAAGTTATATAAAGTTTCATTTTCTACATTAAGCATTTGTTATAAATTAAATAGAACCATCTTCAAAATTGTTGCATATACCAAAACAAGTGTGTATTAAATTTTAGATTCCTAGAAAACGCTTAAGTTCAAAGAAAATCATAACTTTTGGTCTCTTTATCTCTTAAAATATGCTCATTTGTGATATTATTTGAACTATCAGGAAATAAATTCTAAAACCTATTTCTTATCCTCCTTCCAAGCAATTGATGTTCTATTCAGGAAGGTAGGATTATCTGTTTACAAATGCATTAACTTTTACATAACCTCAATATGTTTACTAAAATTCATTTTAAATTTATATTAGAGCTGTGAAAGCTTTGAAATTGCTGTCTAACAAATTATTCACAGAGGTATTCAAAATGGCTCTTTCTGTGTTTCAATCCTAAAGGCCTGTTATCAGAAAACTTATATGAGGTTGAAACCTTGATTAGATTTCCATCTGCCAGGTAAATAAATTTTAAAAATTTGGTTGTAATAAATTAAAAAACAATTTTAGCCTACCATCAGAAATTAACATAGCATAAAGATATCTGTATTGGAACAGTGTAGAAACTTGTACACAATTCTAGACTTAATAGTTTCCAAGCCACAAGAAAATGAGCTAACCAACCATCTATATGTATAGGACAAGGTGTCCAACAAAAGCAAAACAAGTCTTGTTCCTGCTTCTTCACTATCCCACCGATATTATTCATAATTAATTATCTATCAATTGTAGGTCTTTCTATATTAAAATACTTTCCTGCACCTATGGTTTGTGTCCAAGAGTATACATTTCCCTGTAAATTGACAAAAGTAGTTAGTTTGGGGCTCATGAGGAATCTTAGAGCACCATAAAGTAGCATTTTCTCAGTATCTATGTATTGCACAGTGCATTATTCCTTTATATAATAGTTTCCAGAAAATCTAAACTTAAGTTCTAGAAATCCCCTCATTAAAAATGAAAATTATAAAGAAGTAAAATAAAAGGAATGTAATAACAACAACAGAATATTTTATTTTGATTTACTAGTTCATATGGCTAGAACTGGAATATTAAAAGATGAATGTGTTCCTGAGACTGATTTGAAAAGGTGAACATTTTTTAAGTTAGCCATATTTGAAAAGCAATAATGCAGTGCTCTGTATAAAGGCAGTCATTATGAAATCTTTGAAAAGCAGAGAACACTTTTAGTACAGGAAAATAACACCAACTAAAATTATTTGATTTGAGTTAAAGGTGAATACTAAGTGCATAGCAATACATTTAAGTTTAAAGTCCATGGCATATGTACATCATGGTGAAATGATGCTTTGGGTGTATGGGTGGTATTAAGTGTTTCAGTAGATACAGGAACGATGCATATCAGCAACATGACATTGCAAAATTCAAAGAAGTGAACAAATGAAAAGAAACACTGAATCTTAAACTACATTGATAGAGAATTAAAGAAGGTTACATCGGGGGCTTGTAATTTCCTCGGTTCTGTCTCACCGCAGCAAAAATTTGAAGCAACCAATGGACCAGTGTTACAGCTCAATTTTATTTGGCAAGCAAAGGAAAATACATCCTCAAGGTGTGAGGGCAGGCCAACCCAAAAGATGCAAAGAGAAGAGAGGCCAGAGGCCCAATTCTGGCTCCTCTTTTTATATGTCTTTTCTCTGCCCCCTTAGCCTGCCCTGTGTAAACTGGGCTAGCCAGGAGGGCTGTTTGTGTCATCTGAGATTCTCACTGTGGTCGTTGGACCTTCTTTTGTTCTATTTTTGTGGGATTTTCCCTTCTTGTCTTTAAGCCACCACCATTCTGGACTTCTTTTTCCTTTTCTAATTATCTAACATTCCCCCTCAAGAGATGGGAGACCCGATTCTTTGGGAATAGGAATGTCAATGTCTCTCTGGCTGCTTCCTGCTGAACTAGGACAGTGAGGGGCACAGGGCCTCCCCCTCTTGCTACTCTCAAGCCTCAGCATCCTTATAGTGGTGAGTGATATTTTTCATAGCCAGCTGTAGTTTTATATATCCTTGTTGAACTGACACTGCACATTGTAGCTTGTTTTCCTGGGCAGAGATGAAATGGGTTAGACAATTGATAATACATGGAGCAATCATAAGCAGCATCAATATGGTGAAAACAAGCACTGGCCAACTCCAAGTTTCCCCTTGCCAGGAGAAGGATCCCCTAAAGGGAAATTGTAGCCACCCTGAGAACTCTCCAGCTCACTTTTTGAGATCCAATAGGATCTGAATGTTTTTCTTGAGGACTGTGAGACTTTTTTAACTTGACTGGAGGTATTTACCAAGAAACAACAAATCGCATTCAAGATAGCTCATGTCCCTCCTTATTCAGGGATCAGGACATCTATCTCCTGTCTATTTTGTTTTGTCCCTGCCAAGCTATGTTGGCTCTTTAGAGCTGTCCTGAGATATCTTATCCCCAGAAACTTAATTTTGGGGATGTTCATCAGAATGGCACTCATTTGTATTTCTGAATAAGTATCTGAGATCTCCCAGGGGCTCACAGGTGTATTGAGTGTCCTCTTCTGTCTTTTTCCATGGCTTGACTCATGAGTAGTGAATCCAGGAGTCATGTCCAGGTACCTTGACTGCTGTAGGGGTAGAAAGTAGGGGTAGAAAGTAGAAAGTACAGGGTAGGGACTCTTCCATGTGGGCTGGAGTTGAGCTTTTGGGGATCCATCTTTTCAGACTTTAATTAGGACTTGAGTCCCTGGAGCGTATAGTGGTAGCTCTTTAGAATCTTTTAGGTCCTGGTTGACACCCCACAAGCGTATATCCTGTTGAAATTGCACAATAACCATGGTATAAGACCAGAGCATCTGAGCCACTGGATCTAGGAGGAGGTCATTGACATAAACAAAAGATCTCCCATATAGCATCTCACAAGGACTTAGATCAACCTGTTCCTTAGGGGCAATACAGGGGTGGAGGAGAGCTATTGGTAAAGCCTCCTTCCATCCCAAGGAGGTCTCCTGGGTTATCTTTTTTACCACTGATTTTAAGAAGTGGTTGGCCCTTTCTACTTTTCCTGAAGACTGAGGCCTCCGGGCACACTGGAGATAATAAGTAATGCCCAATGCTTTAGAGACTCTTTGGGTGACCTTAGAAGGAAATGATGCCCCATTGTCACTTTGTAATGACCTGGGCAGACCAAATATCAGAATGATCTCATGGAGCATTATTTTTTATTACTTCCTTGGCCTTCTCAGTCCGGGTGGGAAAGCCTTCAATCCATCCTGTGAATGTATCTATCGTGACTAATAGGTATTTATACCCTTGAGATACTGGCATCTGGGTGAAGTCCATCTGCCAGTCCTCTCCTGGGTAGGTCCCACGTTGTTGGACAGGTTGGGCCAGCTGGGGTCTTTGAGCTCCTTGGGGGTTGTTTAACTGGCAAGTAGGATAAGAGGAGACCTCTTGCCTTATAGTTGTTTGGAGGCCTGTTCCTCTGAAGGACTTTTATAGTAATCTTTGGAGGGCTTTCTCCCCTAAATGAGTGGTGGCAAGTAATGAGTTAACCAACTTTCATTGGAGGTTCCCAGGCAGAAAAAGGAGGCCCTCCTTTTGGAACCACCCCATATGATCTTCTTAAAAGCCCTCACTCTTAGCTTTAAGAGTCTCACCTTCAGTATATGAAGGAGTTTCTGGAAAATTTGTCTGTGGACCTAAGGTGGCAACCCCTATTAGGTCACTGTTCTGTACTGCTGCTCTCTTAGCTGCCTGATTGACTGCCTGGTTCCCTCATGCCACTTCTGTGCTCCCTTTTTGGTGTCCTTTAAAGTGGGAAACTGAAACCTCAGCACGCAGATGGACTGCCTCCAAGAGTTTAAGGATTTGATCACCATATTTAATCGGGGACCCTCGAGTGGTCAAGTGGCCCCTTTCTTTCCAAATAGCAGCATGTGCATGTAGCATCAGAAAGGCATACTTGGAGTCAGTGTAAATGGATACTCTTTTTTCTTTCCCCAGC
The DNA here is from genome assembly GCF_019923935.1 of Bubalus bubalis. Lineage (NCBI taxonomy): Eukaryota > Metazoa > Chordata > Mammalia > Artiodactyla > Bovidae > Bubalus > Bubalus bubalis. The sequence continues at coordinate 80,484,990 of NC_059169.1, read as the reverse complement.
TCTAAAGCTCGAGTCAGGGCTATGAGATCTGTTAATTGTGCCTAAGTACCTGGTGGCAAAGGTTTAGCCTCTGTGGTCTTAAACTTGGAGACTACTGCATACCTGGCTCTTCTTTTTCCATCCAAGACAAAACTGCTTCCACCAGTGTACCATATTTCCTCAGGACTGGTCAGGGGATCTTCTGACAATCCCTCTCATGTTTTTGTCCAGTGGTCCAAGGTTTCTAGGCAAGAATGAAAGGGGAGAGAGCCCTCTGGGGTAGGCAGGAGGGTGGCTGAGCTGAGAACCTCACAAGGGAATATAGTCAGGCCTGGATTTTCCATCAGCACTCCTTGATATCTGAGGCTCCTTTGATCAGACATCAATAAATGGTTGCTCCCATTCAGGAGTTGTTTCACTTGATGGCTGGTAAAAATAGTTAGTTTGCCCCAAGAGAGACTTTAAAGCATCTTCTGTCAGGACTGCAAAGCTGCATGATTTCAAAGGCAAGGAGAGATCTCTTCCCAATAAAGGAGTAGGACACTCATGGACCACCAGAAACTAGTGGGAAAACATTTGTCCATCCCAGCAACAAAGTGCTCATGTGTAACTTTTGTAATTGTTTTTCCTGTACCACCCAAAATGGTACAGGTTTGGGAGGAGAAGTCTCCTGAGTAGGAGGTCAGGACAGAGTAGGTAGCCCCTGTGTCAACCAAGAAATTCTCGGAGCTACCTGCCACATCCAGTTGCATCCTTGGCTCCAGCCCCATAATGATTATCTGTGACAAGCAGGCTGGCTGGAGTGGGCCTCTTCATTCCTGTTGAACCATCATGAGGGAAGGCTTGGTGTTTGACCTTGAGGTTCTTGGGTCCCAAGGGCAAAGTGAAACCCAATGTCCCAACTAATGCCATTTGAAGCAAGCCATTTTATTTTTATTTTTTTTTAATTTTATTTTATTTTTAAACTTTACATAACTGTATTAGTTTTGCCAAATATCAAAATGAATCTGCCACAGGTATACATGTGTTCCCCATCCTGAACCCTCCTCCCTCCTCCCTCCCCATTCCATCCCTCTGGGTTGTCCCAGTGCACCAGCCCCAAGCACCCAGTATCGTGCATCAAACCTGGACTGGCAACTCATTTCATACATGATATTTTACATGTTTCAATGCCATTCTCCCAAATCTTCCCACCCTCTCCCTCTCCCACAGAGTCCATAAGACTGTTCTATACATCAGTGTCTCTTTTGCTGTCTCGTACACAGGGTTATTGTTACCATCTTTCTAAATTCCATATATATGCGTTAGTGTACTGTATTGGTATTTTTCTTTCTGGCTTACTTCACTCTGTATAATAGGCTCCAGTTTCATCCACCTAATTAGAACTGATTCAAATGTATTCTTTTTAATGGCTGAATAATACTCCACTGTGTATATGTATCACAGCTTTCTTATCCATTCATCTGCTGATGGACATCTAGGTTGCTTCCATGTCCTGGCTATTATAAACAGTGCTGCGATGAACATTGGGGTACTCGTGTCTCTTTCCCTTCTGGTTTCCTCAGTGTGTATGCCCAGCAGTGGGATTGCTGGATCATAAGGCAGGTCTATTTCCAGTTTTTTAAGGAATCTCCACACTGTTCTCCATAGTGGCTGTACTAGTTTGCATTCCCACCAACAGTGTAAGAGGGTTCCCTTTTCTCCACACCCTCTCCAGCATTTATTACTTGTAGACTTTTGGATCGCAGCCATTCTGACTGGTGTGAAATGGTACCTCATAGTGCTTTTGATTTGCATTTCTCTGATAATGAGTGATGTTGAGCATCTTTTCATGTGTTTGTTAGCCATCTGTATGTCTTCTTTGGAGAAATGTCTATTTAGTTCTTTGGCCCATTTGTTGATTGGGTCATTTATTTTTCTGGAGTTGAGCTGTAGGAGTTGCTTGTATATTCTCGAGATTAGTTGTTTGTCAGTTGCTTCATTTGCTATTATTTTCTCCCATTCTGAAGGCTGTCTTTTCACCTTGCTAATAGTTTCCTTTGATGTGCAGAAGCTTTTAAGGTTAATTAGGTCCCATTTGTTTATTTTTGCTTTTATTTCCAATATTCTGGGAGGTGGGTCATAGAGGATCCTGCTGTGATGTATGTCAGAGAGTGTTTTGCCTATGTTCTCCTCTAGGAGTTTTATAGTTTCTGGTCTTAAGTTGAGATCTTTTTAGGAGACTTGTCATGGTTTGGACACTCTTGGCCCAATGTCCCTCCTGTCTACAGATTAGGCATTCGCCTCATGCCTTGTCCCTTAAGTACTCAGGGTTTGCCATAGGGTTTCCCTGGAGGGCAGCCAGCATCCGGGCATGGCTTGTCTCTTTCCTTCTCTCCCTTCCCTGGGCCCTGGCCTCCCTCTCCTGTTCTCTGTTATAAAAGGTATTAGTGGCTGTCTGGACCATCTCACCTAAAGAGGCAGCAGGGTCCTGCTGCTGTAGCTGTTGTAACTTTATCCTGATGTCTGATGCACACAGGAATTTCTCCTTTAAAATCACCTGCCCCTCATAAGAGTCTAAGTTTGCAATAGTAAACTTTTAGAGGGCTTCTTTTACCTTTCCAGAAAGGAATGGGATTCTTGTTGGGCTCCTGAGTTATTGCTGGACTGGGCACTGTTCCACAACTATTAGGCTTCTTTCTATTTCCATGAATGGACTTCCTTAGGGTTGAGTCTTTCTGAAGATTATACTCCCCAGTATGATTGCAACCTGAGGGCTGGGCATCCCTGGGTTAGGGTGCAGATCCCCAGGCAGGCTGAGGCATGACAGCCTCCTGGAGATCGAATCCCTGGGGAGGTTGACGCACGTTGACCTCCTGGGACCCCTGGACTGGTAGATCTGCAAGCAGTTTGAGGCGTGACAAACTTCTGAGGACCAGATCCTGGTTAAGCCAAAGAAAGTAGACCTCCTGGGACCCCTGGACAGGAGTTGGGCATCCCCAAGGTCTCTAGCATGACCAGTGCTGGGTACGATTAAGGGGTTGTAATCTTAACTCATTGCCGGGTTGCCCACCACAGATGAGAATAGATATCATGATGTAAAGCAATCCAAGCCTGTGCTCTGAGACTGGGAACCTGATGAAACAGCCATAAGCCTTATCCTCTTACTGCTCTAAAGGATTGTAAGCCACTGATTTCCTCCCCTAGTCCTCCATAAGAGCAGTTTAGGGTGTTTCCAATAGTAAACATTTCATTGTCATAGGCCTACTTTAGGTAATAACAGAAATAGTGACAAAAGAGTGGGTCATCTGGTCTTATTAGGGGCATTAAGAGTATTTTAATAAAAAGCAGAGTGGAGCAATGTTGTCTACAAGGGGGCAGGGTCCTAGTTGTAGGAATTAGTAAGTGGCTTAAGAACAAATTGATAAGAGGCAACAGACCAGATGTGCCATAAAAGTGGAGTGGAGATTTGATCTGGGGGTATGTTTGTAACTTTAGGAGAAGGGTGGTAAGGGTATGGGCCCAAATGGCCTGCAGGACTAACTCCCAAAGTGGCAAACATTATCCCTGGAAGCCTAACTGCCTTTGAAGGGATCCAAAAGATGGACTTCTAGCAGGCACTGTGTGACTGTCTCCCATCCTAGCAGATTCACCCAGAAATGCTGATTTTGCACATGTTGTAGGAAACATGGAAGATGAAAGCCTGAATATTTAGAGGGAGTGGATATTATACAGTATTTCCCTTCCAAGGGCCAGATATTTTCTGGTTGTCCCTCCAGAAGATTATAGAGGCTAGATTTTGGGCCTGGACAGGCTCAGGAAAAGAGCATGAAACAGGAGGGAAGGGGGCAGGGCACAACTTTTGAATGAATGACAGCCCACGGGCATAACATAAATTGGTTAAAATCAAATGGGTCCGAGATGACAGATAAGTCAAATTCAACTAAACCTTGATCCTCAATCTGCAAGCTAAATGATATACCCTGAGGTGCCAGGAAGTTCCAAGTCACTGTCAAAAGACCAAGGAGCAGGTGGTTCCCCAACTGTTGGAATGATCCTCCCACTCATTAGCATATGAAATCACCCAGCTCGCAAAAACTAACCACACTACATTCCATGGCTGCAGCACTTGCCCTCTGCCATGGCCCACAACCTGTGGAGTGTGCTTCTCTCTGAATCTGAACAAATCTACCTCTTCTCTATTGCTGTGTCTCTCACTGAATCTTTTTGCAATGAGACATCAAGAGCCTGAGCTTCATTAGGTCCTAAAAAAAGGCACCATGGGTTTTGGCTGGGCTCAAGTTCCAGGAGAAAGGAGCTGAAGGACAGGAGGAAAAAGCAATGGGAAAATGTGCCAAGGAATCCCCTTCATAACCTGCCAGAAAATCTCCTAAATACCTGACCTGTGTTCACAGTTTTCATTGGCCTGATCCTTGGCACAGAGAAGATAAAGGACAGAAGAACCCCCACCCACTTGAGCAACAGCTACTAAGGCACAGCAGATAATAGAGCCTTGATGACACCCTGGAGCACACACTGCCGCTCACCTGTTCACAGGGGGTTTGAGGAAACAAGAAACGAGAGGTTGCTGAGGAGGTAATATTTTGTTAGCCATATGTCTTTCCAGCCATAGTGGCAAGGACTTCCTACCCTAACCAGAGTTCTTCTGGAATCTGAGACTGAGCCACTGAGCTTTCTGCCATGTCTATTTTTGCTGTCGCGGTTTCCAGCATGCTGGGCTTCTTGTCACTTCCACTGTGCTGGGTTGTCTTCATGTTCAGCTCCCACCTCAGGAGTTTTCACCGAGTTGGGCTTCTGCCGTGCTTGGCTTCTGCCTCGTGGGGGCTGAGCTGATGTTTTTTCAGCTAGGTTAAATCTGAGAAACGGCACCATATATGTCAGGGTAATTTGTAATTTCCTCAGTTCTGTTTCACCGCAGCAATAATTTGAAGCGTAGGATGGACCAGTGTTACAGCTAAGTGTTATTTGGCAAGCAAAGGAAACTTCATCCTCAAGGTGTGAAGGCAGGCTGACCCAAAGGACCGAAGAGAAAAGAGGCCCAATTCTGGCTCTTCTTTTTATATATTTTTTCTCTTCCCCCTAAGCCTGCCCTATGTAAATTGGGCTAGCCAGGAGGGCTGTTTGTTTCACCTGAGGTTCTCACTCTGGTCCTCAGACCTTCCTTTGTTCTATTTTTGCGGACTTTTTCCTTCTTTGTCTTTGAGCCACCAACATTCTGGACTTATTTTTCTTATTATAATTGCCTAACAGTTATTCGTTTTGCTGGAACTATACTTGATGATTTTGGAAATTTAACATGGTCACAAATGCAACATTTCCAGAGGGATTATGAGTCTTGAAAACATATAATACTGCTGTTTCCTAATAATTTTTTTTTTATTATAAAGAACATTTTATTTAACTATGATGAGATGGTATTACAGACCCCAATGCTTCTTTCCTTGAGAATTGTCAGACACGGGGGCAGGTATGACTAAGCTTACCTGTTGTGACTCATTTGGATACTGATAGTTGTCATCTGTTGATTCACTTTGCATAAGATCTCGTAACAATAATGTGCTGTTAAGGTCTAGTATTATATAATGCTCCTTATTTGCACTCTGCTAAATACTTTCACATATGTAATCTCACTTACAATCTATGGGAGAGGCAGTGTCATAACCAATTTATAGACTAGAAAACAGAGGTTTGAATAACTCCCGTAGGATTCTAACTTCCAAGTAAGAACCAAGATCTTGATTGTAGATGAATGCGTGGGATGCAGCACATTAGTGATTGGACTTTAGAATTTATTTCCTAAGCCAGTAGTTCATCACCTTATGAAACTCCAATACACTAAGGATATGTGATAGCACTGGGCAAGGGCTCACAGTGTGTGGCATTGCCCTGGCACCAAGCTAAGTTCAGAGGTGGGCAATGACTCCAGGTGGTCCATGGGAGGGAACACTAGGATTTTTACTGGTGTGACCAGTGAGTAGGAATCCTACTTTCTGAGAGCAAAATAGCAGCAAGGATAATGCAAGCCTCTACCTACTAAGGGCAACCACATAGATCCCAAGAATAAAGCCAACACGAAGGAAAACAGAGCCAAGAAGTGGGGCTAGACTAGATTCCCAGTGCATTGTGGAAGCTCCTGGATCCAGCTGTTCCTGAATCTATCCACCATATACTTTGGAGATACATAGGACAATGAGTTCAATTTTGCTTTACTGAATTGGTTGTCAGTCACTAAGGGCTGAGTGGCTCTTTTTTTTTTTTTTAATTTTATTTTATTTTTAAACTTTACATAATTGTATTAGTTTTGCCAAATATCAAAATGAATCCACCACAGGTATACATGTGTTCCCCATCCTGAACCCTCCTCCCTCCTCCCTCCACATACCATCCCTCTGGGTCGTCCCAGTGCACCAGCCCCAAGCATCCAGTATCGTGCATCGAACCTGGACTGGCAACTCGTTTCATACATGATATTTTACATGTTTCAATGCCATTCTCCCAAATCTTCCCACCCTCTCCCTCTCCCACAGAGTCCATAAGACTGTTCTATACATCAGTGTCTCTTTTGCTGTCTCGTACACAGGGTTATTGTTACCATCTTTCTAAATTCCATATATATGCGTTAGTGTACTGTATTGGTATTTTTCTTTCTGGCTTACTTCACTCTGTATAATAGGCTCCAGTTTCATCCACCTCATTAGAACTTTCCTAATAATTTAATGTACATATTTAGACGATTGTTTCTTGTCAGGAAAGTGAGGACAAACCTAGCCAGTGTATTAAAAAGCAAAGATATCACTTTGCCAACAAAAGTCTGTATAGTCAAGCCTGTAGTCTTTCCTGCAGTCATGTACAGACATGAGAGTGGACCATAACAAATGCAGGGCACCAAAGAATTGATGCTTTCAAATTTTGGTGCTGGAGAAGACTCTTGAGAGTCCCTTGGACAGCAAGGAGATCAAACCAATCAATCTTAAAGTAAATCAATCCTGAATACTCATTGGAAGGACTAACGCTGAAGCTGAAGTTCCAATACTTTGGCCACCTGATGCAAAGAGCCACCTCCTTGAGACAGATCCTGATGCTGGGAAAGATTGAGGGCAGGAGGAGAAGAGGGTGACAGAAGATGGGATGGTTGGATTGCATTACCAATTCAATGGACATGAACTTGGTCAAACTCTGGGAAATGGTTAGGAAGCCTGGTGTGGTTCAGTCTGAGTTGCAGTGTCAGGCATGACTTCACAAGTGAACAACAACATCTTTAGCTTAAATCTAAAGAAATAAGAAAGAGGTTAGAATAGAAAACTGTCTTTTTGAATAGGATTGCCAGATAAAAGATAGAATTTCAAGTTCAATTTGAATTTTAGAAAAACAGCAAATAAGTTTAAAGTATTAGCATGCCTGGTCCTTCATGGGGAAAATTCATGGAGCATACTTAAGGTAAAAAGTTACTGCTGTTCACTTGACATTCACATTTAGTTGGGTGTCTTTTATTTTTATTTGCTAATTCAAAGGCCTTTATGTGAGAAAACAGATTTCACTTATTTCATATACTTTCAGTAAGTAGAATAATAGGGAGTTATAATTAGACTAAAATAATTAGCAAAGTACACAAGGTTCGCAAAAACAACAACAACAACAAACAAGCTAACAACAACAAAACAAAGATTTCAACTTTGGAAATATTCAAGCAGTTCTTGTCAATGACATCATAGCAAAGATGCTCTTTGTCTCAGATGATGACCTCAAACTTTCTTGCGATTAAAATTCCATAAGTAAAGTTTGGAATGTATCAGATTTGACAATGAACATTATTTGTTAGCATTATTTAGGGGCTAGTCACACTTCCTATTCAAAGTATTTTCAACAAATTCCACATGATATCCTATAATTTTAACCATTATTAATATAAGTAAAACAATTCTATATAAAAATAGGAATAATATCCACTATGGAATTCAAATGCTATGGTAAATGAAAGTAAACTTTCATTTCTAAAAAATGTCCCTGATATTTTAAAAACAATAATTAAACATTTGATATCTCATTTGAAAACTGTTCTTTGCCATTTCAAATTATTTTCTTCAGAATATTCATAAATTCCATTTTGAGAATTATTTGTTTTTTAAATAGTCTTAGATATACTAAGGTAAACAGACTGACAATATATTTCACATAAAGTTAAACACCATATGTTTTTTACATCCAGTCACAATCATAAAATTAAGTGATTTGAATGACATCTTGTTTTCTAGGGGTAAATAAAAATGTTATTTTAAGTATTAAAGAATAAATTTTGGTATAAAACTATGTGTTTATAAAAGGAAAGTCTAGATTGAAGAGAACCTAACTTAACTTGTAACCAAGTATGCATAAAATGAATAACTGTAGGAATGAGTTATTTAGAACTTAGAAACAATGATTAAATATGCATATCATAAGTGTTAGTCACTCAGTCGTGCCTGACTCTTTGCGACCCCATGGACTGCAACCCACCTGGCTCCTGTGTCCATGAGATTTCCAGGCAAGGATACTGGAGTGGGTTGCCATTTCCCTCTCCAGGGGGTCTTCCCAACCCAGGAATTGAACCCAGGTCTCCTGCACTGCAGGCAGGTTCTTTACAGACTGAACTACAAGGGAAGCCTATATATAGAGTACATCATGTGAAATGCCAGGCTGGAGGAAGGAGAGTGAAAAAGCTGGCTTAAAATTCAACATTCAAAAAACTAAGATCATGGCATCCAGTCCCATCACTTCATGGCAAATAGAAGGGGCAAAAGTGGAAACAGTGACAGACTTTATTTTCTTGGGCTCCAAAATCACTGCAGATGGTGACTGCAGCCATGAAATTAGAAGACACTTGCTTCTTGGAAGAAAAGCTATGACAAATCTAGACAGCATATTAAAAAGCAGAGATATAACTTTGCCAACAAAGGTCTGTATAGTCAAAGCTATGTTTTTTCCACTAGTCATGTACGGATGTGACAGTTGGACCACAAAGGATGCTGAGTGCCAAAGAACTGACGCTTTTGAACTGTGGTGTTGGAGAAGACTCTTGAGAGTCCCTTGGACTACAGGAAGATCAAACCAGTCAACCCATGGAAAATCAACCTGAATAGTCACTGGAAGGACTGATGCTGAAGCTGCAGTTCTAATACTTTGGCTACCTGATGTAAAGAGCCAACTCACTGGAATAGACCCTGATGCTGGAAAGACTGAAGGCAAAAGGAGAAGAGGATGACAAAGGATGAGATGGTTGGATGGCATCACTGACTCAATGAACATGAATTTGAGCAAACCCTGGGAGACAGTGAAGGACAGGGAAGGCTTGCATGCACTCCATGAGGTCGCAAAGGGTTGAACATAATTTTGCGACTCAACTACAATGTTAGTGTAACCTACATGTATTAAGCAAGTAGGAGCTTTTCAAATAAAGAAAAAACAGTCTTATTTGGTTTTATAAATAATAAAGATGATTAAAAAAGTAAAAAATTGAGCTTAAAAAACACAACCCAAACCACCTGTTTTTAAAAGTCACACCAGCCATCTACTACTAAAAAACCCTTATCAAAGCTATTTCTTCAAACCCAACATTTACTAATTCAACAGATGGGTTTTTAAAATGAGGAATGTAATTTTACTTTCAACTCACTGATTATATACTCAACTGGTAGCTTAAAAAAAATAATTTTAGAATACATGAAGACTTGAATTAAACCATTCCCAGCATTTTCCCAGGATTGTTTGCTAACTAGCTTTTTTTTTATGCATATCATATGTAGATAAAAAATGTTTGTGGTGATTGAAGGAGGTGGTGTCTTAAATCCTAATACCCTTTTGCTTTTCATTGCACCAGGTAGGTAATGGTGCCCCACTTCAATTATATTGAGTATTATTTATATTATATTATATTATACAACATGTAGGATAGCACCTTAAACTTGAAACCACTTTGCCGTCATTGCTAATGAAAACTATTTATAAAAAGTATTATTTTTTCTTCAGTTGTCATATTAAGTGAAAAAAAAAAACACTTTTTTTTTCTGTTTGTTTGTTTTTATGACAAAAAGAGACAAACCAAAATAGGAACTTAAAAGCAGAGATGCCAATACTTAAGAAGAAAACTGTGTCATCTAATGAAAAATAAGGAATGAAAATTTTACTGAGTACAATTAATTCAGAGCAAAAAACATTTACTGAATCTTTGTACATGTTAAAGTGGAAGAATGGTGATAAAGGCATAGACACAAAAAGACATATTTCTTGATGTCTAGCAACAGATGATATAGATAAGGAGAGAAGAGTAATCCAAAGTAGTTTAGGGAAAAAAAAAAAAAAAAAGATGGATTTGATCAAGTTGAATTCAGAGCACTAGGAAATATTCCTAGATAAAGTCTCATTTGATGGGTAACTTGGATGAAAAGATATTTTCAACAAATAGAGGTAAAAAGAAGTGTTTAAGTAAAAGGTAAAAATACAGGAATGTGGCTGAAACACAGAAACACTGTTGTACAAGGAAAAAAAGTGAATGTTAACACACTTTCAGTGAGTAAAGAAATCATGTACAGAGAAAGGAGGAGAAGCACTGTGTCTAAATAACTACTGCTACTTGGAATTATGACCTTCTCTAAGAGTTTTCTGCTATGCTATGCCAGAATTATGAGAGTTGGACAATAAAGAAGGCTGATTACCAAAGAATCAATGCTTTTGAGTTGTATTGCTGAAGAAGACTCTTGAGAGTCCCTTGGACTATAAGGAGATCAAACCAGTCAATCTTAAAGAAAATCAATGCTGAATATTCATTGGAAAGACTAACACTAAAGCTGAAGCTCCAACACTTTAGCTACTTGATGTGAAGAGTTGATTCATTGGAAAAGATGATGTTGGGAAAATTGAGGGCAGGAGGAGAAAAGGGGAAGAGAGGATGAAAGGCTTCAATAGCATCACTGATTCAATGGACACTAATTTGAGCAAAATCTGGAATATAGCACGAGGACAGAGGAGCCTGGTGTGCTGCCATCCATGGAGTCACAAGAAGTTGGACCTGACTTAGTGACTGAATAACAACAGTTGGACAGAAACTGATTGTACTGGGAGAAATTTCCACCAACCAGAAGGCCAGAGTGCACTAAAAGACAACTGCTTCAAGTCTAAACACATTGTAGGTGGCCAGCATTTACACCATCAGAGACAAAGGGAAAAAATTAAAAGGATTTAGTCCTCAAACGGTGAGAAATACTTGTTAAATGTAACTAAAAATATCAAGAACCTAACTTGAAATAAGTTTTTCCTTCAACAATGGAGTGTTTATATTTGTACCTTTGTGATCAAAATGAGAGAAAAATGTTATGTTAGCTCAGATATCAAATATCACTTTGGGGATTTAGTTTATACTTCTTTTTACTCTGAAAACATAAAAAGCAAATACTTTTTAGAATCATTCATGTAAATTTTATTTGACATGTAATTGGGGTACATTCCTCTGCTGATATGAATTCTATGAAGCACTAATCTGATGATATGGCTTATGAATAATATTTTATGAGGTCAGACAACTTTGTGAATATTAACTTCAAAAATATTTTAGAAAACCACTGTAAACACAATCAACTTAAGGATGCTCAGAAATTTATAATAAAAGAAAAGCCTCTTTATTTTAATCCAATACTTTCTAAACATATGCAAACAATAAATTTCATTTTAAAAATAGCTAACATTTGTTAATATTTCATTTAACAACTGGTCCTCTCAACATGATTAATGATACACTAGTAAATTAAATTCAGGTATTTCGATCTAATGCTTATGAAATGAAAGATTGTAGCTTTCAGTCACCATATTTACATAGAAAAAACATCCACAATTAAAAATAAACCAAAAATATATCCACTCACTTGTAGAAAACAAAGTAAACAAATCACCTCCAACTCTTCCTGAGAAAATTATACAGCCCAAAGAGTCTTCCACTACTTTTTAAAAAGTAGAAGATATTTTACCTAGGTCATTTCAACTTCCCAACCTCTGGTTCTGTTTCAAGTTGCATCCTGATTGGGAGAAGAAAAGGCGGAAAGAATAAAACAATGAGAAAAAAAAAAAAAAAAAAAGAAGGAGAGACAAGAAAAGGAAAGAAGGAAGGAAGAGAAGAGAAGGAAGTTTAAAAACAAACAAAGGAAGGCTAAAAGCTTGAAATATAAGGGAATGGAAAGAGTAATCAGGCCCTGATATGATATTTTCTTGAAAGTGGGAGAATGAATCCATCCATTCATCCAACCTTCACTCTGAGACTTGTGCTGGTCTATTATCACTCAGAGCGAGCAGGAAAAAAGAGGTATTGATATAGGACAGGGGAAAGTAAAGTCAAGGGCAAAAGCAAAACAGGTGTTTTGTGTCCTGAGCAAATTCTTGGGAACTATCTTTCATTCTATTATCAGAGGCTTTAAAGGAATACAATATTTATATTAAGCATTAATTGGTGAAAAACTTTAAAAATTTAAAACAATGTCCTGTTTTTTAAAAAGCTATTTAAATTTTGCAAATGATTTAAATGTAAATCAACTACAGCTGTAAAAGGAAAACATTTTGAATGGTGTAATCTTCAACTAATCCCCAACAATTTTCTGAATTCAGTTGAAAGAAATTTGTGTACAAGGACAGAGAGAGTGCAGCAGAGAGTGGACAAACATCGCTAATGACCAGAAGGGATTGACTGTGCTTTATTCATACCAAGCAGAATGAAAAATCAATTCAACATTTCACCAGAAAGCACAGGAGCTTTTTTCATGCAGTAGCAAAGTAATCAGAAATGTGGGTTCCCAGGAGCATTTAGGCATCGCAGGGCTATAGAATGTGCAAACAATTGTAAAATGTGGAAGGAGATGGGAACTGAGAGAATTATAAAAGCAGGGAAAATAGTCAAAGGCATATCACAGAAGGGGTCTTATGCTGATTGCTAAGATTTACCCCAAGTAATTGCAGTGCCTGTGCGACACATTTGAAACTTCAAAACTTATCAAATGGTTTTGTTGTAAAAGCAAATAGCAACTATTTTCTCTTAAATTAATTGGAAGAAGCCAAGGGAAAAAATGGAGTAGAGGTAACAAGACTACTTGTAGACTGTTGGAATTAGAAGGAATCTTAAAGATGAATACTCACAAGTGGCCTGAAAGTTGAGACTTCTCTAATCATAAGCCTGAATTAAGTAACTTAACATGGGCTCAAATGTCAGTGATTCATTTTTTCCCATGCACTTCCGTGTGTGTGTGTGTGCTCAGTTGTATCCAATTCTTTTTGACCCCATGGACAGTAGCCCACCAGGCTGCTCTGTCCATAGAATTTTCCAGGTAAAAATACTGGAGTGGGTTGCCATTTCTCTAGTCTTTAAAAAAAATAATTTTATTTGTTTATTTATTTTTGATCATGCTGGGTCTTCATTGCTGAGCAGGCTTATCTTTGGTTATGGTGGGCAGAAGGTATTCTCTAGCTGTGGTCCATTGGCTTCTCATTGCAGTGGCTTCTCTTGTTTCAGAGTATGGGCCCTAGAGCATGTAGGTTTCAGTAATTGTGGCCCCCCAGCTTGCAGAAGGCAATGGCACCCCACTCCAGTACTTTTGCCTGCAAAATCCCATGGACAGAGGAGCCTGGTGGGCTGCAGTCCATGGGGTTGCTAGAGTTGGACATGACTGAGCGACTTCACTTTCACTTTCAGTGTCTCATGAAGCTTATATTCTATTTGTGATCACCATACTGACAGTTGTATATTTGCTCTCTTTCCATTTTTACTTGTCAGTAAAATTGATCCCCCAAACTGTGATAACCTGTATACTGTTTTAATGCATTTAATCTGCTATTATTTATAGATGGACTTATTTCTCCTGCCCCAGGAAATATTAATAGTAGCATCTAGACAAATAGAGTTGGTTATCTTTATATAGTACCTGAGCACACTTGAAACTTAACAAATGAGGTATGTTAAAAATACTGAGTACCAGCTCTTCCCTGGTAGTCCAGTGGTTGGGAGTTCACCTGCCAACACACTGGACACAGGTTTGATCCCTGGTCCTGGAAGATCCCACATGCCACTGGGCGACTAAGACCCTGCTACACAGCTACCAAAGCCTGCACACTCTAGAGCCCATACTCTACTACAACAGAAGCCAGGGCAATGAGCAGCCTGTGCACAACAGCTAGAGAACAGCTCCCACTCGCTGCAACTAGAGAAAGCCCTTGTAGCAACAAAGACCCAGCACAGCCAAAAATAAATAAATAAATCTTTAAAAATATCAGAAGTGATATTGTTACAGCATTAAGTGAAAGTGAAGTCACTCAGTCGTGTCTAACTCTTTGCAACCCCATGGACTGTAGCCTACAGGCTCCTCCATCCATGAAATTTTCCAGGCAAGAATACTGGAGTGGTTTCCATTTCCTTCTCCAGAGGATCTTCCTGACACAGGGATTGAACCTGGGTCTCCCATATTGCAAACAGATGCTTTACCATCTGAGCCACCAGGGAAGCCCTGTTACAGCATAAGTATTAAAAATACATGCTTTGGATTCACAGAATATTAAAGAGAACATGGCTTCTACCTTTTAACAATAATTGCTAACATTTATTGAGTGCTGAAAATAAGCAAATTATTTTGATTATCTATTAACACCTAATAAACTATCTTAAAACTTAATGGGGGACTTCCCTGGCAGTCCGGTGGTTAAGACTCTGTGCTTCCAATGCTGGGGGCACAGGTTCCATGCCTGGTCAGGAAACTGAGATCTTACATGCCTCTCAGTGCTGCCCAAATAAATAAACATTCCTTAAAAAGAAACTCAATGGCTTGAAGCAACAGTATTCATTTTATCTTACTCACCAATCTCTTGAGCAGTGTTCAATAAGCCAGCTTGTCTCCTTTTCCTTCAGTATCATCTAGGGGCATTCAAAATCTGGGGTCTAGAATCGTCTGAACATTTGTTCACTTATATTCCTGAAGGTTGATGCTGCTTGTCATCTGGGTCTGTAGCGGGGGTCTTGGAAACAATAATTTCACACAATATGGGCTTTCTCCTTACATAGAGGTTGGGTTCCACACATTCTGGGTGAAGGATTCAGGCAGAAACCTTATCAGAATTTTATAACTAGAATCAAAAGTCAGACAGCATTACTCCATTAAGTCTATTGGCCAGTGCACATACAAAGGCTTCCCAATTTCAAGTGAAAGGGAATAGAATTCCCATGTTGATTAAAGAGTAGAAGGTACTAGAAGAATAGTGGAACAGAAAAGTTTATGGTCTTCTTTTGAAAAATACAATCTGCCACGATTGTATGTACCATTACTATAAATTGAAATGTGAAATTTCCTACTTGCCCAAATCCTCATCATTTTATGGCATCTGGCACAAATTCTATCCCTTTCCATCCAGTTTGGTGGTATTTCTACCAATAACATTATCTTAGAATTTTGTGACTTTCCTGGGAATCGTATTAGAGTTCATGCTATTAGACACAATTCACTCCATAAATCTTTTGTCAAAAAAGATTATAAACACCCTCTAATTACAATTTTATGGGTGAATCTGGATATGCACAATCAGATTTCATTTTCAGTTGTAAACCTTTAAAAGTAAACTCTAGGCAATGCAATGTCACCAGGTTTAAGAATAAAAACTGTTGAGGAAAAAATATTTTCCAGTTACACTTATGAACTATATGATAATGATGAAGTATTCCTTTCAGTATGATTCACGCTGTTGACAGGGAATCGATACTCAAAAATGGGAAGAATGTTTAAAAATTAATTTGTGACTTTATATATTTTGCTCTATGTTTCCAAATGGTACTTCAAAAATAAGAGTTGGGCTCGTGAATATTAAGTATTCTTGTGGTTTCATATAGATATGTGTTCTGTATAGCTTCTGTTACCCCCTCTGGATTTACCCTCCATACTTATCAACGGTTGTTGTTGTTCCATCTCTAAATAATGTCCAACCCTTAGTGGCCTCATGAACTGCAGCACACCAGGATTCCCTGTCCTTTACTATCTCCCAGAGTTTGCTCAAATTTATGTCCATTGAGTCAATGATGCCATCCAACGATGTCATCCTCTGTTGCCCCCTTCTTTTCTTGCCCTCAATCTTTACCAGCATCAGGGACATTTCCAGTGAGTCGGCTCTTCAATTCAGGTGGCCAAAGTATTGGAGGTTCAGCTTCAGCATCAGTCCTTCCAATGAGTATTCAGGGTTCATTTCCTTTAGGATTGACTGGTTTTTATCTCCTTGCTGTCCAAGGGACTCTCAAGAGTCTTCTCCAGCATTAAAGTTTGAAAGCATCAAGTCTTTGGCGCTCAGACTTCTTTATGGTCCAACTCGCACATCCATACACGACTACTGGAAAAACCATAGCTTTGACTACCCAGGGAAGGTGATTTCAAAAGAACTGCATAAACAGGACTCTTGTTCTCCTTCTCCTGATACTACTAAAAGATGTCAAAGGCATAGTGAGAGATAGGAGCACAGAGAGTGAAGTCATATATTTGTTTTCTCTGCCCCTTCCCTTCCAGGTCTCTCTACGTTGACTACACATTTAACAACAGTTCCCACCATCTTTCAGTGGCCTTCTCGGTACACTACATTCTTGGAACTTTGGTAATTTCTCCTTCCTCTGTCTTCTTCTAGCCTATGAATGGTTTTGGTTCTTAATATCAATAAAGGACTTTACAAAACTGTTGTTTACGAGGATAACTAAGGGATGCGGTTTCCAATATAATGTGGAAAACAAGCAGGTAAATAATTAGCAATGAAAGAAGCCAAAAAAATTCTTTCTACAGATACACACAGCAGTTTGGGTAGAAATTGTTTTTAATGGTCTTAAAGGATAGGTAAGATTTTTAATGTACTTAAAATAGTTGGCTGTAATTTCCTAATTTTTATAAGAACATTATATGGTAAAATATAAAATCAGATATAGCTGATAGTATAATTTCAATAAATTCTGAAGAACAGTCTAAGTAAGAGAAGTACTAATGTGAAAAAGAAATTATCATGTTTTGAAATGTGATTGTGAAACAAGGTAAAATGTATTGTGAAATTTTGTGGAACATAACACAGGAAAGATAAATGAGGACAGCTTCATAACATACTTTCATTCTTTAGGTCATAATTTATTGTTACCTTTTCCATGAAGTCTTTTCTAACCAAATCAGTTAAATTTTGTTTTCCTGTCCTTAAAAGTTTCTATTCCCTTTTCATGTTTCATTATTATTCTGTAGCATTTACTGTAATCTAAGCAACACTCTATTTAATGTATTTATCTTCTTAAAAGATCTTAACAGGGCCCTGTCATAGAAATTTGCACTCTAACAAACATTATTCTCATAAGATTCTCCCCTCTTTTCAAATTCATCACCCTAAACAATAAGTAGAATAAATTTTAGATGAAATAATTAATATAAAAACAAATATACTCAGTCTTAGCACTAATTTGTATTTTGCTCACTACTTTGATCTTAATTCTCCATTGTCACATCTCATTTGTTATCTGTTTTTCTAATAAAAAACATATTGTCATTAATTGTCATTAAGCCATCTTGGCTTAACTGATGGATCTTCTCTGAGTCTCTATTAATATAATATTCTCCTCTTTGCCACATCTTGGCATTCCAGATTGCCCTTCTGTAGCAGAGAACAAACCCGACTCCGTATTGAAGGTAACGTCCCTGGGACTCTAGTCCGCGTCTTCTCTGTTTGCTGACTTCCCACTGTTTCTAACCCCAATAACTTGTCTCTCAGTTTATTGGTGTGTTCTGTAGTGAGTGCTATGAACTTTTGCTCGATAACACTTCTCTGCTACATTATGTCTTTAAGTCACTTATCCATGTGACTGTATTTTACCTGTCCATGCAATTCTAGTTCAGTTGTTGATTTCCCCTGGGGCTTTGAAAACATTTCTCTGTTTTTTCGGACCATTGCTTAATATTGATGTTCATAAGAAATTTGCTGTCAGCTCCTTTGTAGATTAGCCATCTTTTCCTTATGGTAGCTTTATACTGTTGTTCTTGATATGTCTTATTTTATATTTGTTTTCTAGAATAAACTCTTAATTTTCTCATTTTCATTTTAGCATTAGCTTTTAATATAATTTATGTCTAACTTTAATTCTGAAAAAGCATCAGCTATTGCTTCTATTAATATTTTCCCCTGACAACTTATCAAGTTTTCCCTCCTAAATATCTACTTGATCTATGTTGCCTTCTCAAACTATTTTTCAAGCGTCTTTTCATAATTTTGTTCATTTCTTTTTTTCTATTTATGCCATAATCTAGATGAATTTCTCAGTGTAATCTTAAACATTATTGATTGTTTGAACATACCTAGTCTAAATGTCATTGACTATATATGTATTTTAAATGTATTTGTTTACTTATTTTTGGCTGTGCTGGGTCTTCCTTGCTGCATGCAGGCCTTTTCTAGTTGCAGCAAGTGGGGCTAGTCTCTTTGCAGGCTTCTCGTCGTGGTGGCTTCTCTTGTGAGAGCACAGGCTCTAGGGTGTGAGGCTTTAGTAGCTGCAGGCTGTGCCTCAGGAGTTGCAGAAGATGGGCTCTAGGGCTCACACTCAATCGTTGCCCTTCAGCATGTGGAATCTTTCTGAACCAGGGATTAAACCCATGTCTTCTGCATTGTCACGTGGATTCTTAACCACTGGGCCACCGGGGAAATTCTCATTGACTGTGTTTTTCATCTCCAAGATTTATAGTCTTCTGTTTATATTCACTTAAATATATAACCTATAAAAATAGGTATATACATTCAAGTGAATATACATATGTGTACTTATATATGTATATACATTATATTAGTGATTCCTTGATTATGTCCAGGCTGGAGTTTACATTTCAATAGCTATATTTTTCATTTCCAAGATTTCCATTTTTTTTCATATTTGTCTTTATTGCTTAATGTCTTCAGATTGTGTGTACTATTGTCATATCAAAATATGACAATCTGAAGACATTAAGCAATAAAGACAAATATGAAAAAAAATGGAAATCTTGGAAATGAAAAATATAGCTATTGAAATGTAAACTCCAGCCTGAACATGATCACGGAGTCTGAAATGCAGTACTTGGATGCAATCTCAAAAATGACAGAATGATCTCTGTTCGTTTCCAAGGCAAACCATTCAATATCATGGTAATCCAAGTCTACGCCCCAACCAGTAACGCTGAAGAAGCTGAAGTTGAATGGTTCTATGAAGACCTACAAGACCTTTTAGAACTAATACCCAAAAAAGATGTCCTTTTCATTATAGGGGGCTGGAATGCAAAAGTAGAAAGTCAAGAAACACCTGGAGTAACAGGCAAATTTTGCCTTGGAATACGGAATGAAGCAGGGCAAAGACTAATAGAGTTTTGCCAAGAAAATGCACTGGTCATAGTGAACACCCTCTTCTAACAACACAAGAGAAGACTCTACACATGGACATCACCAGATGGTCAATACTGAAATCAGATTGATTATATTCTTTACAGCCAAAGATGGAGAAGCTCTATTCAGTCAACCAAAACAAGACCAGGAGCTGACTGTGGCTCAGATCATGAACTCCTTATTGCCAAATTCAGACTGAAATTGAAGAAAGTAGGGAAAACCACTAGACCATTCAGGTATGACCTAAATCAAATCTCTTATGATTATACAGTGAAAGTGAGAAATAGATTTGAGGGCCTAGATCTGATAGATAGAGTGCCTGATGAACTATGGAATGAGGTTCATGGCATTGTACAGGAGACAGGGATCAAGACCATCCCCATGGAAAAGAAATGCAAAAAAGCAAAATGGCTGTCTGTGGAGGCCTTACAAATAGCTGTGAAAAGAAGAGAAGCAAAAAGCAAAGGAGAAAATGAAAGATATAAGCATCTGAATGCAGAGTTCCAAAGAATAGGAAGAAGAGATAAGAAAGGCTTCCTCAGTGATCAATGAAAAGAAATTGAGGAAAACAACAGAATGGGAAGGACTAGAGATCTCTTCAAGAAAATTAGAGATACCAAGGGGACATTTCATGCAAAAATGGGCTCGATAAAGGACAGAAATGGTATGGACCTAACAAAAGCAGAAGATATTAAGAAGAGGTGGCAAGAATACACAGAAGAACTGTACAAAAAAGATCTTCATGACCCAGATAATCACAATGGTGTGATCACTCATCTAGAGCCAGACATCCTGGAATGTGAAGTCAAGTGGGCCTTAGAAAGCATCACACGAACAAAGCTAGTGGAGGTGATAGAATTCCAGTTGAGCTATTCCAAATCCTGAAAGATGATGCTGTGAAAGTGCTGCACTCAATATGCCAGCAAATTTGGAAAACTCAGCAGTGGCCACAGGACTGGAAAATGTCAGTTTTCATTCCAATCCCAAAGAAAGGCAATGCCAAAGGATGCTCAAACTACCACACAATTGCACTCATCTCACATGCTAGTAAAGTAATGCTCAAAATTCTCCAAGCCAGGCTTCAGCAATACATGAACCGTGAACTTTCAGATGTTCAAGCTGGTTTTAGAAAAGGCAGAGGAACCAGAGATCAAATTGCCAACATCCACTGGATCATCGAAAAAGCAAGAGAGTTCCAGAAAAACATCTATTTCTCCTTTATTGACTATGCCAAAGCCTTTGACTGTGTGGATCATAATAAACTGTGGAAAATTCTGAAAGAGATGGGAATACCAGACCACCTCACCTGCCTCTTGAGAAACCTGTATGCAGGTCAGGAAGCAACAGTTAGAACTGGACATGGAACAACAGACTGGTTCCAAATAGGAAAAGGAGTATGTCAAGGCTGTATATTATCACCCTGCTTATTTAACTTATATGCAGAGTACATCATGAGAAATGCTGGACTGGAAGAAGCACAAGCTGGAATCAAGATTGCTGGGAGAAATATCAATAACCTCAGATATGCAGATGACACCACCCTTATGGCAGAAAATGAAGAGGAACTAAAAAGCCTCTTGATGAAAGTGAAAGAGGAGAGTGAAAAAGATGGCTTAAAGCTCAACATATCCGGTCCCATCACTTCACGGGAAATAGATGGGGAAACAGTGGAAACAGTGTCAGGCTTTCTTTTTCTGGGCTCCAAAATCACTGCAGATGGTGACTGCAGCCATGAAATGAAAAGACGCTTACTCCTTGGAAGGAAAGTTATGTCCAACCTAGATAGCATATTCAAAAGCAGAGACATTACTTTGACAAAAAAGGTTTGTCTAGTCAAGGCTATGGTTTTTCCTGTGGTCATGTATGGATGTGAGAGTTGGACTGTGAAGAAAGCTGAGTACCGAAGAATTGATGCTTTTGAACTGTGGTGTAGGAGAAGACTCTTGAGAGTCCCTTGGACTGCAAGGAGATCCAACCAGCCCATTCTGAAGGAGATCAGCCCTGGGATTTCTTTGGAGGGAATGATGCTAAAGCTGAAACTCCAGTACTTTGGCCACCTCATGTGAAGAGTTGACTCATTGGGAACGACTCTGATGCTGGGAGGGATTGGGGGCAGGAAGAGAAGGGGATGACAGAGGGTGAGATGGCTGGATGGCATCACTGACTTGATGGATGTGAGTCTAAGTGAACTCTGGGAGTTGGTGATGGACAAGGAGGCCTGGCGTGCTGTGATTCATGGGGTCGCAAAGAGTCGGACACGATTGAGCGACTAAACTGAACTGAACCGAACTGATTGTCATATTTTTGAATACCAACACTTCTTTCATATCTGTGGTACCTTATACATACTAATTTTTAAGGTCTGCAGTGGCCACCATTATTTTCATTTCATATAAAGAAATTAATTTTCAGATTATATTTTTGTTATCTACAATCAGTTACAATATTTTATGTTAATCTTTTTCACATGTCCAGAATTTTGCTTTGTAGAATCATTTTAAGCATGAGGTTGTGACCTTTAATTTTTGGTTTCCCTTTGTGCTTTACCTTTCTTGTTTGCTGGTTTTATGACTGTTTCTCAGAGATCCTGGTTCTGACTTTTCTTATGCACTGGTTTCCAGTAGCTCCTCACCCTCAAACATCTGGAATGGAGACATCCAGATATGTCTATCACACTAATGCCTGGCGGGACCTTGCCTCAAGGCTTCAACAGAGGCATCTTGTATTTTCTCCCCATTAAGCACACAGGGGCAGATAAACTATAGTTCAAAGAAAAAGTGTGTACCATCTTATTTCAAACTTTTTTTTTTCATAAATGGTAAGCCCCACCTCAGCAATAATCTGAGCTGTAGTTCATCATCTCATGTAGAAAGCATAGAGTAAACTTTGTAAACTCCCTAGGTCTTTTTCAACTTGGAAATCAGTGAACTGTTCCTGACAACTGTGATCACTACTTTGTTTCTGTTTTGTATCTGGTCATTAGAAATAGCTACTATGTTAAGCATGATGATATTTGAATATTCTCTCTTTGTAGTCATAGTGGTATGGATCTGAACAAAGGCAAAAGAGTATGGTCCACAAGCAATTTAAACAGAGCACCATCTTGATCATAATTCATCTTTTACTTCATTTTAGTGTTACATTTATAAAAATCAGCATTATAATAAAAGTAAGTCAATAAGACAGTTATGCATTGTTTGTATTATCATGCAGGCAAATCTCAAGTCAAGTGGAAATATAGACAATAAAATACCTATATCTATTTAGAATAAAGTATTTAATTATGTCTCTCTCTTAAAAATAGAAAGTGTTTGGCATGAAGTATTAGTGGCAATGTGCCAGGTGAATAGTTAACAACAGTGGAACCAAGGAAAAATAAATGGTATGTGCAGAAGAGCAGAAGGCAATGGCACCCCATTCCAGTACTCTTGCCTGGAAAATCCCAATGGAAGGAGGAGCCTTGAAGGCTGCAGTCCATGGGGTCGCTGAAGGTCGGACACAACTGAGCGACTTCACTTTCACTTTTCACTTTCATCCATTGGAGAAGGAAAGGGCAACCCACTCCAGTGCTCTTGCCTGGAGAATCCCAGGGACGGGGGAGCCTGGTGGGCTGCCATCTATGGGGTCGCACAATGTCAGACACGACTGAAGCGACTTAGCAGCAGCAGAAGAGCAGAGATGTGGGAGACCACCTACAGCCATGGTGCTCATGCTGAGTTGCTTCAGTCCTGTCTGGTTCTCTGCAACTCTATGAACCCATAGCCCACCAGGCTCTTCCGTCCATGGGATTCTCCAGGCAAGAATACTGGAGTGGATTGCCATGCCCTCCTCCAGGGGATCTTCCTGACCCAGGGATCAAACCCAAGTCTCTTAGTTCTTCTGCATTGGCGGGCAGGGTCTTTATCACTAAGCTCCACCTGGGAAGACTAATAGATCTAGCAGCTTAGTCTTATTGAAGATTGCATTTGCTTTTGTTTTGTTTATGTGAACATCTGTGAATCAGCTACTGGGATTACTGACTGCTGTTTAGCCTGGGACAAAAGTATACATCTATGGTACAGAGATGGGGATGAATCCCCACTCAATTCACACAAATGATAAATGAGACTTTTTTTAATTGAAAAAGAGAACAAATGGAGATGCAGCAAATATTGTAAATATTTATTAAGAGAAGAGAGTTGTTAAATGTGATTGTAAACATATATTTATTACATAAAAAATAATACCACTCATTCTCAAAAGGAGAATAAAAATGAGATTCTTATACATATAATCATACACTTATGACATACACACGTTTTTTTCCATGTGCAGATATATAGAACTGTGTATCCAAACACTATATTTCTAAACCCTATTTTATGTGGTTTAATATAAGTTGTGCATTTATCTGTTCATAAATTCCTAATTTCCACATTAAACTTCTTGAGGAAATCCACTTTAGTCAGTCTTCTAGTTAATTACAACATATACACCCCATAAATACTAAATAAATAACTTGTAAATAGTGTAGATATTTACATATATTCCTAAATAAATATGTATCTAAATAAATATGTTTGTACATATAGTTACATAAACACAGTTCAGTTCAGTTCAGTTCAGTCACACAGTCGTGTCTGACTCTTTGCCACCCCATGAATCGCAGCACACCAGGCCTTCCTGTCCATCACCAACTCCCGGAGTTCACTCAGACTCACGTCCATGGAGTCAGTGATGCCATCCAGCCATCACATCCTCTATCATCCCCTTCTCCTGCCGCCAATCCCTCCCAGCATCAGAGTCTTTCCCAATGAGTCAACTCTTCACATGAGGTGGCCAAAGTACTGGAGTTTCAGCTTCAGGATCATTCCCTCCAAAGAAATCCCAGGACTGATCTCCTTCAGAATGGGCTGGTTGGATCTCCTTGCAGTCCAAGGGATTCTCAAGAGTCTTCTCCAACACCACAGTTCAAAAGCATCAATTCTTCAGCACTCAGATTTCTTCACAGTCCAACTCTCACGTCCATACATGACCACTGGAAAAACCGACTAGACGAACCTTTTTTGTCAAAGTAATGTCTCTGCTTTTCAATATGCTATCTAGGTTGGTCATAACTTTTCTTCCAAAGAGTAAGTGTCTTTAATTTCATGGCTGCAATCACCATCTGCAGTGATTTTGGAGCCCAAAAAAATAAGGTCTGACACTGTTTCCCCATCTATTTCCCATGAAGTGATGGGACCAGATGTCATGATCTTCGTTTTCTGAATGTTGAGCTTTAAGCCAACTTTTTCACACACTTATATACTAACCTATTTCCAGATATTGCTGAAATAGAGTTTCCAAAATAGTGAGTATTTTGCATTAGCTATTTCAGTTAAAAACATTTTAAAGGCATTTATTTCAGGAAAAAAGGCACTAATTATAAGGACATTCAATGACCTAATTAAGAAAGCATTTTTAGTAATAATAATATTAAACTTGGAGTGAATAGTCAAATAAGTTTAAGTGCATAATTTTATTTTATGATGTATTATTTTAATCTGTACCTTACTTCTACGTTTTCTAAATCCAAACATATCAGTTCTGTATTATTGACCTCCCTCTCAACTCTATTGACCCAAATCTCTGAGATTTCTACTTCAATTAATTTTTTCACATTAACTTCTTCAGAGATGGTTCTCTGGATTTTTTTACATTAAGTAATGTTGGCTCTCTTTTGAGATTACCTTACACGGAGACTGCTTAGCTTCTGCTCCCCTTGAAACATAACATGCTCTCACTTCTCTATCCACTGTCTCTTAAAAAATACATTTTTTAGCTTCATGTAAAAAGAAATTTTGTCCTTTTGATGTTAGTTACACCGAATAACATTACCATTGTCTTACTGTCATTTTTGATTGTTGCTAACTTATTCCCCATCACTTATTTTTTTTAATAAATTTAATTATAATTACCTCTGCCTTACCCCTTGTGATCATCCTTCCCATCCCCTGTTAAAGCCATTCTTCCTTTTTCCTCACCACAGCCCATGGTAGCACTGAAGGAAGGTCCCCAAAGCTTCGTGCACACCTAGCTCAGAACTGCCCACAGCAAAATAGGACACCTTCTGCATCGATGTACGGAGTTCTGCATGTTTATGGAGAGTCTTCCCCTGGCCACAAAAGTGTCCACAGCAGATGATATGAGGGGTCCAAGAGCTTTGCTTTTGCAACACAAACTAATGATCCCCAACATGATAATCACCTAACATTGGATTTGGGGAAGAGGAAGCTTAAATAATTTTGTACTCTTGAGTAGACTGCCCACTTGGCCCATACATGCAGAATACCTGCCTCATATAATTGGAATTATCTTCATCCCCTGACAGAACAGTAAAAGTCATTCTATCAAGCTATAATGTTTGGCATATAAATCATTATGAAAAATCCAAAGCTCCCATGTTATCCTTTGCCATGCAGAATACAGTCCTCATGTGGTTTAGTTTGAAATCTCTAGAATTTCCTCTTTGCATTCACTCTATGTTCTGACCTTTTTTGTCAGTGCTCTGGAGATAGTGATTCCCAAGTAGACCTATCAATTGACATTTTTACCCCCTCTTTCTCTCCTGCCTGGTGGCACAAAATCATAAGAGTAAGGTGAGTTTTCTACCTGTGCATAATACTATTTCCATGCTATTGTGTCTCCAATCCTAATTAAAAGATTAAGACAAATATAATAGAAAATACATACCTCTGCTTATCTGAAATCTTAATATCCTACAAGTCACTAACTTTCACATTGCAGCAATAAACCGTATTTCCAATCAGTCCCCTCACTCTCTTTAGTATCTGGTTTTTTATTTTCTCTCCTACTGTGTCTTTTTGCTACTACTCTTGCTATGCACTTATATTTCTCTCAATATTCATATAGATGATCCATCCAACCACATGATCTCTTAGTTTTGTATTCTGCTTACTTTCAACAGTGTTGCTTTCCTCTATACTTAAACCATTTTATGCCATACATAGAGCTTAGAGCATGCATTAATAGCAATGGTATTTTTTCCAGCATAGCTATTTTAAAGATTTTACCTCTGCCACAATCTTCTTGCTCTCCAACACACTCTTTAGCATTTCTACTCCGTTTGTTTGGATCTGTGATGGTCTCCAATCTCTTGGTCTTCTCTTCTTTTATTCACAAGTGTCTCTCTTCAGTCTGTGGATCTTTTCTCTTCCTACATTTACTCCCCTTGTATGTGTGCAACCAACCTCGCCTATATGACAATAGCTAGTACACGTACACCTTCAGTTATGACGTTTCCTCTGAATCTAAGACTCCTATATCTTGATATCTTCACTTTAGAGTAATAAATACCTCAGACTTAACATGACCAAAACAAACCCTTATACTCTCCACCATCAACAAAAACATCTATTTGTCTCCAATGTTCATTGATTTAACAAACACTAGCACAACACATGGAGAAGGCGATGGCACCCCACTCCAGTACTATTGCCTGCAAAATCCCATGGACGGAGGAGCCTGGTAGGCTGCAGTCCATGGGGTCATAAAGAGTTGGACACGACTGAGCGACTTCACTTTCACTTTTCACTTTCATGCGTTGGAGAAGGAAATGGCAACACACTCCAGTGTTCTTGCCTGGAGAATCCCAGGGACAGGGGAGCCTGGTGGGCTGCCGTCTATGGGGTCACACAGAGTCGGATAGGACTGAAGCAAATTAGCAGCAGCAGCAGGACAATGCAAGACTCCTATTTTACACACTCTACATCCCATTCATTAACACATTTTTCTGTTCTATTACTAAAAACAATTTTAAAAACTCTACCAAATAATCTTATCCTATGTCACTTATTCCACCGCAACTACCCAGGTCAGCATAGTTTCTTACATGGAATTTTGTAATGCTCTCCTACTCAGTCTCTCTGCATCCTGCTTCCTCTTTCCTACCCCATCTATCTACATCACAAACTTTACTCTTAGTCCCCTGTTTTCAATACTCCAATTGTTTCTCCTAAAACTTACCATAAAACTCTTACTATGTACTACAAGTTTTAAGCTAGTCTTTCCTTCTAAACTCATTTCAAGACAGTTTTCAACAGTTACATCTGCCACACTGAACTTGTGACTAGACCCAATGATGCAAAATGAAATTGAATAGAAAATTGTATTAAATAAATATACCACACTGGGATTCTACAACGCAAATTTTAGAGCTAGAATTCAAGCTGATCCGTATGCCCTCTCACCCCACCATTCTCCCTTTACCTACTTATTCTAAGCTTATATAAAAATCAATGAAGCCAAGGTTAAGGGCTCTTCTTACTTGGTAGATTCCCCTACTTGTATAGGCCACTGAGCACAGAACTTCAGGCATGCATCAGTGAAGGAAGGCAGACAGAAGCAGTAGTGTCCACCTGCACTATCATATATCCTGGAGATATTGTACCTCCTTTTTACTACTGCGGCCTGGTTAGGAGTCAAATGATGCTAGCTGAGTGAAAGTTATAACTTTTGCCAGTCCTTGCTGCTGGACCAGGCTCTATATTCTGGCCTCATCTGACCCTTGTCTGTTCTAATACACTAAGCATTCTTGTCCCTAGTCTATGACTTCTATCACAAATGTTCTGGATTCAGATACTCACATTTCATCTTTTAACTTCATTCATGTCTCTTTCTTAAATATTATCTTACAGAATTGCTTTCCCTCGATATTGAAGAAATCATCCCTATGTTTTGCACATCTGCTATGCCTTTCCTCTGATACATTTACCGACAGAAATGTTAGTCTGTGGTCTCCTTGTTTTCTGACTGATTGCTTTGTGCCATGCCTCACTATGCTTTGCTTTTCTCAATGCTTTGTCCCAGCTCTTAAATAATTCCTCCTATATATAAATTCAGAATAAATACTGAGCTATCTAAATATTTATATATCCAATCAGATGCAGTCTATTAATTCGTTATACTTCCAAGTTCCAGTTATCTTTATGATTCATTTAATTACCCCACATACTGTTTTCATCATGAACATTTACAGATTTGAATTCTTAAACACCAATATCTGACCAAATTTATCTTTCTATTTACCTCATTTTTCACTCCCAATAGTCCTGATGTATTATCTTATCAAGTCCTTAAATCTCTTAATACTCATCCTCACATTTTTCTTGTTTATTATAACACCTTACCTTACCTTCTACACTCAGTACTTTTAAAAACTAAAAAAGAGCAACTATTTCTGGGAACTTTCCTGTCAGTCCAGTGGTGGAGACTCTGTGCTTCCACTGCATGAGGGGTGGGGGGAGCGGAGATTTTCTCCCTGATTGTGGAACTAAGATACCACAGGCTGCACAGTGCAGCCAAAAAAAAAAAAATCTGGACCTTCTGACCATAGTTATTTACTTGAATTTCTAGTTATTTATTTCAACTTCTTCAATATGTCAACTTCCATAGTATCTCTTTCTGAAAATTCTAAACTTTAGGTAAATTCTACAATACAATGTCTCCTCTTTAGCAGAGAAGTCCTCCAGTTTAATACGAGAATCATCGAGCAGCTGAGTTTTACTCAAACGTACAATGAATTCTAATCTCAACTGAGCCATCAACACGCCTCAGGAAACTATCTGTGTCTTGTTCATCTCTTTCCATTATAGTTAGCAAATGAGATGGAGTTCAGAGACTAACATCAGGTTATACACATAGTCTTCATCCTCATGGATTATTTCACTCGTTCCTTCAAAGGATAAATAAGACACAAGGTTTTGTAATGTATGAGTGTGTTACCATCAGAGTGTCTAATCATCTTGATATATAGCTCTTCTGTTTCTTTGACTTCAATTTCAGGGAAAGGGATGGTTCCATTTTCTATTTTACTTTGCTTTTCATTTAAAGTGAAATTAAAAAAAAAAAAAAGATTATCCACTTTCTATGTTCTTTTCACTACGGCACTGCCTTTATTAGCTCCTCTCTCTTTTAAATATTCAATAACTTCTCTAGCTGACCAGTTCCTTCTCATCCACTTATTCTCTCACCAAACCCAAAGTCAAATACCATACTCTGCTAAAATGTTTTCTGACTTTCCCTTGGTAGTTTGTGCCTGACTTTCTGTGCTGCCATGAAGAAGTCAGATACTCCTAAACCAAAGTGCAATGAACAGCCCATTAGCACGATCATGCAGATGAGTAACTCAATTAAAATGGTGTTCTTGTTGATTGGCAGCACATTTATGCTGCATAAACTAGATTGAAATTAGATGAATTGTGTGTCTTGTATATGAATTCTCTCAACACATCATGAAAGACCTCAAGGAAGAGCTTTGTTCAGTCTGAGTGCCATTTTCAAGATATGTTGTTGGAATGACTTTTACAATCTATATATAGCATAAGAAAGAATAAATGAATAAATTTTCTATTTCTCAGGAAAAACCGAAGTTGGCTCCCAACCACACAAATTCCCCATCCATCTTTTATGTTTAAGTTAATGTTTATAAAATTGATTTTTTTTAATTTTTTTGTAACAAAATATTCTTGACAACATTTTAACCTACAAAATACAGAGGTAGAGATTTGCTCCCAAGACAACAAAATAAAAAAAATCATTATTCATGCTGTTCCAGTGCTTAGGTTAATAAATTAAACATATGGCACACATCTTTCTTTATATATGTGTACATATATTTTATACACACACCTATTCCCAACATTGAAATAGGAGGGTTTATTTTCCCTTTATCGTCTTGCAGAAAGCATACTAAATGCCCAAACTTTTAAATAAGAAGGATGTGGTAATATTTAACCTAAATATATTTGGTAAGATAGGACTAGTATCACAGATACCAATTTGATTCTCTGGGGATTTAGAAACTTTCTTTTCCATTGCTGTCAGATTGTCATTCCTGGTTTGGCAGACAAACTTTAACTGATGCCAAGAAAGAAAATTATAAGCTAGTGCTCTGCTTGTGAGGTGACACATATTTCCAAACACTGGCAACTTCACCAGTGTGTTTCTGCAGAGTTATAGCTGCCCCTCAAAATGGTTATCATCCAGCCCCTCACTCTCACCCTTCTCCATTCCCACCCATGGTCCATTTCTGGGTTTTGATACCATTTCTCTTCTATTGTATAGCAGATTGTCAATAGGAATGAAAAGTGTTATTGGTTTGATTGCTGGAAGTGAGGAAGGTCTGGGAAATGTTGCTGCCAACACAATCAATATGAATAACATATGATACTTGTAATCAAGGTTTTCTAATGTGTTGGTAGAACTGTCAACCAGAAAAATAAGCATAAATCAAGGCTGAATAAATACCTAAATCATGCAAAAATTAGTTTAACTGTCTAAAGAAAGAAAATATTGTGACTTCAACAACATAGATATTTAGTCTTTCATAAATAAGGAAAACTGAAGGAACATATTTTAGGGCTTGTAAAATAGATTCTTAGTTACCATTCCTTGAGCTCCCTCTATTTTTGTTTCATGATTTTTATTCTAGATTTATCTTTATAGACCTCTAGCCATCATATCTGAGTCTCAGACAAGAGGAAGGAACAAGGGTAAATATATTTTCACCAGTTAGAAAATTACATGGACAAGTGTCCAGAGTATTTGAGAAAGCTTTTATTTTGAGACTTTATGATTATTTCATCCACTCAATACAAAGCTGGCTTTTCTAAAATAGGATAATTTAAAGGTCATAGTGTCTACTTAAGAATCATTCACAATGATCTGAGTATAAAACAGTAGCTGCCCTTTAAGTTTATATTTTATTTATTATAGTAGAGTTTGCTTTTAACACATAATCTAGTCATGCTATTTCCCTCAGCATCCGAGCAATTTATGTGTAAAATACTAGTGAAAACGTGAAGAACTAGTGAGCTATAGCTACATAATTTCACATTAAATTTAATGACATAAAACCACGTACAGTCTCAGCCTTTTCATACTTGGACAAATTAAATGTGTTTTGATTCTGACTTAATTAAATGTAATTAACTATTCTGAGACATGCTATAGACACATTAGTTTATACCTTAAATGATTTGTCATACATTTAGGAACTGATTCTAAAGAAACGTAGAAATTAACTCTTAACAGTAATTCAGGCCCTAGAATTTAAACTTTTAGTTCCACTGAAAATAAACAAATCAAACCCAGATACACAAAAATTTCAATTAAAATAAAAAAAAAACAACACATAATCTGCTTAACTTGAAGCTGTCACTCAATATATTCTTAGAATTTTGGACCTCACAAGGACTGGATATAATTCATTTGGCTTTTATACACGGTTAAAGTTTTGAAATAAACATTGCATTCTGGTATAAATTTATTTGGAAGTAAATTCCAAGTTTGTTTCCCAAATAAATCCCAGTAAAAACTATTTCACTATTTCTCTTGGAAAGATGTTTTGAGACATTCGTGAGTGGCATTGATGGTGCAATGAGCATGTATATTAAGAACAGATATGCTGCGATTTTCTTTGTTTCATGACAGAAATTTATTGCTAAGTGATGTGAATTTTAATGTTATTTTGTTATGTTTTTAATATTTATCAAATGCATTGTGTAAGAAATGGAACTTGAACCAGTCCATTGTCAGGACGAAGTAGCTGGCCTTGGGTGGAAAATTATTACCAAATGGCTTTCCAATCAAAGCTACATAGTTTTGTCTTGGAAAATTACTAGCAAACTAGTCTTGCCTAACAGCTTACTCCTGGAGAGTGCTTAAACTAACAGGATGTTTGGGCAGGGATGAGCTAAAGTTCTTGTTGATAAAGGTGGATTTAGGATGGGAAGGGAGAAGAAAGAATACGCTAAGAGACTCTGGGCTTAGACGATGTCCAAGAAGATTGTAACCCCATAGTACTCAGCCAATGAGGAACCAGGGCGGGGTCTGCATGCCAGGTAATAAGAGTGCATGCTATAACTCTCCTGAGTGTACCTGCCCAACAGACACCCAATCTTGCAAGACTGTCGTTAAAAGCCTCGCTTCCGCTGTGCTTCATGTCTGAGCCCAGTCCTTGGTTTTGGCATGTGAACGTGCTTCTCATAATTGAAAACAAACAAATAATCATTGGCAGCCAGCCAAGTTAAAGATTTTAATATGTTTTGCTGTTGAAAGAATCCAGAGGGATGAAAAAATTATAACTAGGCATTCAGAAAACCTTTTGAAGTACTCTGAAGTATAACAATAAATGATTTTGCTTTAAGTTCAAAGCAGTATTATTTAAATGATCTGTAATTAATTTAATGCATGACATTAATTGTCAAATGTACTTCATAATGGAATAGCTGTCATGGGTTAATTATTATATTTTAGGTAGTACTATCTTCACATATTAACTTCGGTGGATTTAATAAGAAAAAAAAAGATACTGCAAAGCATAAATGATCAAATCATCATCACATTTTCTTTGCTTGGTTAGTTTCTCTCAAGAATCAGTGATTTCATAAATTATGGCTTATCAGAGCTCTGAAGGAAAAGAGTCTCCAAAAGCTACCCTCACGAGCTTGTGTATGTGCCTCATCTTTTATTTCCTTCTTATTTTCTCATCCATCCCATCAGGTCTCAGGTCTCTCCTTACACTGATTTTCCAGGTTCTTCCCTGTTGGCTGCCCACCTGAGCTTCAGACTTTTTCTTATTCCACATCTTACCTTTCCTCCAATTCCTCTACAAACTCACCAGGGATCTTAAAGATAATGGAGCTAATCTAATAAACTAATATAAAGTGTTAATTGCTTCTATGGCTTTGAGATTTTTGCTTTAATGCTGAGATATTTACCATTTAATAGGAAGCATCAGGTAAGACAAATAGAGAAAAAAAAAAACATTTTAGGGCATTGCAATCTCACTTAAACACAAATACACTGGCCTATCTCATTAAGTGTTAGGCTGATATAATAAAAACAATAACCCTGTGTACGAGACAGCAAAAGAGACACTGATGTATAGAACAGTCTTATGGACTCTGTGGGAGAGGGAGAGGGTGGGAAGATTTGGGAGAATGGCATTGAAACATGTAAAATATCATGTATGAAATGAGTTGCCAGTCCTGGTTCGATGCACGATACTGGATGCTTGGGGTTGGTGCACTGGGACGACCCAGAGGGATGGAATGGGGAGGGAGGAGGGAGGAGGGTTCAGGATGGGGAACACATGTATACCTGTGGCAGATTCATTTTGATATTTGGCAAAACTAATACAGTTATGTAAAGTTTAAAAATAAAAAAAAATAAAAAATAAAAAATTTAGAAACTATGTTTTCAAAGTTGGTACTCTAACATAGAGATTATTTTTTTTTCCCCTGAAGTTCTGTGATTTCCTATTTGGTGGATCATAATAAGTAAATTAAATAACCAGGGTGACAATATACAGCCTTGACGTACTCCTTTTCCTATTTGGAACCAGTCTGTTCCATGTTCAGTTCTAACTGTTACTTCCTGACCTGCATAGAGGTTTCTCAAGAGGCAGGTCAGGTGCTCTGGTATTCCCATCTCTTTCAGAATTTTCCACAGTTTATTGTGATCCACACAGTCAAAGGCTTTGGCATAGTCAATAAAGCAGAAATAGATGTTTTTCTGGAACTCTTTTGCTTTTTCAATGATCCAGCGGATGTTGGCAATTTGATTTCTGGTTCCTCTGCCTTTTCTAAAACCAGCTTGAACATCTGGAAGTTCATGGTTCATGTATTGCTGAAGTCTGGCTTGGAGAATTTTGAGCATTACTAGCTCAAAATTACTAGCATAATTACTAGCTTGTGAGATGAGTGCAATTGTGTGGTAGTTTGAGCATTCTTTGGCATTGCCTTTCTTTGGGACTGGAATGAAAACTGACCTTTTCTAGTCATTTGGCCACTGCTGAGTTTTCCAAATACATCATGAGAAACGCTGGACTGGAAGAAACACAAGCTGGAATCAAGATTGCCAGGAGAACTATCAATAACCTCAGATATGCAGATGACACCACCCTTATGGCAGAAAGTGAAAAGGAACTAAAAAGCCTCTTGATGAAAGTGAAAGTGGAGAGTTAAAAAGTTGGCTTAAGGCTCAACATTCAGAAAATGAAGATCATGGCATCTGGTCCCATCACTTCATGGCAGGTAGATGGGGAAACAGTGGAAACAGTGTCAGACTTTATTTTGGGGGGCTCCAAAATCACTACAGATGGTGACTGCAGCCATGAAATTAAAAGACGCTTACTCCTTGGAAGAAAAGTTATGACCAACCTAGATAGCATATTCAAAAGCAGAGACATTACTTTGCCAACAAAAGTCCATCTAGTCAAGGCTATGGTTTTTCCTGTGGTCATGTATGGATGTGAGAGTTGGACTGTGAAGAAAGCTGAGCACTGAAGAATTGATGTTTTTGAACTGTGGTGTTGGACAAGACTCTTGAGAGTCCTTTGGACTGCAAGGAGATCCAACCAGTCCATTCTGAAGGAGATCAGCCCTGGGAGTTCTTTGGAAGGAATGATGCTAAAGCTGAAACTCCAGTACTTTGACCACCTCGTGGGAAGAGCTGACTCATTGAAAAAGACTCTGATGCTGGGAGGGATTGGGGGCAGGAGGAGAAGGGGATGACAGAGGATGAGATGGCTGGATGGCATCAACTGACTCGATTGATGTGAGTCTGAGTGAACTCCGGGAGTTGGTGATAGACATGGAGGCTTGGCGTGCTGTGATTCATGGGGTGGCAAAGAGTCGGACACAACTGAGCGACTGAACTGA
This sequence comes from Bubalus bubalis, assembly GCF_019923935.1. Lineage (NCBI taxonomy): Eukaryota > Metazoa > Chordata > Mammalia > Artiodactyla > Bovidae > Bubalus > Bubalus bubalis. Next base: position 80,449,900 of record NC_059169.1, on the reverse strand, counting down.
ACTGAACTGAATAAGTAAATTATGCCACATTGTTTAGCTTTATAGAAAATAAGGTGAAGAGGTTACACTGAGAACCTTTGTTTTGGGGGCAAAAACAATGTACACAATATCTAACGTTTTAAATGATGCAGCAATAGAAAGTATAACCAAAGCTACTTCTTCAGCAAGGCAGCTGTTTCAAGGTTATCGCTAGAGCCTCTCTATTCAAAATAATCCCATATAATTATTTAATCCTATGGACATGTAGAATAAGGGGTGCCTGTCTGACTTTCCAGGTGGTTCAGTGATAAAGAATCCACCTGCGAGGAGATGCAGGTTCCATCCCAGGGTTGGGAAGGTCACCTGAAGGAGCAAATGGCAACTCACTTCAGTATTCTGTTTTGGAAAATTCCACAGACAAAGGAGCCTGACTGACTAGAGTCCATAAGTAGCAGAGTCAAACAATACTGAGCACAGAACAGCATCTACATAAGAGGCATAAAAGTCATGGCTGATTCAACTGTACCTAAGAAGGAATAGAGTGATTTTTTTCTTCTCTTGGGAAATAGTAAATACCCCTTCTAGTGTGCTGTGTTGTATAAAAATGTCTCTGAGAATATATAGTTTTATGTATTATGATACAGGAAGCAGCAGGGAAATGTCATAAATAAAAGTGATAATAGCGGAAGACCAAAGGAAAATTTTATGATCCACACGATAGTTAAAATAAACTTATCTCATTTCTAAATCACTATCCCAAATCTCAGTTTGGGCACTGTTTATTGACATGGAAAAACCCTGGATTGCCCCAGCACTTTAATAGACCTGACAGTGGCTTTCTAAATGTTCTTGCCGAGTTCCGGTCAGGAGATGTCAATACTTAACTAGCTCGGGGTTTGAGCAAAAACCATAACCTTAACACATGTCATTACAGTTAGTTAATTGCTGTGACCTCTATCATAGATTGTGATCATCATTGATATTTTCTGTTTAGGAAAGAAAGAAATGAGTAATGAATGGTATTTTTGTGAATGGTCAGGGGAAAAACGTGGCTTAAATCCAGAAGACCATCATTTTCTGAAGTTGCACTGAAAGACAGGCTTGAAAATGATTTTCTCAGGCTCTCTTCTGGCCAATTCATGGTACAACTGTAATCAATCACAATTGTTTTATGGAATTGAGTTACTGGTACCATATCACAACAAACCGATTAAACTCTCCCAGAAGAAATCATCAACTTTATTGGGACTAATGGTATCTAAGATCTTAAGTTAGAAAGTTGTTTTCAATCACCCTTCAAGGAAAAGTCTTGCTTTTGAAAACTCAGCAAAGCTGATTTAATATTTTCAGAATAGACTGTATCCAAAGGATTTTATGACAGCATTTTTCATAGTTCAGGATACCTAAAAATAGGGAGGCCTGACATGCTGAAGTCCATGGGGTCACAAAGAGTCAAGCACAACTTAGCGACTGAACAACAAAGAATATTATTGTCTTAGTATAATAGTAACAATTTCCCTTTAAAGATATTTTGTGAATTAATCCATGTTGCTGCAAAGTATATTACTGTCTCCATTTTCTCACATTTACTTCTTTTTCAATGTATTTAATGTGAACGTTTGCCCTGATCTTTGTTCTTTCTTGATCATGTGACTTGAAAATCATGTATGTAGTTTCAACACATGAGCACAAGCACAATTGATTTTTGAAGCCTTGTAATATTCAATGCTATTTAACGATTTCTTAATAGACTGATGATCCTAAAGTGGAATTGAGTCAAATGTTATCAGCGACTATAAAAAAGGGACAATCAGGGATGTACCTCACAAAGTATGTCTAGCATATTTGATATTTTTTCACCATTATGAACATTTATAAATTATCCGAAAGAGCTAATACCTTTTCATATCCTATACACATCCTTGTTTAGGATAAATGTTACAGAAATCACTTGAGTCCTATAGTTCAAACTAGTTTGTGAAGATTATCCATTATGCATAAAGTGTATGTTATTCCCTTCTTCATACTACATTTTTAATGTTTATAGTTCTTTAGGAAAAACAAAACTCAAGTATAGAGTCTCCATATACCTGATATTCTATGCTGTGTTTAGTCTCTCAGGCATGTCCAACTCTTTGTGATCCCATGTACTGTAGCCCACCAGGCTCCTCTGTCCATGGGGATTCTCCAGGCAAGAATACTGGAATGGGTTGCTATGCCCTCCTCCAGGGGATCTTCCCAACCCGGGATGGAACCCAGGTCTCTCACATCGCATTCAGATTCTTTACCATCTGAGCCACCATGGAAGCCCATCTGATATTCTGAAAATGGCTAATAGTTTACTTTCAAGTGAAAATGATCACCTTCATATTTAAAACAATAGAAGCTTTTGAACAGGGAGGCAAAATGTTTGTGATGATTATTAGTCTTATATGTTAACTTTACTGGGACACCAGGGCAAGCACCCCGATAAAGCAATATTTTGGGATGTGTATGTGAAGGTGTTTCTGGATGAGGCTAACATTAAAATCTCATTGTGTTTGAACTGTGGTGTTGGACTCTTGAGAGTCTTCTTGGACTGCAATGAGATTCAAGCAGGCAATCCTAAAGAAATCAGTACTGAATATTAACTGGAAAGATTGATGCTAAAGCTGAAGCTCCAATACTTTGGCCACTTGAAGCGAAGAACTGCCTCATTGGAAAACACTCTGATGCTGGGAAAGATTGAAGACAAGAGGAGAAGGGGACAACAGAGGATGAGATGGTTAGATGGCATCACCAACTCAATGGACATGAGTTTGGGTGGACTCTGGGAGTTGGTGATAGACAGGGAGGCCTGGTGTGCTGCAGTCCATGGGGTCACGAAGAGTCAGGCATGACTGAGTGACTGAACTGAGCTGAATTATACATATAAATTATAATATATACATATAAATTATACATATAAATCTTGTTTTGTTTCATGGTTGCACAAGGTTTGTTTCATAGTAGACCCCCCAGGCTCCTCTGGCCATGGGATTCTCCAGGAAAAAAAAATACTGGAGTGGGTTGCCTTGCCCTCCTCCATGGGATAGTCCTAACCCAGGAACTGAGCCTGCATCTCTTATGTCTCCCACATTGGCAGTCAGGTTCTTTACCACTAGTGCCACCCGGGAAGCTGGAGAACTCAGACCAATGCGTGGATTGCCTCTGTTTTTTAGGATGATATATCAGTTTTTTAAGGAACTTCTATATTGTTATCCATAGTGACTGTACCAATCTACATTCCTACCAACAGTGTAAGTTCTAAGCTGTGCTCAGTCTCTTCAGTCATGTCTGACTCTTTGCAGCTCTATTGACTGTTGCCCACCAGGATCCTCTATCCATGGGATTCTCCAGGCAAGAATATTGAAGTGGGTTGCCATGCCTTCCTCCAGGGGATCTTCCTGACTCAGGGATTGTGGGATTCTCCAGGCAAGAATATTGGAGTGGGTTGCCATGCCTTCCTCCAGGGGATCTTCCTGACTCAGGGATCGAACTTGCATCTCCTGCATTGCAGGTATATTCTTTACCCACTGACCCACCTGGGAAGACCAATTGTGTAGGAGACATCCCTTTTCTCCATAGCCTGTCCAGTGTTTATTGTTTGTAAAGTTTCTGAGGATGGTAATTCTGACTGGTGTGAGGTGATACCACGTTGTAGTTCTGACTTGTATTTCTACAATAATTAGTGATGTTGACCATCTTTTCATGTGTTCGTTGGCCACCTGTATGTCTTCTGTGGAGAAATATCTATTTAGATATTCTTCCCATTTTTTGATTTTTATTTTTTCTTATATTAAGCTGCATGAGCTGTTTGTAAATTTTGCAGATTAATCGTTCGTCAGCTGTTTTGTGTGCAAATATTTTCTTTTATTCTAGTGTTGTCTTTTCATTTTGTTTATTGCTGTGTAAAAAAAAAAAGGCTCTACTATATGACCCAACAGTCCCACTCTTAGGCATATATCTGGAGAGAAGCAGAATTCTGAAAGAGGTGTGTACATCAATATTCATCACAGTAGTCATTACATTAGCCAGGATATGGAAGCAACTTGAATGTCCATTGACAGAGGAATGGATAAAGAAGACATGGTGCATACATGCGGTGGAATATTAGTCATAAAAAGGAACAAAGAAGTCCCATTAGTGGAGACACGGGTGGACCTAGGAATTGTCATACAGAATGAAGTAAGTCAGAGAGAAAAACAAATATGGCATAATATTCCTTATATATGAAATCTAGAAAAATGGTACAGAGGAACTCATTTGTAAATCAGAAATACAGTCAGAGATCTAGAGAACAAATTTATGATTACCAAGGAGCTTGGAGAGGGGTGGAATAAGCTAGGAGATTGGGATTGACATATAGATACAAGTACAGATAACTAATGAGAACCTAAAAAAAAATATGACGCTTGGGTGATTCTCATGTGAAAAAGAATGTATCAGGCAATTCTTCTATTGGGAGGAGTAGAGACTACACAAAAAAATCAATTAGAAGGTTAGAAGGCCATTACAAAACCCTGTTTATTATATAATAAGGACTATGGCTAGGACCATGGAGAAGGCAATGGCACCCCACTCCAGTACTCTTGCTTGGAAAAGCCCATGGATGGAGGAGCCTAGAAGGCTGAAGTCCATGGGGTCACTGAAGGTTGGACAGGACTGAGCGACTTCACTTTCACTTTTCACTTTCATGCATTGGAGAAGGAAATGGCAACCCACTCCAGCGTTCTTGCCTGGAGAATCCCTGGCATGGGGGAGCCTGGTGGGCTGCCATCTATGGGGTCACACAGAGTTGGACACGACTGAAGCGATTTAGCAGCAGCAGCAGCAGCAGCAGCATGACTAGGACCATAGGTCAGGAAGGGAAATAAGATTATTAAGAGACAAATTAAAGAAGGAAAATTGATTAAAAATAAAGAGCTACCATAAGAAAGTATTTTCAAGAGCTAGACAGTGGTGAGAAGTATAAAAATGAAAGGATTGATATAAGTCCTAGATCCTGAGGACAGATATGTTCATCTGGAGATGATCATTGATGGTGATAATTATGAGGTTATGAAAGTTAAAATTGCAGTAAACATTGGCAAGCTTAATAAAAGATTGTGACATATTTGTTACTTTACACATAAGAGATAAGGTTCAGAGAAAATTTTTGTTTGTTTTTCTGTTGTTTTAGGTTTTTGTTGTGGGAGATTTGAGGATGTTTATTTGTTTGCTTGCTTTTATTGGTCTAAAATCATACAGCTTATAAGAACTGAGATAATATTACTTCCTGATCTTATAACAAAATTTATAGTAGTTATACTAATAAGGTATATCAAATATTAAAAGAAAGTCAGGACCATTGTAAACATTTAAGATATGAAACTTGCTAAAGCTTAACTGGTATAAGTATTATAAAATGAGTATGGGATGACAAAACTTACTTGGGAATCAGCTGGTCAGTAAATCTAAAAGAAATTTTGAGAAATGTTATGCATTATATAAAATAGCAATGTCTGTTATTGGGATATAATTGTAGAAGGTAGAAGAGCTGTGGTGGAAAACAGATTCACATCTCATGCAGAAACAAGGCATTTTTGTAGCAATATGTATATGTGCAACCATGAAACAAAACAAGATTAATTTTACAAAACAATAGATCCTAAACATGCAAAAGTACAACATTCAAATGCATGTACAATAGAAAAAAGTTCAGACCAGAATATTTTATATTGTTTTTTAGACTAGGAAAATGATAATATAAAGCTATAGTCACATACAAACTATAATTCTGAGGATATTAAATAATATGCACATTGTGAGGTAGAGTATATAGCCTTCTTTATTTACATTTTAAAAATATCTTACTAAGTATGGCTAAACAGACCTTGTGGTTTTTTTTACTATTGTACAAATATTAAAAAAAAAAAACCTCAAAGGGATAAAGTAACTTTACTCAGTTTACAAAGCCACTGTGATCTCAGAACTTAAGGTTCCAAACGCTTTATGTTTGAGTCTCAAACACATAGAAGTAAATAATCACACGGAGACAAAACTCGCATGACCACAAAGATGTAATGCATCCTTTTGGACAAGTGTTTAGGTAGAAATGAATCACAAATACATATATGTATATATACATATATACACACATATATATTATTTGATTACCTTTAGTTATTTTAATAGGGTTTCTAGACAAAGTTTACGCTTATATTTTGATGTAACCTTTTCAGAGAGACCATTATTTTCAGTTTTAAAATTCCTTTATTTCCCTGTTGACATAATACAGTTCTCTAAATTTATTTCAAAATTTCATTCAACAAGTAATAAATAAACCATGTTTCATCAAGTATACTGAGGTAATTGTTGTGTGTGTGTGTGTGTGTGTGCGTGTGTGTTTGTAATTGGTGTACTTAATATACGGCTTACCAGCATCTCTTCACTGAATTACTTTGTGCCTACATTTTATCATCCTCAATTGGTATTTATGACATGCTCAAAAGCCTATACTGTATGCTAAATTAAATTTTATAAAGACATTAAATGTTTTCTGAAGTATGATTCCGATGATTTTGTATATAAACATCCACTACTAATTCACCAAGAATGCACATGTATATGCTAATATTTATTCAAATTTTTTTTTTCACTCACCAAGTTGCTGGCTGTCAGCATCTGCCTCACTGAACAGTGCTGTTGACTATGCCTCCACCTCTGTACTCTATATGCCTTGAAGGGCTAATCCAGGTACTGGGGCTCTTGATAATGTAAGATACAAGCTTCAGCTGAGCACGCATCTATATGAATTGGGCATAACCAGTTATGATTCTGCTGAAACTATCCCTGCTTTCCTGGATGTTTCAGAAGATGTCAGTTGCTGGTCCCAAACTAGGATAAACAAGGGAACATTTCAAGCAAGAATGGGCACAAAAAAGGACAGAAAGCGCAAGGACCTAACAGAAGCAGAAGAGATTAAGAAGAAGTGGAAAGAATACAGAGAACTATAAAAAAAAAAAAATGTTCTTAATGATCTGGATAACAGTGATGGTGTGATCACTCATCTAGAGCCACACATCCTGGAATGTGAAGCCAAGTGGGTCTTATGAAGCACCACTATGAAACAAAGCTAGTGGAGGTGATGGAATTCCAGCTGAGCTATTTCGAATCCTAAAAGATGGTGCTTTTAAGGTGCTTCACTCAATATGCCAGCAGATTTGGAAAACTCAGCAATGGCCAAAGGACTGGAAAAGGTCAGTTTTCATTCCAATCCCAAATAAGGGCAATGCCAAAACACATTCAAGCTATCACACAATTGAACTTATTGCACATGCTAGTAAGGTAATGTTCAAAATTCTCCAAGGAAGTCTTCAACAATACATGAACCTAGAACTTCTAGGAGTTCAAGCTGGATTTCAAAAAGGCAGAGGAACCAGAGATAAATTGCTAACATCTGCTGGGCCATAGAGAAAGAATGGAATTCCAGAACACCTATTTTTGCCTCATTGACTACACTAAAGCCTCTGACTGTGTGGAATCACAAAAACTGGAAAATTCTTACAAAGATGGGAATACCAGACCACATTACCTGTCTCTTGAGAATCCTGAATGCAGATCAAGAAGCATTGTTAGAACCGGACTTGCAACAAGAACTGGTTCCAAATTGGGAAAGGAGTACCTCAAGGTTGTATATTATCACCCTGCTTATTTACTCTATATGCAGAGTACATGATGGAAACTCTGGGCTGGATGAAGAACAAGCTGGAATCAAGATTGCCTGGAAAAATATCCACAGCTTCAGACCTGTAGATGATACCATTCTAATGGCAGAAAGTGAAAAGGAACCGAAGAGTCTCTTGATGAGAGTGAAAGAAGAGAGCGAAAAAGCTGGCTTGACATTCAACATTCAGGAAAGTAAGACTATGGCATCCAGTCCCATCGCTTTGTGGCAAATAGATGGTGGGGGGGAGTGGAAAAAGAGATAGATTTTATTTTCTTGGGCTCCAGAATCACTGCAGATTGTGACTGTAGTCATAAAATCAAGACACTTGCTCCTTGGAAGAAAAGCTATGAGAAACTTAGCATATTATAAAGCAGAGACATTACATTGCCAACACAAGTCCATATGGTCAAAGCTATGGTTTTCCCGGCAGTCATGTGAGAATTGGACCATGAACTAGACTGAGTCCCAAAGAATTGATACTTTTGAATTGTGTTGCTGGAGAAGACTATTGAGAGTCCCCTGGACAGCAAGTAGATCAAACCAGTCAATCCTAAAGAAAATCAACCCTGAATATTCATTGGAAGGACTGATGCTGAAGCAGAAGCTCTGATACTTTGGTCCACTGGATGCAAAGAGCTGACTCTTTGGGAAAAAACACTACTCTTTGGAAAAGACTCTGATGCTAGGAAAGATTGAGGGCAGAAAGAGAAGAGGGCAAGGGAAGATGTGATGATCAGATGGCATCACTGGCTCAATGGCCATAAGTTTGAACAGACTCCGGGAGATAGTGAAGGACAAGGAAGTCTGATGAGGCTTCAGTCCATGGGGTCTCCAAGAATAAGACACAACTTTGTGACTGAACAATATCAATAAGGGTTAAAAAATGAGTGGCTCATTTTATCAAAAAATATTTGCAGTAAATAGTATTTCTCCATTGAACACTCAGTGCATGAGGTTTGCTTTGTTCTCAGAGCAAAGTGATATAAATGACTGAAATGAATGAAAGGAGGATGAGTTCCTGTTTCCTATTATTATCTACAAAGCTGAGTATGTTTGTTCTAGTATATACATTATGCAATTGTTTATATATTTTTATTTTTAATGCTGTTAGTTGTGCTTAAGAAAACACAGAGATCTATATCTCAAGCCTAGCTCTTTTTATTGATTTTATATACTTAATAATCTTAATAGACAATAGCAGTTTCAACACACTTATGGCTTGGGATCAGTATTCAAGTTGAAATTTATAATCAATGACAGTTACTAAGCTTCACTTATAATATCATCTGTTCGCTTCCATTCTGAAAATATTTAGTTACCTCTTCTTTTTACTTACTTGCTTTATATATAACTATTATACATAGAAAGTGATATTGTTTGTTAAGAAATTGTAAGTAAAATTTCTGTTAAAAGAATCCTCACTTTATGCTATCAAAACTGAATGTTCTCCATTAAAAATATTAAAATCACATGTTCACTGCCATATGTCCATTAGAATAGCAAAATTAATGGCTCATACATGGTAAATTGAATTAATTTATATGTTCTGAATAAATATTTTAAACATTAAAAAAATAATTACACATAGGAAAATATTAAATCTTTATTCCCATTTGCATCTTGTGTTGTATAATAATTTGAATAATTTACTCATCCTCATCCCCGTGGATTTAAGTTTGCAACAAGGAATTTGTTTCTCGTGGGCAAAGCAACAAGTGGAAAACAGGTATTTGAGCTTCTAAAAACAAAATGCCATCACATTCTTAGATCTTAAGATAACTAGGTTCCCATTCCCTTATAGACTCATCTGATGGCAAATGTTAGTAATATGAGCATGATGACAATTTAAATATTAAAAAAACAGAGAAGAAACTAAGATTTGTTGTTTTGCCACTTATGTCAGGCCCTCTGCTAGCTGGGGATTTTATCTAGTAACAACAATAAGAGCATTCATACATAACATTTATATACTTATTTCAAATAGCCAGGGCTCTTAGAACTATTTACTTGTTCCCTTCTCACAATACTCCTCTGATATAGGTGTATTTTTACTTAGGTATTGGATCATGCCATATCAATTTAATGGCTAATATCAGATTCTTTATATAAAAAATGTTGACTTGTGTTTTAGGGTCCATTTCCAAAGTAAGCATGAGTCTGGATGTGTGTGGAAAGGGTTGTATTCTACACAGTCACTCAAAACCAGGTTGTCATAGCTTCTACCAGCTATTCATTGGCCCCAAAGTAACAAAGATTACTTCCGCCCACATCTGTTGACAAGAGCTAGTCACAGAAAACTACAAAACAAAGGACAGGAAACACAGAAAGAATATTTGATAAAACCATTCTTTGCCAGTGTTTCTTTCTGATATACAAACTCTTTGATTCCACTCAGTTCTGCATTCCATAATCATGCCTTTCTTGAGGGTTGCACACATTTATTTTCACTTTTCCTACTTGAAGTAGTGACACATAAGTATTTTAGCCAGGATTAGTCTCTTTGACAGTAGGGTGAATGCAGATCTCCGAGTGGGGTTAGTTTCTCAAGTATAAAATTATAACGGGAGACTAATATACAATTGGATTTTCAACCTGTTGTTTCTTTGTGAACAGTTTTTGTTTTTGTTTTTTTAACCAAGAAGTGTTAAACCCATATCCTTTAACTGATCTGTGCTGGGAGAGTTTGTTGTTTTTATTTAAAGTATATTACATTTTAACTTCAAATATTTAGGTTTTCCAAGAAGTTAGAATCTCTAGCCCTGCAAATCTCCACATTTCTGGAATTTACCCGGTTTTGTTTTATCAAGCTGGCAAACTAACCCAACTTTTTCCTACAACTTGCCAAACATAGTTAGAACTAACACAAGGCTTTATATGTCTTGTTCTTCAAGCTCCTTTCAGGTAATAAGTTCCTTAATCGCACACACACACACACACACACACACACACACACACTACCTCTCCCACAATTTGGGGGCTTCCCTGGTGGCTGAGAAGGTAAATAATTCACCTGCAATTCGGGAGACCTGGGCTTGACCTCTGGGTCAGAAGATCCCCTGGAGGAGGAAATGGTAACCCACCCCAGTATTCTTACGTTGGAGAATTCCATGGGCAGAGGAGCCTGGCGGGCCATGGTCCATAGGGTTGCAAAGATTCAGACATGACAGAAGTGACTTAGCACATATCCTACAATTTTAAACAAATATTTGAACAAACAGCTTGGAACTGCATAACAAAGATCATTCTCTCTCCAGCCTCCAACATTAATTTATTTTTGTATGCCCCCAGCTGCTAAGCTAACACGTGCATGAGAATTAAGTTGTTTCAGCTGTGTCTGATTTTTTGCAATCACACAGACTTTTTCCCACCAAGCTCTTCTGTCCATGGGATTCTCCAGGCAGGAATACTGGAGTGAGTTGCCATGCCCTCCTCCAGGGGATCTTCCTGGCCCAGGGATCAAACTCATGTCTCTTATGTCTCCTGCATTGCCAGGAGCTAATACTATAAACTAGCAGAGACATTACTTTGCCAACAAAGGTCCATCTAGTCAAGGCTATGGTTTTTCCTGTGGTCATGTATGGATGTGAGAGTTGAACTATGAAGAAAGCTGAGCACCAAAGAATTGATGCTTTTGAACTGTGGTGTTGGAGAAAACTCTTGAGAGTCCCTTGGACTGGAAGGAGATCCAACCAGTCCATTCTAAAGGAGATCAGCCCTGGGTATTCTTTGGAAGGAAGGATGCTAAAGCTGAAAGTCCAGTACTTTGGCCACCTCATACAAAGAGTTGACTCATTGGAAAAGACTCATGCTGGGAGGGATTGGGGGCAGGAGGAGAAGGGGACGACAGAGGATGAGATGGCTGGATGGCATCACTGATTCGATGGACGTGAGTTTGAGTGAACTCTGGGAGTTGGTGATGAACAGGGAGGCCTGACGTGCTGCAATTCATGGGGTCGCAAAGAATCAGACATGACTGAGCGACTGAACTGAACTGAACTGAACTGAAAACTATAGCTTATGTTTTTGTTCAGTAAATACTCTATTTTCAGTAACAATCTGGGTACTGTGCAGGAGTATATATGGTGCTTCAGCTGTTGCTATTTTTTACCAATTAAACATGATTCTTTCAGTCTCCTGGTCTACCATCTTTCTTTGACCACTCTTGTAATGCTAGTGATTCCCTTGGTTTCATCATCTTCCTCCTTTTGTCTGCATCCTTTTTGCACCACAGATGAAATCTTTGGCAGGAACAAGACTTTGCCCACTATAGCTACTACTCTCATCACATGGTACAGATGAGAAAGCCAAGGCACAGTGTTATTAAATCACTATCCCAACCTCACACAACCAATAAAGAATGGCTTCCAGAGTATGTGATCATAAGTTCAACCCTACTGATTCATTTAATTCTCACAGACATGGTGCGAAGAGTTTTTTATTTCTCCATTTACACATAACAATTCTCAGTTCCAGCTATGTGTCAAAGAATTGAAATCCAAGTGTGTGGACTTCTTTGGCCCCTCCAGCAGACCCTTCAACCTTACAATTTCCCAAACCAAAATCAGAAAACATATTCTCCTTCCTAAAATCTGCTGCTTCTGCTGTATTCTCTGGTCAAGTTAATGACACCATAATCCATAGAGTTGCCAAATCTCTACTGAGCCTGCAGCCTCTATTTTATCTTTCTCTTTCTCACCTGAGACCCTTCTCTCCTATTGCTCTTGGACTGTGACAGTGGCATTATCACAGTAAACAGATTCAGCTGTTTACAGTCTCTTCCAATCCATCCATTTTATCCAACTCTTAGACATTATATCTCTAAGATTTGACACACTATTTCCCTTTGTTGAAAAAAAAAAAAAAAAAACGTGGACAGTGCCTTGCTTCCTTTTGCTATAGAATAAATTATAATCTTTTGCCAAATTAATGGGAGTGTATAGTTGCCCTCAAAGGCCATTGCTAGAAGAGGTTTCAGGAGGAAAGATCAGTTTATGACAATATAATATGTAACGGGCTTCCCAGATGGCTCAGATAATAAAGAATCTGCTTGCAATGCAGGAGACCCAGGTTCGATCCTTGGGTGGGGAAGAACCCCTGGAGAAGGGAAGGACTACCCACTCCAGTATTCTTGCCTGGAGAATTCCATGGACAGAGAAGCCTGGTGGGCTATAGTTCATAGGGTTGCAAATAGTTGGACACAACTGAGCAAGTTTCATTTTCACCTTTTAATATGTACCTTAGATATCAAAATAGAGCTGTTAAGTCAACATTTGGAATATATATATTTCAGGCCATTATGATATAGGTTTTGTTGAAATCTATGTAAATAAATTAAATCACCAAGGGACAGAGTACCAAGAAAGAATGACTAGCCAGGTAAGAAGAAAACTAAGAGAGGTGGTACCCTGAAGGACAAATCAAAAAGAAGGCATGACATATCAAAGAGGAAGACATGACTAACCTTTTCCAATATTCCTGGTAGGTCAAGTAAGATACTCATTTAGAATTGAAACTTGAATTTACAAAGCATCTGGCATAGAAATTTTGGCCAACTGGTAGGCTCCAAAACTTGATTGAAATGAGTATAAGGGAGAATTGGAGGAGAGAAATTGGAGGCAGTGTGTACAAACAACTATTTTGAGGTGATATTTCAAGGCAAAAAGAACAAAAAAGAAGAAGAAGAAGAAAGAAATGACACATGGTATCTACTGGGGGAAGGCAGGTCAGAAAGAAGGTGTATCTAAAAGATGGAAGCTTGATATTGATGGTAACCAATTCATTTGAGAGGAAATAATTACTGATGGGTGAGAAATCTCTGCTGATAAGAGAGAACTGATGGGACTGTGTCTTTGAGATAGGGATACATGGAATTCTACGTAACAAAGAGGAGACTGCCTTTATAGAAGCTTGGAAATCTCATCAGTGGTGTTAATAAAAGAGAGAAGGCAGAATACTTTGTGCTGGTAGGAATGGTAGCCAATGTCTGTGGATGTTCCCTTCTGATAATTTTATTTTCAATGAAATAGGAAGTAATTTTATTTGTTGAAATTAAGGAAGAATGTTAAATGCTGAAGAATTGAGGCTTTTGAACTGTAGTGTTGGAGAAGAATCTTGAGAGTCCCTTGGACTGCAAGGAGATCCAACCAGTCCATCCTAAAGGAGATCAGTCCTGAATATTCATTGGAAGACTGAAGCTGAAGCTGAAGCTCCAGTGCTTCAGCCACCTGATGCGAAGAGCTGACTCATTGGAAAAGAACCTGATGCTGGGAAAGATTGAAGGCAGTAGGAGAAGGGAGTGGTAGAGAATGAGATGGCTGGATGGCATCAACAACTCAAGTGACACAAGTTTGAGCAAGCTCCGGGAGATGGTGAAGGACAGAGAAGCCTGGCATGCTGCAGTCCGTGCGGTCACAAAGAGTCAGACATGACTGAGCGACTGAACAACAAGCTAAGGACAGAAACTGACAAGTGCATGGAAATTTATTAGTAAAATTATAATATGAAGTGAATTTTTGAATACTAAATTCTTGCCAATATGTTTAGATAATGGATAGTGTGCCAACTAATTTTGAATAGACTATCTAACTATCTAAGGCATATAGGCTAATAATAATAAAAGTTGTAATAATGCTAAAATAACAATAATTTACATTTCTTGAGCTATTATTATTTGCCAGGCACTACTCTAAGCATTATATATGGATTAGCTAACATAACCTTCAAAAAAATTTGTTAGGCAATATATTATCCCAGTTTACTGATAAAGATATCAGGATATTAAAAATTATATTTTACCCAGGGTTACACAGTTAAAGAAAGAATTTAGTGAAATGAATAAAAGAAATAACCTCAAGTGTAAATACATGTCATAAGGATTCCAAGAAAACTGAGAAACTTATTAAGCCAATGTTAAAGTAATAGTCATTTGGTAAGTCAGGGTATGATATTTTGGAAGAGGATATAAGGACTTATCTGATACCCTATACGTGACCGCTTAAGTTTCTCTTAATGATAGTTCTGTATCTATAAACAAAGATAGTTGTCCTGTCTCATAAAAACAAGTCTTCAGATGTTGTTTGAAAACGTCCAACAAAGTAGAACTTCAGCATGTTCCTTGAGGTTAGGATGTGCTCCTAAGAACGCTTTATCTCCCCAGCACCTTGCAAATAATAGGAATTTGTTGTTGACATCGATTATAAGAAGGATGATTTCATGGCTTTTTAAATTAACATCTTTATATGCAGATAGCAATCACCTTGAAAGACTGATTGCTAATGTTCAAATTGCCTTTTGTCCAAAGCTGACAAATTTTAGACCAAATTGCTGTTGGCTATGTTTTCAGAAAGGTAGATCTTAATAATGACATTTAATTTTTCTTTTTTGAACAAATGAATGAGTTTCAAGACTGTTTCTACAAAGACAGAGCACTATATAAATTCCACATGAAAGCAAGCCCTAATTTAAAAAATAATACCCTAATGATGCCTAATTACTTCCTTGAGAATAAGCAACAACCTAATTAGTCACCTTTATCTTCATATGCACCTGGAATTGCTATTGTGAATAAGCATACAAAGCACAGTCCATTTTAACAACAATTCTCTGCAGTGGAGGAAAGTAAGAAGGTTGGGTTAGGTAGGCAAGGTAATTTATGACAAATCATTAACATTTCTAATGGTATTTGATCCATTCTTTTGGAGAGGATTGATCAAATAATTAACAGTTTGGAAAAATTTCCGTTGCCAGTTGCATAGAATTATTTTAGAGCTAAACATAAAACATTTCCTATAGAGCTGGATAGAATGCAGTTGCAGGAGACAGTGTATCTGTGTGTGTCAGACATTTCTCTGCCATAGCAAATGGCAACTATTAACTCCACACTTCGAGATTTTATCCAGAAAGAACTTGGAAATCTTTTCACAGTTAGATAATGTCTTCTCAGAAATGGGTTGTGGACAGGACAGATTAACCAAGCTGACAACCACTCAAATGAGTTCCTAGAGGTGAGCCTTTGCAGACAGAAAAGAAAATAAAAGTCCCCATGTCTTCACCACTGCCAGAGTGAATGGCTGAAAAATCAGTTTGTAGCATCTTCTATAAAGTCTGAAGTGAGAAAGGCAAGACATATCTCTCCTTAGGCACTGCATAAGACCTAGCCCTCACCTTTATTATTAACACTGTAAATCTTTAGAAATAGTCAAAGCGGCCATTCAACCAAAATGGAAACAATTCTACTTCATAGTAAATTGCAAATAAGTGTACATGGAAGGCAAAGACAATCTTCCTGATAACTACTAGACTTTCCTGAATGCATGTTTTTAATATCCTTTGGCTTTTCTGAGAAGTTACTTTTAGAGAAACTTTTATTTGTTATCAATCTCTTTGTTGCAAATTACCACAAATGTAGTAACTTAGGCCATTATGTGGCCACACAGTTCCAGGGTGTCAGGAGTCTGGGAATTTGCTCAGCTGATTCCCATACTTAGGGTCTCAGAGGCTGTCATTAAGAGTCTGTCAAGGCTGGATTCATCAGCAGTCACTGTTGTTTAGTCGCTTCAGTCATGTCAGACTCTTTCGCGACTCCATGGACTGTAGCCCATGAGGCTCCTCTGTCCATGAGATTTCCCAGGCAAGATTACTGGAGAGGGTTGCCATTTCCTCCTCCAGGGGATTTTCCCTGGAGAAGGACCCCCTGCATTACAGGCAGATTCTTCACGTTGAGCCACTGAGGAAGCCCTCTCATGTGGAGGCTCCCCTGCAAAATGATGGGCTTCCAAACTTCTAGTTCTTGGACAAAATTTATTTCCTTGCAGATGCAGGACTGACAGCATTCTTTTTTTGCTGACTGGAGGCTCGAGGCTAGCCTCAACTCCTAGAGGCTGTCCAAAATTTCTGAAGTTCCTTACTGTGTGGGATTCCCCAACCTGACCATGAATTTCATCAAGCTGACAAGGAGAGTAGTAGGATAGTAAAACAGAGGCTTTTATAAAAAAGCCTAATCTCAGCTGTGGCATTCCATCGCCTTTGCTAGGTTACACAGCTTTAGAGGGGAGTCATGGCTCCCCGCTCCCATAAACGGGGAGGGGAGTTTACAGGCATGAGGACCAGGGCAGAGGTGTTGGGGTGGGTGCCCTAGAAACCGTTCCATCTTATCACTTATTTATCATGGGGCTTTCTCCCTCTGTTCTAGCAAATACATTGTTAAAAATTCTTAAGTACGACTCCTGAAATAAACTTTTGCTTAAAAGTTTTCTTTCTTTCTTCTTCTTTTTTTTTTAAACCAAGTCTGCGTTCCTAAATTCTCAACTTTCCATGGTGACTTTTATACTCCATTGTCCTACAGTCTCCTGCCTTTTGACCAGGACCATCCGTTTTTCAAATTCTTTTTTTTTTTTTATTTTTTTTTATTTTTAAACTTTACATAATTGTATTAGTTTTGCCAAATATCAAAATGAATCCGCCACAGGTATACATGTGTTCCCCATCCTGAACCCTCCTCCCTCCTCCCTCCCCATTCCATCAAATTCTTAACAACTTTGTAGAGCCAACACAATTGAGACTATGGTTAGCCCAGTTACTAGGCAGAGCTCTTAGGCTTGAATCTCTCTCTTAATGATGATCAAACTGCTTTCACCTTTTCTCTCATTGTAGTGCAACTTCTGTTAATTAAATATCTTTACTGAATTTCTCCTTACCTTTAGTAACTAGGGTGAGAATAGCTTTTTAAATTCCATCCTTGAACTCATTTTGCCCCAAACCCCTGGATTCCACCCCCTACACACACACACGCACACACACACACACACATTCTGAATGGTAAAATTAATTGGCTTTTAAACAATTTGAAGTTCGAATTTTTATACCTGCCCTTCACGGGGCATCTAGGAAGTCCTGCTCAAAAAAAAATTATTTTCTTCATGTAAAGTACAAATGGCAGGAAACTCATTTCTCTGTCCATGGAATTCTCCAGGCAAGAGCACTGGAGTGGGTTACCATTCCCTTCTCCAAGGGATCTTTCTAACCTAGGGATCGAACCCGGAACTACAGCTTCAAAAGTATGCAAAACTATTACTTTCTACTTGTTTTCTGATTATTACAAAGATTATTTGACTTTTAGAAGAAATAGTATATCAGGATTAGTTCAGTTGTTCTGAAGAACATTCTGTAGAAAGAATTGCTTAGCAGTCTATTACAAATAATAAGTAATATATCTTCAGGCCTCATTCTATGCTTCCAAGCAGCAATGCACTTTATTCTGAAAAACATATTCATCCCAACTTCTCAGAAAAAAAGGCTCCCTGCTATCTTTATTCACAACATGATCCTTTGGGTCTTCAACAATTTGGTTTTGTCTTTACACTCACTCCTCTTCCCACCTGAGTAGGTTCTCTAACCACCTATTGGGTACATCTAAAGCATTCAATTGACTTTTGAAGTTGATTCTAGTCCTTTCTGTCATTTCTCTGTCTCTGACTTTCTAAGACAAGAACCAGATGAAATTTCTCTAATGATTATAAAGTTTTCATCAAAGGTTTCATGTATTTGTTGTTTTTCAGTCACTGAGTCGTATCCGACTCTTTGCGACTCCATGGACTGCAGCAAGCCAGGCTTCCCTGCCCTTCTCTATGTCCTGGTGCTTGCTCAGATTCATGTCAATTGAGTCAGTGATGTCATCCAACCATCTCATCCTCTGCCACTCCTTCTCCTCTTGCCCTCATATTTACGTAGAAACTATTCAGTTTAAGTACCTTTAAATAATTGTAGGCAGATTCCTATTTTCTTTTTTTTTTTCACTTTCTTTTTTTTTAATTTTATTTTATTTTTAAACTTTACATAATTGTATTATTTTTGCCAAATATCAAAATGAATCCGCCACAGGTATACATGTGTTCCCCATCCTGAACCCTCCTCCCTCCTCCCTCCCCATACCATCCCTTTGGGTCGTCCCAGTGCACTAGCCCCAAGCATCCAGTATCGTGCATCGAACCTGGACTGGCAACTCGTTTCATACATGATATTTTACATGTTTCAATGCCATTCTCCCAAATCTTCCCACCCTCTCCCTCTCCCACAGAGTCCATAAGACTGTTCTATACATCAGTGTCTCTTTTGCTGTCTCGTACACAGGGTTGCTGTTACCATCTTTCTAAATTCCATATATATGCGTTAGTATACCGTATTGGTGTTTTTCTTTCTGGCTTACTTCACTCTGTATAATAGGCTCCAGTTTCATCCACCTCATTGCAGCACTGTTTATGAAAGATTCCTCTTTTCAAAGGCTATCTATTAAAACAATAATATATATTTTTCTTTTCTAGGAAATGTGGTTATGTTATCAATTATTGAAAAAGGGAGTGTGGGTTTTCCAACTTCTTTTTTTTTTTTTCTCTTGAGCTTTTTTTTTTTATATATTTTGAAGCTACATTATTAGTTGTATACACATTTAGGATTGCAACTGTTTGATAAATTGATCTTTTTTTTTATTTCATTGTGATTATCTCTTTGAGTGCATGCATGGTTAGTCATATCCAACTCTTTGCAGTCCCATGGAGACTGCCAAGCTCCTCATTTCAAGGGATTATGTCAGCAAGAATACTGGAGTGTGTTGCTATTTCCTTCTCAAGGGGATCTTTTGTCCAGAGGTCAAACCCATTGGCAGGCAGACTCTTTACCACTGAGCTCTCTGAGAAGTCCTTATTTCTCTTTAGCTTTGCTCTTTTCCCCCTTGAACTTACTTTTGCTGATACGAATCCAGAGATAAGAGCTTACCTCCACTGAGCCACCAGGGAGTAAGAAAGGGAACCTGTTGCTCTGATATTGATGTAGGTACACCAGTTTACTTTTGGTTAATATTTACTTGGTGTAACTTTTTCTGTCTTTTGCTTTTCTTATTTCTGTATCCTTATATTGGACAAGTCTCTCTTGTAAGCAGCATTAAAAAAAAAAATCCAACGTGTTAATGTTTGTCTCTTTCTATTGGAGTATTCAATCTACTTACATTGAATATGCTGCTGCTGCTGCTAAGTCACTTCAGTCATGTCCAACTCCGTGTGTAGTTGCTCATATATTGGGCATGTTATTGCTTGTTTTCTATCATTCTTCTTATTCTGTTACTATTCTCTTCTTCCTTACCTTCTCTTGCCAACCTGAAACTATACCCAACCAAAAAAATCTTTTGAATATTTTTGAATATTATTATTTTAGCTTGTGGGAAAAATAGCTCCAACTCTACTTATTTGCAGAGCACATGTAAAAACAAGTTCATCAGCTCCGTTTATTGTATTTTTATTTTGCTATATCATTCTATTACTGATCTCAGGGCTTGGTCTCCTTGATCAACAGAAATGATAAGAAGCCCGGCAAGAAACTCAGGCAAGATTTACTAGGACTCCTACCGCAATAGGAAGGGTGTGAGAGCTGGACAATAAAGGCCGAGCGCTGAAGAATTGATACTGCATGCAGTCCATGGGGCTGTGAAGAGTCACACACGCCTTGGTGACTGAACAGCAATAACAGCTGCAGAAGGAGGGAGCCAAAACAAGTAACAGGCTCCCTTGCTTGCCACCTGAGGGGAGGTAAGGTGGTTCCTTATATGGGGTGAGGGTAGGGGTGGGTCCAGGGGTTGGAATAGAGGGGTGTCCAGGTGCAAACACTGCAGCTAAGAGTCTTTGATTCAGTTCCAGGATGATGTCTGAGCCTGTGTGCTCCCATTAGAGTGAAAGAGCAGAATACACCCTTTAGCATCCTGTTCTAAATTTCTCTCTAATAATTACCGACAAATTATAAGAAATTATAATATCCACAAATTATAAGAAAACTTACCTGAGGCCTTAACATTTGTGTGTGTGTGTGTGTGTGTGTGCGTGCTCGCAAAAGTCCAGGCTCAACTAACCAACCAATCTTTTCCAACTGTCTGCTTAGTTATCCTTTTAATTTGACTAGGAAAGTGAACTCTCAGCTAATATCTTTCCCTATAGATTAAGAAAATTCATAAATTTATTAATAGGAGATGATCAAGTTATATATAATTAAACGAAATTGAGGATTGAAGGTTGATTATTTTCACAATCCGGATGCAAAGTAACAGAAAATTAAAATATATGCCATTAACTGCTTATATACGTTCATATATATCATTTCATATGTTTCTAAGTCTCACAAATACATAAAATGTGAAATATAAAATTGCTGGGCTCCATTAACCTTTTTTTTCCTGAAATGAATAGCTTTTCAGAAAGAAAAAATCTTGGCTACTATGTGATTCTTGTGTAGTATCTGGTACCCATAGTAACAGAGATTTGGATCTTGACATCAGGTTCCAACAGGCCACAGAGCTATAGAGCATTTCAATTTGTGTTAAGGAAAAAAAAAAAAAAAGACAAGTGCTCAGTCCTGAAAAGATACCATAAAAATAGCTGAGGTCTTATGGGTGTAGACAAGAAATACAGTTATAATCTATACTGGTATGATTTCACATTTCACTTATTGTCTTTTCCGTGTGAGCTAATATATTCTTTAGATCAAGTGGTCATCTGTATGTCTTCTATTAAACTGTGCTGTTCATAAAATGTATCAGTACATTCTACCATGCTTTGAGAATAATTATAAAATGTGTGATTTCAAGATTTACTGAGCAATTTATGTAATGGATACTTAATTTTGTTCCAGTTTAGTGGAAGGAAAGGCTAGTCAACTCAAGAATGTGGGGCTGACACCAGGAGTCTTGTCTCTCTTTTTAAGAACTATGTTTTGAGTAGAAGCATATTTTCCCCTCATTCTGGTTTCCATGAGGAAAAATTTGCCCCTAAACTCATTTCAGGCCAGAATATCCATCCTTTCTCTTAAGTGGTTGATGAAGAGGGGTGTGTATGTGTGTGTGTGTGTGCTCAGTCAGGTCTGACATGTCTGACTTTTTGCACTCCATGGACCACAGTTCGCCAGGCTTCTCTGTCCAACGGATTTCCCAGGCAAGAATACTGGAGCAGGTTGCCATTTCCTCCTCCAGAGGATCTTCGTGACCCAGGCATCAAACTCTCATTTCTTGTGGCTCCTGCATTGGCGGGAGAATTCTTTACCACAGTCCCACCTGGGAAGCCCCAGACGAAGAGGTAGGTTGACTTTAACCAGCAAGTTTGGAAACAAATAGCTTTAGAATCGGAAAAGGCAATGGCACCCCACTCCAGTACTCTTGCCTGGAAAATCCCATGGAAAGAGGAGGCTGGTAGGCTGCAGACCATGGGGTCGCTAAGAGTCAGACACAACTGAGCGACTTCACTTTCATGCATTGGAGAAGGAAATGGCAACCCACTCCAGTGTTCTTGCCTGGAGAATCCCAGGGATGGGGGAGCCTGGTGGGCTGCCGTACAGAGTCGGACACGACTGAAGCGACTTAGCAGCAGCAGCAGCAGCTTTGGAAGGCAAAGCTGAACTCTGCCCTGCTCATTCTTACCTGCAGCCTAAGTTCTTAGTTTCCCTTGTTGTTGTTCAGTCACTCAGCCGTGTCTGACTCTTTGTGACCCCAGGGACTGCAGCACACCAGGCTTCCCTGTCCATCACCATCTCCCAGAGCTTGTTCAAACTCATTTCCATGGAGTTGGTGATGCCATCCAACCATCTCATCCTCTATTGTCCCCTTCTCTTCCTGCCTTCAATCTTTCCCAGCGTCAGGGTCTTTTCCAATGAGTCAGCTTTTTGCATGAGGTGGCCAAAGTAATGGAGCTTCAGCGTCAGCATTAGTCCTTCTAATGAATATTCAGGATTGATTTCATTTAGGATTGAGAGGTTTGATCTCCTTGCTATCCAAGGCACTCTCAAGAGTCTTCTCCAACACCACAGTTCAAAAGAATGTTTCCCTGTGCTGCAAGTTACGCAAGGGCTTATCTTATCACACTCCCCAGGGTGTCCAAAGTAAATGTAGAATAGAAGTGATGAGAATAGGCATCTTGTCATGTTCTCTACTTTAAAGTAGTAGTTTTATCATTTTTAATTGAATATGGTACTTGCTACAGGTCTTTGATGATATATAAGCTCCTTTCTATTTGTAACTTACTAGAAGATATTTTTAAACAATAAAATCATGCTGAATTTTGTCAAATGATTTTCTCCATAGTTTTTTTTTTCCATTTCTCAAAATAAACTGTCAAACTATATTTACAGATTTGTTTTACTTAATTTAAAACTTGCTCATCATTCTTGAAATAAGCCAAAACTTGTCATAATATACTCCTTTTTGGAGAGGATTTGCATTGATAATTTATATTACTTAATAATTTTTCAATTTATGTTTGTGAGTAAGATTCATCCCTTATCATTTTTCCTCATATGTTTTGGCTCTTCATAGATTCCTTTAAAGGTATGTTACAAATAATCTGCAAAATTGAATGATTGGACTGAGATTTATCCTTGTGTAAAACTGTAAACTAGTGACTAAATGTGGAGAAGGCAATGGCTCCCCACTCCAGTGTTCTTGCCTGGAGAATCCCAGGGACGGGGCAGCCTGGTGGGCTGCCGTCTACGGGGTCGCACAGAGTCGGACACGACTGAAGGGACTTAGCAGCAGCAGCAGCAACAGTGACTCAATGACTTTAAGAGATATCACATGTTATGTGGCTTCTATTTCTCTTGAATCAACTTTGAAAATATAAATTCTTCTCTTATTTGTTCTCTTTTTATCCAGTTTTCAATTAGGTCCCAAGATATGGTCTGCTGCTGCTAAGTCGCTTCAGTCGTGTCAGACTCTGTGCGACCCATAGACGGCAGCACACCAGGCTCCCCCGTCCCTGGGATTCTCCAGGCAAGAGCACCAGAGTGGGTTGCCATTTCCTTCTCCAATGCATGAAAGTGAAAAGGGAAAGTGAAGTCGCTCAGTCGTGTCTGACCCTTAGCGACCCCATGGACTGCAGCCCTCCAGGCTCCTCCATCCATGGGATTTTCCAGGCAAGAGTACTGGAGTGGGGTGCCATTGCCTTCTCCGAAGATATGGTCTACATACCCTTTAATTATCATTTTGGTATTTTTTGTATGTATATCTCCTTTCATATTAACATTATTTCTTTGCACTTGCAGACATTTTTATTGGATTATCTGTCTTATGCCTTGTCAATTTTATTATTAGTATTTTCAAGAAAGCAGTTGTGAGTTTTTAATTTTATGCCATTGTATTCTATATTATTAATATTTATTCACATATATATTTATTATTGCTATTCTTCTTTTTCTTTTTTCCCCTTTTAAAATATGCCTATTTCTTAATTTGGATACTTAGTTTATTTATATCAATTTTTTTTACTATTAATGAGGCGTTTAAATTTATTTGTTTCTATCTTTAACTTTATCGTAAAGAGATATGTTTTATTATTATTCTTTTCTCAGTATTTTCTTTTAGAATTTCTCTTTACATGTATATAAAATATATTATTAAAATATATACATACAATCTGCTTGTTGTAAACTTTACCTACTGTTTTATTGGTAAATGAATCTTTTTAATCGATATGTGATCATTCTCTTTTCTCTGGTATTAACTTATATCTTAAAGTTTATTGCTTTTCTTGCTATTACGAAGACCTTCTATTTTTGCTCATATTTGCCTAACAATTTTTTTCATAAATTTACTTTCAGTTTTTTTTGTATAATTGTGTTTCATTTAAAGATATTTTTTTTTAAACTGGATTATTTTTAACTGAGTTTAAAAAGCTTTGGCTCTGTTTAGAAAAGTCTGTCATTTTCATTTAATGTGACTGGTAATATATTTAGACTCATTTTTATCTTTGCTTTATACTTCTCAAAATTTTATTTTTGTATGTGGTCAGTATCATTCTTGGTTTTGAATAGTTTTTAGAAGTTCCATTAGTAAAATTTTAATTGTAGTACATCCTGTATGCTTTAACTTTTGAAAAAAAAAGTCCTTTTTTAAAGCAGACTTTACCCTAATTTATATATATATATTTGGCTGATAATTATGTTATCAAAGTAATTTGAAGATTTCTTTCACTGTCTTATGACTTTTGTAATTTCATTAATTTGTCTACATACTTGTAAGTTTTGGTAGTTACATCATTCTATGCTGAGTAAAGAATTTATCTTTATTGTTTCTTCTCTGCAATGTCATAGGTTGGAATTCATTGTGATATCTAAGTATCTATATCCTTCATCCTTCTGCTTTTATATCTAGAAGCTATATTTTTCATAAAATGGCAACCCACTTCAGTATTCTTGCCCAGAGAATCCCATGGACGGAGAAGCCTGGTGGGCTACAGTCCATGGGGTCGCAAAGAGTCTGACACGACTGAGCGACTTCACTTTCACTTCACTTCACGTTCATTCTCTTTTACCTTATTGTACTTTTGTTACCACTTTTAATAATTTAAACCTATTCATATTTTAGTTTATTTCATTTTGTAGTTTAATATTTGCTGATAATGTGAGCTTTTTGCATCTGACTCTCCAGTCTATTGATTCTGCTGATCAATTCAGCAGCCTATTGATTCTGCTGACTCCAGTTCACAGAGTGAGGATTGCTTTTACATGTGTTTCTCATAATGGTTTACTGTGAATTTATATTTACTGGAGTTTTATCTATAGAAATTTTATGAAGCTTAGTTCTAAAGTGTGTTCCAGCAGAGAGGATTCATGTTTCCCTCCCCTTAGATATTTGATGACATAATCAATCTGGACCATATTAATTTGTGTGTGTGTGTGTGTAGATTTGTGGCAAACATGGAATGAAATGTTGACAACATCAAGTAAATGCATATGGTTAAGAAATGTCTGAGTTTTATTCTCCTGCCTTTTTTTTTTTTTTTTTGGCTTTACCCATAGCCAAACCTGAGACAGTTAAGTACCACCCCTCATCACCCTAAAGGATGTTTTATTCTTTTCCTTTCAATTAGAGAGTTTCAGATCAGACTTTTTATCAGCCTTCACATCATCACTTTGATCCACTGAAATCTGGGGTCTAAGATAGAAGACATCTCCAGACACCTCTAAGAACACTAGAGCTTCAGTGACTGACTTGCTTCTGGATTCTTGCTTTACTTTTGTCCCTCATCCAAAATAAATTTCTTTAGTTTCTCCCCAAGTCAATTGTATATTTAGTTTTTATTTTATCCTTTTATCTGGAATTTTAAGTATCCCATTATAGGAAGTTTCACTTTGAGGATGATCTGAAAAATTATTAGAAAATATCTAATCAATAATATTTTATTTTCAAATAAATGCATACATTTTTCTTCTGGAAATATTGTATGTGGAATCTCACTAAATCAAAGTTTGTGTGGAATTTGTGGCCTTCAAAAAATCTGCATGAATTATCATAATATAAGTTTGAATAATATGGAACTGGCATTTTTGAGTTTGCAAAGAATTTCGTATCAGCATTTTATATGATTTAATTTAAATGCATATTCTTATATATTCTGAATGCAATAGTGTTTATTCAGTTGTACTAGACAGTGTTAAATCTATTGTTCTCTTATGCATTGTAGTATATTTAAAAAGTCAAAGAGAGATGAATATCCTGTTCTGTCACTTATGTGTGAAGTCTAAAAGAACGATATAAATGAACTTACTTACAAGGCAGAGATAGACTCACAGCATAGAGAACAAACTTGTAGTTGTGAGAAAGGAGGAGAGGGAGGGATAAATTAGGAATGAACCCACTGAATC
Source organism: Bubalus bubalis (assembly GCF_019923935.1). NCBI lineage: Eukaryota > Metazoa > Chordata > Mammalia > Artiodactyla > Bovidae > Bubalus > Bubalus bubalis. The sequence continues at coordinate 80,423,526 of NC_059169.1, read as the reverse complement.
ACTTTGCTGTACACCCGAAACTAACACAACATTGTAAATCAACTATACCGTGCATCAACTTTTTAAAAGGTGCACACAGTTATTAATGTGATTTTAATTAGACTACAAATTTTCAGCATGTTCTTTTTTACTACTGTGTCTCTTAAAAACTGTTACTCCATGAAAGACTACTTAACATGCATGCCTCCATTTTTCTGTGTGCTCTTGGAATCATACATATATAAATACACATATGCATATGCAGATACACACATACATAACATATTTTTGAATAATTCATAGAAAAATTGTATGATTTTCTACATTTTCTTGTTTAATACCTCATAGCTATCTATGCAATCACCAGTATAATTTCAGCTCTTTACTCTGGACCTTAATTTTCCATAATACTAAAGTAACATATTGTGTTTAATTATTGAATGAATCATGAGTGTTTCTTGTAAAATACTGTGCTTTGCCATAATTTTACTGAGGACAACTGCCATTATATGGCGACTTACCAGTGATGCGAGTGGTAATGGACCTGCCTGCCAAAGCAGGAAACACAAGAAACGTGGGTGGGATTCCTGAGTGGGGACATGGCAACCCACTCCAACATTCTTGCCTGGAGAATCCTATGGACAGAGGAGCCTGGGTGACAGTCCATAGGGTCACAAAGAGTCAGACACAACTGGTGTCTGACTGCCATTATAAACTGCCATTATATACTGGAATTAAGAGAATTAAAGATATAATAATATTATTCACACCAGTCAAAATGGCTGCAATCCAAAAGTCTACAAGCAATAAATGCTGGAGAGGGTGTGGAGAAAAGGGAACCCTCTTACACTGTTGGTGGGAATGCAAACTAGTACAACCACTATGGAGAACAGTGTGGAGATTCCTTAAAAAACTGGAAATAGAACTACCTTATGATCCAGCAATCCCACTGCTGGGCATACACACTGAGGAAACCAGAAGGGAAAGAGACACGTGTACCCCAATGTTCATCGCAGCACTGTTTATAATGGCCAGGACATGGAAGCAACCTAGATGTCCATCAGCAGATGAATGGATAAGAAAGCTATGGTACATATACACAGTGGAGTATTACTCAGCCATTAAAAAGAATACATTTGAATCAGTTCTAATGAGGTGGATGAAACTGGAACCTATTATACAGAGTGAAGTAAGCCAGAAAGAAAAACACCAATACAGTATACTAACGCATATATATGGAATTTAGAAAGATGGTAACAATAACCCTGTGTACGAGACAGCAAAAGAGACACTGATGTATAGAACAGTCTTATGGACTCTGTGGGAGAGGGAGAGGGTGGGAAGATTTGGGAGAATGGCATTGAAACATGTAAAATATCATGTATGAAATGAGTTGCCAGTCCTGGTTTGATGCACGATACTGGATGCTTGGGGCTGGTGCACTGGGACGACCCAGAGGGATGGTATGGGGAGGGAGGAGGGAGGAGGGTTCAGGATGGGGAACACATGTATACCTGTGGCGGATTCATTTTGATGTTTGGCAAAACTAATACAATTATGTAAAGTTTAAAAATAAAATTAAATAAAAAAAATAAAGATATAATAATATTAATATAGCAATATAACCTCAAATATAGTTCCTTAAGATATTTGTCAAAGCCTGACATTTTGAAAATAAAGTTTCTATTATTTGTTATTTTGAAAGCTTGTCTCAAGATTATGTTTTCTGTAGCTTCTGAGGCACGAAGAACCACCTAACTCAAAATTTTCCAATTGAAAATTACATAGATTTATGATTTTGTGACATTATTATTTAGAGGATTTTCAAAATTAGATAGTTCCAAAGTTGTCTGAACACAGAATTTTTTTCTTTCTTATTTTCTTGGTTTCTTGTTGTTGTTTATTTTTTTTTTTTTTGGTTAAATCAGACTATGTTCTTTAGCATCTAATTTTATAAAGATGATGTGTTTATCTCTGTAGCAATCTGATGGGCACACAGTACAAAAATTGGATATTTATTTATAGTTTAAAAAATCTGTTAATAACTTGATTGAAGTGCAATTAATATTTAAATGATTACTCACATTTAAAGTATATAACTATAAAAATTTAGATGTGTTTATGTACTTGTAAAACTGTTATCATAATCAAAATTATGAACATACTTTTTACACCCCAAAGTTTTCTTCCACCCTTGTGTAATCTCTCTATTCTGCCCTTTGGATCTTCTCTGTCTCCTCTCTCTTCCAGGCAACTAAACCATGCTTTATATTAATCACTATAGATTAATATACATATAATGAATTCTTAAAGTGAATCTAAGATATGTATTCTTTTCTTCCACTCAGCGTGATTTTGAGGTTCCTCTATGCTGTTGAATTCACTGATAATTTTTTCCTTTTTATAGCTGATTAGTATTCCACTGCATGATATACCATATGTTCTAAGCATGTTATCTCCTCATGAACATTTAGGTTGTTCCCAGTTTAGTGATATTATAAATAAGACAGCTATAGGTATTTGCCTATGTTTCTTGATTTGGATATAAGCTCTCATTTTTATTACATAAATATCTAGGGATGAAATTACTGGGCCATATGCTCATGCTGTTTACCTTTTTGGGTGCATGTGTGCTCAGTGGCTCAATTGTGTCCAATTCTTTGTGACCCCATGGATTGCAGCCACTGGCTCCTCTGTCTATGGGATTCTCCAGGAAAGAGTCCTAGAGTAGGTTGCTATATCTTCCTTCAAGGGATCTTACCAACCCAGGGATCAAATCCACATTGCCTGCATTAGGAGGTGGCTCCTTTACTACTGAGCCACCAGGAAGCCCATGTTTACCTTTAAACTATGAAGTTAACTGTCTAAGTTATTTTACCATATTGCATTCCCACAGGCAATTTAGAGAGATCAAATCGTACCATATCCTTATCAACACTTGGAATGGTCAACATTTTTATTTTAGCCATTCTAAGTACTATGTTTCATCACACTATGGTTCTCATTTGCATTTCTCTAATGACTTATCATGTTTTGCATTTTTTTAATGTCATCATTTGGAAAAAGAATATTACCTTTGCTAAACTGTTTTCTGAACTTCAGCTCATTTTTATTAGGTTGTTTTCTTTCTTAATACTGAATTTTAAAAGTATCTTCATGTATTATTTATATAAATATCAGATTTGCAAGTATTTTCTTCCTGCTCTCTTAGCTTTGTCTTTCTTAATTTTGATAGCATCAAATTAATGGATTTTTTTCTTTATGGAATTTGCCTTTGATATATCTAAGAATTTTTTGCATTTCCAAGGACAAAAAAAATGTTTTTCTAAGTATTATTTAGAAGTTTTGTAGTTTTCTGAAACACATTTAGGTTTAAAATCCATTTTGAGTTAATTCTTGTATGTGGAACAGGCATGGGTATACATTCATTTTGTGCACATTAATATCCAATTGTTCCAACAAAACTAGTTCTAAAGATTTACAGATTCTCCACTGAATTGCCTTTGATCTTTGCTGAAAGTCAAATGAATATATGCAAGTGGGCCTTGATCTATACTCTCCAGTCTGTTTCATTGATCCTTGATACAAATATCATGCAGGCGTGATCACTGAAGCTTTACAAAGCAGTCTTAACATTCAGGTGACATGTCTTTCAAGTTTGTTCTTCTTTCTTCAAACTTGCTATTACTATTCTAGGTCCTTTGCACTTATATATCAATTTTAGAATCATCTTGTCAATATCTAATAACAAAAACCTGCTGAGATTTTGATAGGAATCACATGGAATGTATAGATAAGTTTAGGGAGAGTTGTCATTGAAGCTGAGACTTGTAAGCCCTAAAAGAAGTATAACTCTCCACATATTCAGATCTTTTTTAATGCCTTTCAGCAGTGATTTGAGTGTGCAAGTCTTGCATTTCTTTAGTTGGATTTTCCCTAATATCCCAAACTTTTGATAGTATTGTATCTTAATTTTTTAATTTTATTGTTTGTGTATATAGTTGATATTTCTATAATGAACAGGCACCATATAAAAATTTGGGCCTAACTTATTTGTGTTATTTTTTTAACTATTTTTTAGAATCAAGAGCTTTTTCTACTTAGACAATTGTCCAAACGCTAGATGTCTTTGCTTCTCTGGACTCTGGTCTCCACTTCCTCAACTCAGAGTTCACCAGTCTATGCCTTTCTGTTCCTTCCCTGTGTTGTTCCTGGAACATTCCTCCACTGAGTAACCTGGAATGGCAGAATTCCTTTGTCTGTTTCACATATCTCAGAAGCACTGCTTGCTCTGCACAATATCCAAAGTCATCTTGAGAACTGTTTCATATATTTTGTCAAATTTCTTAGTAGTCTGAGGAGGGAAGATAAATCCATTCCCTGTCTTTCCAATATGACCAGAAGCAGAGGTATATAATGTCTCAATCTATATAAATATCCACCTTTTGTCTTTGTGTTATTTTTTAATTAAGAGATGATCAAAGAGTCCCTGTTCCAAAGTGTACAATTGAATGACTTTTAGCATATTTACTTAACTGTGCAATAAAGACTAACTAATTCCAGATCATTTTGTCAGTTCAAAACAGGAAAGCCTGCAGGAGAGATTGGCATAACATTATAAATCAACTAAACTTAAATTAAAAAAAAAAAGAGACCCATCCAACCCCTAATCTTTTATAGAGTTTTCTATACTGGCCATTTCATGTAGATGAAATTGTATACTGTGTAGACCTTGCAACTAATTTCTTTCAAAAGGCAGAATATTTTTAAGTTTCCTCAATGTTATAGAATAAATTGGTAACATTTTTATGCTAAAGGATGTTGTACTATATGGATATACCACAATTTATTTATTCGTTAATTAATCAATGGATATTTGAGTAGTTTGCACTTTTTTGGTTATTGCAAATAATGTTGCTGTTAGTATTCTTGTACATATTTTTGAACTGAGACAAATTTGCAGTTAATTTGAATATACACTTGGGACTGTAATTGCTGAAATCATATGTTTAATTTTGTAGGAACTGCCAAACTATTTTCCAAAGTGACCTTGTTTCCCTCTGCATTGCAACCTAAAATCTTTCTCAACTCAGTAAGCTGGAGGTAAATTTTGAAGCAACCGTAGACACAAGTTTCACATGACTGTATACAGATGGCAGTCTACAGTGTGCCTGGAAACAGGAGAGAAAAAGAAGAGAGCGGCACCAAATAAAATTCAGATTTTTGTGAAAAAAGGAAAGTCTTTGCCATCGCATAGCAGATTACACTGCTGTACCTTGGTAGTCAGATGGAAAAAAGCAACATGAGCACTCAATTGGTGAGTTTGGTCTGTAATAATACTCTTCTCTAGAGACAAGCGCATAAAATGTCTTCTTTGTAAAGTACATAAAAGGTTGTCTGGGGTAAAATGATTCAGTTGGGCCTAGAGTTAGGAGAGCAGATTTTAAGTGTCCTCACAGATAAATTGATAAATAAACAGGAACTGCCTGAGGTGATGGGTTTGTTGGTTCACTTTATCATGGTAATGATTCCATATCTATGCATCAAAAGGTCATGTTGTACATTTTAAAAAATCTATGTTATTTGTTTAATTGTGGCTGTGTTGGGTCTTAGTTGCAGCGTGGACTCTCTAGTTGCACCACAGCACGCAGGATCTCAGTGCTCCCACCAGGGATTGAACCTGCATCCTCTGCGTGGGAAAGCAGACTCTCAGCCACTGGCCCACCAAAGAAGGTCCTCTTCATCTTAAGTGAATGATTATTCCTCAACTATGATGTGGTTACATCCCAATAAACCCACCAAAAATTGAAAATATCATACATATAAAATGCATTTAATATACCTAAACTACCAAACATCATAACTTAGCCTAGTTGAGTTTAAGCATGCTCAGAACACTTACACTAGCCTACAGTTGGGGAAAAAAAAAATCATCTAACACCAGCTTATTTTTAATAAAGTTTTGAAAATCTTATGTAATTTATTGAATTCTGTACTGGAAGTGAAAACAGGATGGTTGTACAGATACAGAATGCTTGTAAGTGTAATGGTTGTTCACCCTTGAGGTTTCCTGGTGGATTGGGAGCAGTGGCTGTTGACCCTGCTCAGCTCCAGGAAAGAGCCTCCTTTCTACTGCCCTTTGTTAGTCTTGGGATATGCAAAATTTGAAGTACACTTTGTACTGATGCATGTTTTTTGCACCATTGTAAATTTGAAAAAAATATGAGTGGAACCATTCTAAGTCAGGAACTGTCTGTATACAACTTTTATTTGTCAATCATACCTCAATAAAACTGGGACAGAAAGAGAGATAGGCCTAGAAATTCTTGCTGCAAGAAATCAAATGCACTTTAAAAAATGCCTAGGTTAAGGTTCTGAAGGGCTTGCCTGTTGGTTCAGACAGTAAAGAATCCACCTGGAATGCGGGAGACCTGGGTTCAATCACTGGATTGGGAAGATCCCTTGAAGGAGTGTTTAGCAACCCACTCCAGTATTCTTGCCTGGAGAATCCCCATGGACAGAGGAGCCTGGTGGGCTAGAGTCCATGGGGTTGCAAAGAGTTGGACATGATTGCCACTAAGCACACACTTTTGAAATAGAAAAGAAATATCATTGGCCCCATTGTGCTTTAAAAAATTGATTATACTATCTTGTTGAAAAAGAATCATGCACCATTGATATAGACAATAAAATTATTTCGAGTTGAAAAATACTAAAGTGTGATGGTGAAACATATAATTTTCCTAAAATGTTTATCCATAATGCTATATATTGATCAGTCTAGGTTTGTGAGCCTCATATGGGAACTAATCTAATTGCAAACCATGGGTTCACTTTTCATTATACTTCAATTAAATGTTTGGAAGAACATATATAAATGTTTGCAGAATATTAAATCATTGGAAATGTTCAGAAGGAAAACACCTGTCCTTGAAGAGGGAAAGGCATTTATGTTATACAGTTGAAATAGAACATGCAAAGTCAGTGAATTCAGGTAATCCTGGAGAAGTCCTCTGATTTGAAAAGAAATAGGAAAGGATGAAAAAAATTACACAATGAAAAAGAATGAGCTAATCCAAGAACTTAGTTAGAGTTTATTAAAGCAAAATTAAGATCTCAGTAAAGGCTAAAAATGCTTGGCTATTCCCTGGGACATCAACAATGTCTCTGTTTATGAGAATGGCTTATAATGGAAAAAAACTCATGTGCAATAGAAAAATACATTCCAAGGGCACTTATTTGGCTTGAATAATCTCATATTCAGAGACATTTTAGAAAGAAAATTGGGAGAAATTTGTACCATAAAAACAAAATAAAATGTCTTAAAGGAAAATGTATTGAATTCTTATATAAAAGAGTTTAACATCACCAATACACTAAAATAAACTGGAAATATGTTGTATAGCCATCAGAATCTACATATGTATAAATTATTTTATTGTGTGTCCACATTATAACCACTTGTTTGCATTTCATTATCTCCATTTCGATTTGAAAAAGATAGAAACTTATGCCAATAACATACAGTATTGTCATTGAAAATCTTCTCCAAATCCTACTATTATGGCATGAATTCCTAGAGAGTAGATATCAATTTTATACAATAAAATGCTTATGATATGCATAGCATTACATGAGGCAACATAGTGAAACTATTATTTTGTACATAGGAGGTATAAAATAATTTCTGAAGGATAAAAAAACAGATGAAATTTCAGAATATTTAAATTCTACATGCATAAAACTGAATTTCACAGTAAATCCCAAAACATTAATACATATTATTTCATTTTATAATCTGAAAAATTATTTAAGATAATGCAGTATATATTGAATCAGAAATATATGTTTTTCCAAGTTACAAGGCCAAATTAAGCATAGAGATTGTTAATGTCATACTCATACCAGTTTAAAAATCAAGTTTCTTATTCACTGACTGAATAAAAAGACAATTGACAGATAGGGGCAAGAAATGATTGACATTCTTCACACAGCGTCTAGATGGGCAGAGAAAAGATGACACTCCTGGACAGGTGATGACATCAAAAGTGATGTATCAAGAGTGTTAAAACAAATGAGATATGAATATGCAATTCAATTTTCTTCTAAATACATGCAATACAATAGTTCAATACGTTCCATTGTGTCTATAATTCATTTATTGTTCATTTTCCATCTTTTCTTTCTTTTTCATTTTTAGTATCACTGCTTTGTGCCCTTTATATTAAATCCTAACCCTAGCAGTGCCTTAGAGATACCTCATAGACGAATAGAAAATTGCTAACAATGCAAGTCAACTTAAAACGGAAATAACAGAAATAGGCCATGACCACGACAGTCATAGCATATGTTGCCCAGGGCTTTATCCTGCCATCTCAAGAAGCTTCTGCTAATAGGAGCAGAGCTGACAGGGAAGGCTACGGTATCAATCTTCTCATTTTTTCTGTAATGCTATAGTCCCGTAACTTCTGCTTTACAAAATGTATTTCAGAGCTGATTCAGCTATGTATATAATATTAGCAGAAGTGAAGGTAAATGTTTAGACTAGGAATTTAGCCTCATAAATACTTTGAGAAACAGGAAAGAAGTAAAGTTGCAGATGATGGCAGTTTTTTTTTTTTAATATAATAAAATTACTAACTGTGGTAAAAATGCAGTCTAAAGACAGGGAGGAAATAACTCCCGACATCATTATACAGGTTCACTTTGAATAGGGATTCCACATAATTATAGTAAAATAGATAACTTCCTTTAAATATAGCTGATTACAAATACTCATGCTGACAGGAAATACTGCGTTAATCATCCTAATGTCTTTCTCACTCACTGATGGTTGCTTGTTTATCTATCAGGAGTAGTCTTTAGATCTGCTAATCACTTTCTTTTCCTTTTTTCATAGAAGTATAATTGACTTACACCTTTGGACCAGGTTCGGGTGTGTAACACTGCCCTTGATATTTCTGTATCTTACAAAATAACCACTTCAATAAGCCTAGTTACCAGTTATCACCCAAGGCAGAAATATTGAAATATTATTGAATATATTATCTAGGCTGTACCTTAAACTGCTATGACTTATTTACTTCATAACTGAAATAATCACCCTCACCTAATTCGCTCATCCCCCAGTTCTCCTCTCCTTGACAACCAGTTGCTTGTCGTCTATATCTATAAACTGGCTTCCATTCTGTTAGTTTGTTCATTTATTTTGGTTCATAGATTCCATATACAAATTAAATCATATGGTATTTGTTTTCTCTATGAGAGTATTTTCACTTAGCATAATACTTTCTAGGCTCAGACATGTTTCATGGCTGAATAATATTCCACTGTGTGTACTTGTGTGTGTATGTGTGTTTATATATACGTTTATGTCACATCCCTGGAGAAGGACATGGCAACCCACTCCGTTATTCTTGCCTGTAGAATTCCATGGACACAGGAGCCTGGAGGCTACAACCCATGGGATCGCAGAGTCAAACATGACTGAGTGACTTTCACTCACTTTACTCACTCATATATATGCTTAGAGGTGTGTGTATATATGTATGTAGGCATATACATATATATATATATATATATATATATATGAATGAATGTGTTAGTCACTCAGTCGTGTCTGACTCTTTGAGACCCCATATATCGGGCCCACCAGGCTCCTCTGCCCGTGGAATTTCCCAGGCAAGATTATTGGCGTGGGTTGCCAGTCCCTTCCTCAGGGGATCTTCCTGACACACGGATGGAAGCTGGGTCTCCAGCACTGCAGGCAGACACATTACCGTCTGAGCCACCAGGGAAGACTGTATTTATATACATATATACTGGCTCAGATGGTAAAGCGTCTGCCTACAATAAGGGAGACCTTGGTTCGATCCCTGGCTCGGGAAGATCCCCTGGAGAAGGAAATGGCAAACCACTCTAGTACTCTTGCCTGGAAAATCCCATGGACAGAGGAGCCTGGTAGGCTACAGTCCATGGGGTCAGAAAAAGTCGGACATGTCTGAGTGATTTCACTTTCCTTCTTTATGCACACTACATATTTATCCATTCATTTCTTGACGGGCCAGTATCTTGGCTATTGTAAATAATACTGCAATGAACATAGATAGGGGTGCACACATATTTGCCAATGTCTAATTTATTTTTCTTTGGAAAACCAGATAGATGTGGAATTGTTGAATTATATGGTTTTTCCAGTAGTCAATTATGGATGTGAGAGTTGGACTATAAAGAAAGCTGAGTGTCAAATATTTGATGCTTTTGAACTGTGGTGTTGGAGAAGACTCTTGAGAGTCCCTTGAACTGCAAGGAGATCCAACCAGTCCATCCTAAAGGAAGTCAGTCCTGAATATTCATTGGAAGGACTGATGTTGAAGCTGAAACTCCAATACTTTGTCCACCTGATGGGAAGAGTTGACTCATTAGAAAAGACCCTGATGCTGGGAAAGATTGAGGGCAGGAGAAGGGGACAACAGAGGATGAGATGGTTGGATGGCATCACTGATTCAATGGACATGAGTTTGAGTAAATTCTTGGAGTTGGTGATGGACAGGGAGGCCTGGAGTGCTTCAGTCCATGGGGTCACAAAGAGTCGGACACGACTGAATGACTGAACTGAACTGAACTGAATTGATAGTTGTTCTGTTTTTACATTTTTGAGGAACCTCCATACTATTTTCCTTTGTGGCTGCCCCAATTTACATGCTCTCCAACTATGCACAAGTGTCTCCTTTTCTCTACATCTTTCCCAACACTTACTTATTGTCTTGGTGATAATAATCTTTCCAACAAATGTTAAATGATTTCTCATTACAGTTTTGATGCATTTCCCTGAGTGTTGGTGATATTGAGCATTCTTTCTTGTGTCCATTGGCTCTGTGTATGTCTTCTTTGGGAAAAACAAACAAAAAAAAAAGGTCTATTCATGTCCTCTGGTCATATATTAATTGAGATATTTGATTTTTTTGTGTTTTTTTAAATTTGATATTGTGTTCTTTTTATGTTTTGAATGTTGGCACGTTATCAGATGTATCTTTTGCAAATATCTTCTTCCCTTCAGTGGGCCATCTTTTCCTTAGACAATTTCTTCCTTTGTGCATAAACTGCTTAGTTTGATGCAGTCCCATTTCTTTTCACAGATGAAGTTTATAGCAATACCTATAAATTAGTGAAATGTAGTAGCAACCCTAGATAAAATGTAAGAATGGAGAAAAGTAATATTTTTATTATTTAACAAATATGTATTGAGTTCATTCTATGTTCTGACACTTTCTAGGCACTTGGAATACATTAAATAATGTCTGCCCTCAGAGAGATAACATCCAGGTAACTCACCATTACCACATATCTCCCTTTCCTATAAATTTAGATAATAACTGTTCTTCTGATTGCGAAGTACAGGATTTTATGAGCTTTCTAACAACATATCATTTATGTATTAATTTTTTATTTTTTATTGAAGCAAAGTTGATTTACAATTTTGTGTTACTTTCAGATGTACATGAAAGAGAATCAGTTATACATATGCATGCATCCACTTTGTTTTAAAGACTCTTTGCCTATGTAGGTCATTACAGATTATGGACTAGAATTCCCTGTGCTATAAAGTAGGTTCTTATTAGTTATCTGTTTTATATGTCAATCCCAATTGACCAATTTATCCCTCCTCTCCTTCCCCCAGTAACTGTAAGTTTGGTTTTTACATCTGTGAATTTACTGTTTGTAAATACATTCGTTTGTACTGTTTTTTAGATTCCACATATAAGTGGCATCATGTGATATTTGCCTTTGCCTGTTTGACTTCAGTTAGTTTGGTAATATTAGTTTTATCCATGTTATGGCAAATGAAATCATCTCATTCTTTTTTTTTTTTTAATTGTTTCTTTATTTTTTTCAAATTTTTTAAAATTTATTTTAATTGGAGGCTAATTACTTTACAATATTGTGACATGAATCAGCCATGGGTGTACATGTATTCCCCATCCTGAACCCCCGCTCCCACCTCCCTCCCCATCCCATCCCTCAGGGTCATCCCAGTGCACCAGCCCTGAGCATCCTGTATGGGATGGCGATCTGTTTCACATATGGTAATATACATGTTTCAGTGCTATTCTCTCAGATCATCCCACCCTCAACTTCTCCCACAGAGTCCAAAAGATTGTTCTTTACATCTGGGTCTCTTTTGCTGTCTTGCATGTGGGGTTATCGTTACCATCTTTCTAAATTCCATATATATGAGTTAGTATACTGTACTGGTGTTTTTCTTTCTGACTTACTTCACTCTGTATAATAGGCTCCAGTTTCATCCACTTCATTAGAACTGATTCAAATGCATTCTTTTTAATGGCTGAGTAATATTCCATTGTGTATATGTACCACAGCTTTCTTATCCATTTATCTGCTGATGGACATCTAGGTTGCTTCCATGTCCTGACTATTATAAACAGTGCTGCGATGAACATTGGGGTACATGTGTCTCTTTCAATTCTGGTTTCCTCGATTTCAAAAACCCTGCCCACAGTGTCTGCCTGCAGCTGCCCTGCTTAGAACTGCAGAGCCCCGTCTTGCCCCACAGTCTCCTGGTCAAGCAGGGTCACAGCTGCCACGTGCAGCACTGGGGCTGAACCCAGGGTCCTGGGTCTTGGCCCGAACCCGAGGATCCGCGTCTGCTACCACCAGGTCTGTGACAGTGTGTGCACGTCCGCCTCGTGTGAGCACGTGCATGGTGGAAGGTGCCTGGCTGGGGCTGGTCTGCAGCTGGGTGCACTGTCCCGTCCTCCCAGAAGGAGGGAGCTCGCTGAAGCCTGTAAATAAAGCGTGTTATTTATTGTAAAAAAAAAAATCCACTCTATTTTATGGCCAAGTAATAGTTCATCATGTATATGTACTACATCTTCTTTATACATGAAATGTTTTAACCTCTGTCTCCTCTTGGTGAACACATGATCAAGCAGATTTTTAAAAAGTATTTTTCTTTTATCCTCATTATAAATACTTTATATGGAAAGCAAAAAATATAGAAAAACTCAAAGAAAATAATTACTCATTCTCTTAACACCTATGTATGAACTTATAAACTGAAATTTTATACATATCAATTATATTTAAGATAGTCACAAGAGAAAGCAATATTTTGTTTAAGCTATATCTATTGACTGATAACAAATGAGAAATATAATGGCAACAAGCCAAGCAATGATATTTATTTTTACTAAATACTTTTCATTCTTCTTAATTCCAAGAGTAATTAAAAATATGAAATTAAAGAATTAGGAAACAAACCTAAGTTCATATTCGTATGTAGTTGTGGATAATTTCTAAGTTGTTTTTAGCTGCTAAAATCAAAGTCAAAATCAAGATTAGGATTTATTTTTCAATATCTACCAGTAGAGGTATTAATATGTTAATTTTGCCTAATTTTAGTTATTTTCAAAAAAATTAATTTAAAGTCTTTCCACTGACTGCTTTCAATGCTTCTTCAACATCAGCCAAATATTTTATTATTTTCTATATTTTCATTGCTTAGCTCATTACTTAAAATATGTTATTGGTAGTGGTTGATTTATTTTCATCATATATCATAGTCCTGCAAGGTTCTCTTTTGTTATTTCTGGTTATTGTTTTCATATTCAGTCTCAGGCTTTCTACTTTCCAAGAAAATATTCACTTATTTTACTCTCAATTTCATATCAAATGAAAAATATAAAAAGAAAATTTTGTAATAAAGCACAATTTTAACTCTTTTCTGAGAGTTAATACTCTGACAATGTATTCTTAGGAAAGTTAAGCTTTACTCTAAATAAACACAAAAGTCTATTCAGGTCCAGCATATGCATATACAGAATGTGTGATAAGTCCTTCCAGTCATGTCAGACTCATTGTGACCTCATGGACTGTGGACCAGTGGGCTCCTCTGCGCATGGGGTTTCCAGGCAAGAATACCAGAGCAGGTATTCTTGCCTGGAGGAAGGAGCATGCCCTCCTCCAGGGGACCTTCCTCACGCAGGGATGGACCCCCCTCTGCTCATGTCTCCTGCATTGTCAGGTGGGTCCCTCACGCAGGGATGGACCCCCCTCTGCTCATGTCTCCTGCATCGTCAGGTGGGTCCCTCACTCAGGGATGGACCCCCCTCTGCTCATGTCTCCTGCATCGTCAGGTGGGTCCCTCACGCAGGGATGGACCCCCCTCTGCTCATGTCTCCTGCATCGTCAGGTGGGTCCCTCACGCAGGGATGGACCCCCCTCTGCTCATGTCTCCTGCATCGTCAGGTGGGTCCCTCACGCAGGGATGGAGCCCCCTCTGCTCATGTCTCCTGCATCGTCAGGTGGGTCCAACACCGCTAGTGCCACCTGGGAAGCCCACATATATTATGAGGAAATGTAAAAATATTTGTCAAAATGTATTTTCCCACTTGAATTTCATTGCCTCTGCTTTCAGCTACAGTTTATCATTACTTATTCTTGTTATAGGCCCACTTAAAATATAGTTTGACTATCAGTAAAACTTTTTAGTTTGCAGAGTCTGCTTTCTTAATGTGGATAATAACCCCAAAGGATGATACTCTCAGCTTTGAGGCATGCAAGGCATAGTACTACATGAGCTTAACAATTTGGGGACTAATATTTGTGAGATATAATGCAGTAATATATAATTGTGAATTGATACTACAATGCAGAATAGTTTACCTAATTAGCATACCTTAGAACCTGAACAAAGGGATCATGTGATAGATGATTTTCTATAGTGCTAGAAGGGAGAAATCGGTTAGAGGACAGCATAATTCCCTGAAAATCTAAGTTGAAATATTAAGAAACTTGAATATGGAAGCCATGGCATGGGAAGTGGTAGAATATGAAGACAAGCTTTATGTACTTAAAGATTTAATCTGGGTCAAGTTTAATTTGTGTGATCTGGCAAGAATTGAAAGTGTCTTTTTAGCCGATCATATTCTTAAACATAATCGTCAAAATTTCTGATTAGAGAAAAATGGAAAGGGCAAACATGTCTAGAGGATGGTTTTTTTTTTTTTTTTTTTGAAAAACCACCTCCGTGTCTCCTCTTAATAATTTTAAATAATCACCACCACAAAAATGCAGAGACTCCATTTATCTGTACTCTGGTGACTTTTAATTAATATTTCTCTCTAGGCAAATCATTTTTATCCTTCTTAGCAACAAACAGAGGTCGTTTGCTTGACTTTAGTAGGTAGTCTTGAAACATATTAATTTACTCTTTACTCTAATTACCATAAAAAGATATCCTGACAATATCTTCACTCCTACAAGTACCTTTCCTATATTCTCACCTAGTAAACCTCATCCAGTAGGTATTAAAACTATTTATTGAAATAATGGATGAATCAAAAAATTAATAGAATGTGTTAGATGTGGTACAAAAGCATAAGCCTATGTAATTTCTTTTCAAAAAAAGTAATGATAGACATTAAAGAAGTTGAGATACTATTTACTTGACCCAGAAATTGAATTACTGGATATTTGTTTTATGTAGATCCTGTGCACGTGGGCAAAGACAAATGTAGTCAGATGCACCATAGGATTTCTTGTAATAACAAAAGACTAAACACATTGTAAATGTCCTTCAAAAGAGACAATTACAAGCATATCCAGCTAAGACATGGAAGCAACCTAGATGTCCATCAGTAGACGAGTGGTTAACAAAGCTGTAGTACATATACACAGTGGAATATTACTCAGATATTAAAAAGAATGCATTTTAATCAGTTATAATGAGGTGGATAAAATTAGAGCCTATTATACAGAGTGAATTAGGTCAGAAAGAAAAACACCAGTACAGTATATTAACGCATATATATAGAATTTAGAAATATGGTAATGATGACCCTATATGCAAGACAGCAAGAGACACAGATGTAAAGAACAGACTTTTGGACTCTGTGGGAGAAGGCGAGGGTGGGATGATCTGAGAGAATAGAACTGAAACATGTATATTATCATACATGAAACAGATCGCCAGTCCAGGTTCGATGCATGATACAGGATGCTCAGGGCTGGTGCACTGGTCTGACCCAGAGGGATGGGATGGGGAGGGAAGTGGGAAGGGGGTTCAGGATGGGGAACACGTGTACACCTGTCGAGGATTCATGTCAATCTATAGCAAAACCACCACAATATTGTAAAGTAATTAGCCTCCAATTAAAAAAAAATAAATTAAAAAAAAATGAAAACCATGCAGCCATTTGAAACAAGTATGTTTATGTTATAATGTGTGTAAATACATACACATATATATGTAATTATATATCATATTTATTTATGTGTATATAGCATGTCTATATCATACATATATATTTCTCATGTATTTGATAATATATATACAACACACACAAATATAAAAAGATCTACATTGGGGTACACGTGTCTCTTTCAATTCTGGTTTCCTCAGTGTGTATGCCCAGCAGTGGGATTGCTGGATCATAAGGCAGTTCTATTTCCAGATGACCCAGAGTGATGGTATGGGGAGGGAGGAGGGTTCAGGATGGGGAACACATGTATACCTGTGGCAGATTCATTTTGATATATGGCAAAACCAATACAATATTGTAAAGTTAAATAAAATAAAATTTAAAAAAAGATCTACAAGATGTAAATTTTAAAATGGAACATAAAGATCAGCAGTACTTACTATCCTAAGTGTCAATCCTAGAAACCATTCACATTTCTATCCATCAAAAAGTGAATAATGAAACTGTATTCTATTTATATAATAAAACACCATACATCAAATAAAATTAATGAGCTATATCTACACACAATATATTTGAATCTGAAATGCATACTATTACACTAAAAGACCAAAGAATATCTTTAATAAAATTCAAAAACAGGCAAAACTAAGCTATAGTTTTTAGTTATTGTATAATGATGGCTCAGTCAGTAAAGAATCCACCTGCAATGCAGGAGACCAGGGTTCTTCCCCTGAGTTGGGAAGATCCTCTTGAGAAGGAAAGACAACCCACTCCAATATTCTTGCCTGGAGAATCCCACGGACATTGGAACCTGGTGGGCTGCAGTCCATGGGGATGTAAGAGCTGGACATGACTGAGCGACTAAACCACCACCACCACCACCATCATTTTTGATGATAAAAGAGAAACAAAAGAAGTAAGTATCAATATTTAGCTTTGTTTTACCAGTAGAGAGAGAAGAATTGCCATTTATTTTCAAGAACTCTGTGTGTGTGCTTGTGTGTATGAATATTGGGAATACTATATTTATTGAATTTGGGGGTGACTACATTGTAGCTCAAGTTGCAATAATTCATTACATCTAAATTAATGTTTTATACATATTTTGTTTATGGTATATTTAACGAATAAGAATATTCATATGAAACATAAGATCCTAATCAATATGTACATTATGTTCATATTTATGGTAAGAGGAGAATATGGTATATCAACAAATCTGTATGCATGCATGTGTATATATATATATATATAGTTTTCTGAAGGACAAGCAAAAAGTTGAAAGAGTAATTGCATTGGAGAAAAGACATAATAAAGCAAAAATCATGTCCATAATGTCATTAGGTAAAATACTAGATTGGTGAGTTTATCTTTTTCCTTGAAGAATTGCTTTTTAGTTGTTTGACAGAAGGGCTAAGCTTTTGAAAATATGTTTTTCTTCCTTTGTTTAATCAGCAATATGTCAGGTATGCCTTGCTTTTCTCAACTGTTTAAATTCCAATAGTTTTAAATGGTCCAAAAATGCTTAAAGTCTAGTCTAAAGAAATTTTCAATTAGCGCCTTTGAAATATAGTATGTTATTAGTCAAGTTCCACTACATAAGCTTTTGTAATGTGTTGCCTTATTGAAAATATCAAATTGATCTAAAAGCACAGAACAAAGAGTTAATCAAATGAATTGAATTTATTCATGTCTAACTGTACTCGTTACATTTCTTATATTTATTAGCGGGACATAATATTAGAACAAATAGCAAAAAAAATTAAAAATATAATGCTGTTATTCTAATAAATATATACAGTTCCTTGTAACCTAGACATATTTTTTTTCGCAGCTACAGATATATTTGTGAATACAATGACAGTCTTATAAATATACTCTGCTGTCAGTAGAGAGAAGAATCCACCTCCTCTCTTACCTGGCCGTAACTTATGCATTGCTTCAGGTACAAGGTGAGAGGTGATCCACCTGAATCGTCATCCTTGCTTTCAGAATTCAGTGAAATCTGAAGATGTCTTCTGAAATCCAAAGCCTGGTTAAACTTGTTTTATGAGAGCGACACACACTAAGTAATGCTGAATGAGTTTCTCCTTGTGGTCATGAACTTTTGCAGAAATACTCTGTTACATTTAAATCTTTTGAAAATATTGTGCCCCAAAGAGGTGCCAGTGAAGACTGAAAGTAAGCCTGTGTTTATTAAGGTGATGCTTCAGCATTAGAGTATATGGTAAGAATTTGAAAACTTTTTTTAGCTTTTTCTATATAGCTATATCTTCTTAAAGAATGCATTGTGTTAAAGAGTCAATGTTCTGCAATGATTCCACCAAAAAAAGTGCAATAGCAAAGATGAATATAGGGATATTTAACTTTGAAAAGATGAGGACTATTCTACTGCCTCCAGTCTCACAAAAATATTTTAATTTGCAACATTGGCTGGAAATTAGAGTGCCTTCATGGTCCACATTGCTGATTAAGATTCAATAAGCAGAATAAGCAGTTGAGATAAAGGAAACAAGAAGAGGGAATAAAATATGACTTAGAAGCAAGATTAAAATTGCTGTAGTGGTTCACTTATTTTCATAGTTAAATGTTTTTTATAAAGCTCCAGTAGAATAACCAATGATTGCTCCTTTGAAATCTGACTCTTTCCGTTTCCTGGTCATTTGATTCTCTACACCACAGGAATGGAGCCCTGGAGCAGAAAAATGACAACGGAGTGTGTGCCTCTGTCTTTCTCCTTTTTTGTTGTTGCTTTCTGTGTTTGTGTGTGTGTGTGTGTGTGTGTGTGCTTTCTGTTTTAATTCTTTATTCTGAAAAAAGAAGAGAAAAGATGCCCATTTTGTTTAATAATCTTTTAGAATTTGTAGATGCAGATTATGAAATTAGGAAAACTCGTGTAGACATATAAAAGGGACCTTTTTGCATGTTGTGTACTTGGATACTGTTTTAAATTTTTTATCGACTCATTTTCTATAAATTTAAGATGATCATACTTACAAGGTTATTTTTTAACCTTTAAAACAGATATTTTATGTGCTACAGTACATATTCTGTGTTGGTTTTTAAATATTGATCTAAAAGCAAAACATTTGTGAAAAGTTTTGTAGTAATTATTATTGTCAAGTATTAAGATCCATTTTTCAGTAGAGTTTAACAAAAGAACAAAATATACATTTCTTCTCACCTTAAAACAATCAACATATTTCCCATTCAATAGACACAAAATTTTCACATATAATTGAATTTTAGAAATTTTTGAATGAGTTTTTCAAGTTCTAAAATTTGAAGATTATATCAAATTTCTAGATTATTTTTCAAGGGGAGATGAGAATTGAGAGTTTTACAAAACTGACTCATCTCATCCATATACCTGTGTATTAGTAATTCCCCATATATTTAGATTTCCTTTATGCACATCAAAAATATATATTTTATTTGTAAGAATGCTGCATATTTCATATTTAGTTTGCACTTGGAACTTATAGGTAAGTTGCTTTGTGCATATCAGTATACTTATATTTAAAATTTGTACAAAGAGACACGTGTACCCCAATGTTCATCACAGCACTGTTTATAAATAGCCAGGGCATGGAAGCAACCTAGATGCCCATCAGCAGACAAATGGATAAGAAAGCTGTGGTTACATATACACAATGGAGTATTACTCAGCCATTAAAAAGAGTACATTTGAATCAGTTCTAATGAGGTGGATGAAACTGGAGCATATTATACAGGGTTAAGTAAGCCAGAAAGAAAAACACCAATACAGTATACTAACACATACATATGGAATTTAGAAAGATGGTAATGATAACCTTGTATGCGAGACAGCAAAAGAGACACAGATGTATAGAACAGTCTTTTGGACTCTGTGGGAGAGGGCGAGGGTGGGATGATTTGGGAGAATGGCATTGAAACATGTCTGTTATCATATGTGAAATGAATCGCCAGTTCGATGCATGATACAAGGTGCTCGGAGCTGGTACACTGGGATGACCCGGAGGGATGGGATAGGGAGGGAGGTGGGAGGGGGATTCAGGATGGGGAACACATGTACACCCATGGCAGATTCATGTTGATGTACGGCAAAACCACTACAATATTGTAAAGTAATTAGCCTCTAATTAAATTAGTTAAAAATAAAATAAAATGATTCAACAAAAAAATAAATAAAAAAGTAAAATGTGTATAAAACTAAGCAATAAAATTTGTAACATGAATACCATATAATCAATGACATTAGTTCCAAGAATATACAAAGCAGATTTTACCCATATCTATTATGTTTCAACTTGTATACAGAAAATATACTTGTATTCTTTACTTAAAAGCTAAGAATAATAAAATACTAAAAATTGGTATCAGACAGATCCAGCTAGGCCAGATGGACAGCGTGAAGTGGTTGAGAACAAGCCACACCAAATTTTGCCATGTTGCCATGAAGATAATTTCGAGCTAAAGGCAACTGAGACCCTGTGGCCTCAAGAGAGAATTCTGTTCCTCTCTTAAATACACAGAATTGAAATGGGGAGAATTTCCAGAATGAGAAATGTTACCACAGACAAATTTCACTTGAGTGAACCATCTGTATGGCAGGGCAAATAACTAATCACCAAAAATCTGCTCTTTATTATGGTCCTGTGAATTACCCTTCAGTCCTTGGAAACCCCACGCCTCTGACACATTCCTTAGCTCAGAATGGCATGCATTCCTCATTTTTTCCCTTCTTTCTCTGAACTCTCAGGTGTGTGGTGTTCCCCAAAGTAAAAAATTAAGTGTGACTATTTTCTTTTTTTCTTTTCTGTTAGTCTGTCTCATGTCTATTTGATTAGTAGATAGCTGGATAAACCTTTTAAAAGTAAAGGAAAATTCTTTCTTCTCAACAATTGTATGACAGATTTAACTCTAACTATAATGAGAAGTTATGAACAATTTTAAACAGACCCAGAGGGATGGAATGGGGAGGGAGGAGGGAGGAGGGTTCAGGATGGGAAACACATGTATACCTGTGGCGGATTCATTTTGATATTTGGCAAAACTAATACAGTTATGTAAAGTTTAAAAATAAAATAAAATTAAAAAAAAAAAGAAAACAATCTGATTGACATTTTAAGATAAAAGGTCTTTGGTGTTCTTTGTTTTGTTTTGTGTTTGTTTCTTGAGAGTATTTTAGAATGTGTAGTGTAGAAACTTGAAGACTACTTAGGAGACAAGTTATTGCCCTCATGCAGGAGAAAGATGATGGTACTTTGATAGTAATGGACTTTAGAGACGACAAGGGAAAAAAAAATGACAAGCCTAGGTAAATGACAAATGATACCTGGGTTTTTTGTCTTGAGCTACTGAATAGATGCCTTTGACACATTAAAATGGAAAATCTGGGCTTCTCTCATGGGTCAGTGGTAAAGAATCCATCTGCCAATGCAAGAGGCAATTAGGTTTCTCTCCCTAATCCAGGAAGGTCCCACATGCCACAAAGCAGCTAAGCCCGTGCGCCACAGCTATTGAGCCCAACAGCCTGGGAGCCATAACTACTGAGCCCACATGCCAGAATTACTGAAGCCGGTGTGCCCGAGAACCCATGCTCTGCAACAAGAGAAGCCACTGCAATGAGAAGTCCATGAACTGCACCTGGAAAGAAGTTTCTGTTCTCTGGAACTAGAGAAAAGTCCACATGGCAACAAAGACTCAGCACAGACAAAAATACATAAATAAAATTAAGTTTAAAAATGGAAAATCTTGCAAGGAGAGCATGTGGGATACACTGCATTAGATGAACGCTATTATAACAGAAAGGAACAAACCTGACTCCATACTGAAAGTATTCCTTTAGCTATAAAGGCTTGTGCTCTGTTGCCTGAATTTAGTCATGCTGGCTCTTCACCTTTTTCTAGTCAACATGTTGAAGAATGTTGCCTCTACACTGAAATATACATAATAGCCCCTTCTCAAGCTTCTGCCTCCCAGGCTTAACCTTCAAAGCTGTAACACTTTTCATTCATATAGAGATAAATAGTTGCAGGAGAGAAAATAACATTTGTCTTGCTAAGGTTTACAGAAACATTCTGACCAGACTTACCTGGACAGCTAAAAGAGAAAAAGATTACACATCTCATGTGGAGTCTGACCAGTGCCAAGAAGTGTGCAACAATGAGCCAGAACCTTCCACTTGTAGTTTAAAAGAAGTCTGCATTCTAACTTCTGTAATATGGTTCTTTAGTAGATTAGTCCACCATCTTCTCCATCTGATGGCTTTTCAAATTAAGCTATTTTTCTTTGCCCCAACACCTCTTTTGATTTTGTTATGTGATGATAATAAAATTATTATTTCCTACAGTAGTCTATTTCATCAGTAATTGTATAATTGAAACACTATCAATATTTGCTGTTTATAAAAAATATATTTTATCTTAGTACCGAGAAATGTAGAAATTCTTATTAAAAGGATGACAGCGTGATTAGATATTATATACACTTGTTTGTCACAGATACTGAGAAATAAACTAAATTAAAACACTATATATATAATGAACAAGAGGTTTGCTATTTATTCATCTTACCTCCCACTATAGATTTAAAATCTTTTGTAAAGATTAATACTTAGCCTAACACTGTTCTGTAGATCCTCCAATACCTGACAAAGTAGACTTAATGTGCATTTGATAATTGTATAGAGGACAAGGAGCCTGATGGGTTGCAGTTTATGGCACTGCTAAGAGTTGGACATGACTTAGTGACTAAACAACAAAAAATAAATGACTGCATATGATATGTGCTTTGTACATGTATATATTGCACATGAGTGATAGTGTAAAAACAAATAACTCCAAGGAAGTAATAAAGTGTATTTGAAATGGCATCTCTAATTAGCAAGTTACTATATTTATCTTCAGAAACTATTAAAAGATTCCTACACCTGTACTCTACCCAGATCAACATTCAAAACTCAAAATATTTATTTTAATTTGTACTCATCTGAATGCAGAGTTCCACAGGATAGCAAGGAGGGACAGATAACTTTCCTATGTGAACAGTGCAAGGAAATATAAGGGAAATAAAAGATTAAGAAAGACTAGAGATCTCTTCAAGAAAATTAGAGATACTAAAGGAACATTTCATGCAAAGATGGGTGCAATAAAGGACAAAAACTGTATGGATCTAACAGAAGCAAAAGATATTAAGAAGATGTGACAGACTACATAGAAGAAGTATTAAAACAAAAACTCTTAATGACCAGAATAACCACGATGGTGTGATATCTCATCTAGAGTCAGACATCCTGGAGTGTAAAGTCAAATGGGCCTTAGGAAGCATCACTACAAACAAAGCTAGTAGAGGTGATGAACTCCAGTTTAGCTATTTCAAATCTTAAAAGAAGATGTTGTTAAAGTGCTGCACTCAATATGCCAGCAAATTTGGAAAACTCAGTAGTGGCTACAGGACTGTAAAAGGTCAGTTTTCATTCCATTCCCAAAGAAAGGCAATGCCAAAGAATGTTCAAACTACCACACAATTGCACTCATTTCACATACTTCCAGATGTACAAGCTAGATTTAGAAAAGGCGAAGGAATCAGGGATCAAATTGCCAACATCTGTTGGATCATAGAAAAAGTAAGAGAATTCCAGAAAAAAACATCTATTTCTGCTTCATTGACTACACTAAAGCCCTTTACTTTGTATATCACAACAAATTGTGCAAAATCTTAAAGAGATGGGAAGAGCAGACCATCTTACCTGGCTCCTGAGAAACCTGTATGCAGGTGAAGAAGCAACAGTTAGAACCGGACATGGAACAATGGACTGGTTCCATATTTGAAAAGGAGTAGGTCAAGGCTGTATATTGTCACCCTGCTTATTTAGCTTCTTTTTTTAATTTTTTATTATTATTATTTTTTTTTTTTTTTTTTTTTTTAACTTTACAATACTGTATTGGATTTGCCATACATCAACATGCATCTGCCACGGGTGTAACATATTCCCATCCTGAACCCCCCTTCCACCTCCCTCCCCACACCATTCCTCTGGGTCATCCCAGTGCACCAGCCCCAAGTTTCCTGTATCCTGCATTGAACCTGGACTGGCGATTCATTTCTTATATGATATAATACATGTTTTAATGCCATTCTCCCAAATCACCGCCCCCCTCCTCCACAGAGTCCAAAAGACTGTTCTATACATCTGTGTCTCTTTTGCTGTCTTGCATACAGGGTTGCCATTACCATCTTTCTAAATCCCATATATATGCGTTAGTATACTGTATTGGTGTTTTTCTTTCTGGCTTACTTTACTCTGTATAATAGGCTCCAGTTTCATCCACCTCATTAGAACTGATTCAAATGTATTCTTTTTAATGGCTGAGTAATACTCCATTGTGTATATGTACCACTGCTTTCCTATCCATTCATCTGCTGATGGGCATCTAGGTTGCTTCCATGTCCTGGCTATTATAAACAGTACTGTTATGAACACTGGGGTACATATGTCTCTTTCCCTTCTGGTTTCCTCAGTGTGTATGCCCAGCAGTGGGATTGCTGGATCATAAGGCAGTTCTATTTCCAGTTTTTTTAAGGAATCTCCACACTGTTCTCCATAGTGGCTGTACTAGTTTGCATTCCCACCAACAGTGTAAGAGGGTTCCCTTTTCTCCACACCCTCTCCAGCATTTATTGCTTGTAGACTTTTGGATCGCAGCCATTCTGACTGGCGTGAAATGGTACCTCATAGTGGTTTTGATTTGCATTTCTCTGATAATGAGTGATGTAGAGCATCTTTTCATGTGTTTGTTAGCCATCTGTATGTCTTCTTTGGAGAAATGTCTATTTAGTTCTTTGGCCCATTTTTTGATTGGGTCATTTATTTTTCTGGAATTGAGCTGTAGGAGTTGCTTGTATATTTTTGAGATTAGTTGTTTGTCAGTTGTTTCATTTGCTATTATTTTCTCCCATTCTGAAGGCTGTCTTTTCACCTTGCTAATAGTTTCCTTTGTTGTGCAGAAGATTTTAAGTTTAATTAGGTCCCATTTGTTTACTTTTGCTTTTATTTCCAATATTCTGGGAGGTGGGTCATAGAGGATCCTGCTGTGATGTATATCAGAGAGTGTTTTGCCTATGTTCTCCTCTAGGAGTTTTATAGTTTCTGGTCTTATGTTTAGATCCTTAATCCATTTTGAATTTATTTTTGTGTATGGTGTTAGAAAGTGTTCTAGTTTCATTCTTTTACAAGTGGTTGACCAGTTTTCCCAACACCACTTGTTAAAGAGATTGTCTTTTCTCCATTGTATATTCTTGCCTCCTTTGTCAAAGATAAGGTGTCCATAGGTGCATGGGTTTATCGCTGGGCTTTCTATTTTGTTCCATTGATCTATATTTCTGTCTTTGTGCCAGTATCATACTGTCTTGATGACTGTGGCTTTGTAGTAGAGCCTGAAGTCAGGCAGGTTGATTCCTCCAGTTCCATTCTCCTTTCTCAAGATTGCTTTGGCTACTCGAGGTTTTTTGTATTTCCATACAAATTGTGAAATTATTTGTTCTAGCTCTGTGAAAAATACCGTTGCTAGCTTGATAGGGATTGCATTCAATCTATAGATCGCTTTGGGTAATATACTCATTTTCACTATATTGATTCTTCCAATCCATGAACATGGTATATTTCTCCATCTATTAGTGTCCTCTTTGATTTCTTTCACCAGTGTTTTATAGTTTTCTATATATAGGTCTTTAGTTTCTTTAGGTACATATATTCCTAAGTATTTTATTCTTTTCGTTGCAATGGTGAATGGAATTGTTTCCTTAATTTCTCTTTCTATTTTCTCATTATTAGTGTATAAGAATGCAAGGGATTTCTGTGTGTTGATTTTATATCCTGCAACTTTACTATATTCATTGATTAGCTCTAGTAATTTTCTGGTGGCGTCTTTAGGGTTTTCTATGTAGAGGATCATGTCATCTGCAAACAGTGAGAGTTTTACTTCTTCTTTTCCTACTTGGATTTTTTTTTTTTTCTTTTTCTGCTCTGATTGCTGTGGCCAAAACTTCCAAAACTATGCTGAATAGTAGTGGTGAGAGTGGGCACCCTTGTCTTGTTCCTGACTTTAGGGGAAATGCTTTCAGTTTTTCACCATTGAGGATAATGTTTGCTGTGGGTTTTTCATATATAGCTTTTATTGTGTTGAGGTATGTTCCTTCTATTCCTGCTTTCTGGAGAGTTTTTATCATAAATGGATGTTGAATTTTATCAAAGGCTTTCTCTGCATCTATTGAGATAATCATATGGCTTTTATTTTTCAATTTGTTAATGTGGTGTGTTACACTGATTGGTTTGCGGATATTGAAGACTCCTTGCATCCCTGGAATAAAGCCCACTTGGTCATGGTGTATGGTCTTTTTAATGTGTTGTTGGATTCTGATTGCTAGAATTTTGTTAAGAATTTTTGCATCTATGTTCATCAGTGATATTGGCCTGTAGTTTTCTTTTTTTGTGGGATCTTTGTCAGGTTTTGGTATTAGGGTGATGGTGGCCTCATAGAATAAGTTTGGAAGTTTACCTTCCTCTGCAATTTTCTGGAAGAGTTTGAGTAGGATAGGTGTCAACTCTTCTCTAATTTTTTGGTGGAATTCGGCTGTGAAGCCATCTGGACCTGGGCTTTTATTTGCTGGAAGATTTCTGATTACAGTTTTAATTTCCGTGCTTGTGATGTGTATATTAAGATTTTCTATTTCTTCCTGGTTCAGTTTTGGAAAGTTGTACTTTTCTAAGAATTTGTCCATTTCTTCCACGTTGTCCATTTTATTGGCATATAATTGCTGATAGTAGTCTCTCATGATCCTTTGTATTTGTGTGTTGTCTGTTGTGATCTCTCCATTTTTACTTCTAATTTTATTGATTTGATATTTCTCCCTTTGTTTCTTGATGAGTCTGGCTAATGGTTTGTCAATTTTATTTATCCTTTCAAAGAATCAGCTTTTGACTTTGTTGATTTTCGCTATGGTCTCCTTTGTTTCTTTTGAATTTATTTCTGCCCTAATTTTTAAGATTTCTTTCCTTCTACTAACCCTGGGGTTCTTCATTTCTTTTTTTTTCTAGTTGCTTTAGGTGTAGAGTTAGGTTACTTATTTGACTTTTTTCTTGTTTCTTGAGGTATGCCTGTATTGCTATGAACTTTCCCCTTAGCACTGCTTTTACAGTGTTCCATTGGTTTTGGGTTGTTGTGTTTTCATTTTCATTCATTTCTATGCATTTTTTAATTTCTTCTGTGATTTGTTGGTTATTCAGCAGCGTGTTGTTCAGCCTCCATATGTGGGAATTTTTAATATTGTTTTTCTCCTGTAATTGAGATCTAATCTTACTGCATTGTGGTCAGAAAAGATGCTTGGAATGATTTCAATTTTTTTGAATTTACCAAGGCTAGATTTATGGTCCAGGATGTGATCTATCCTGGAGAAGGTTCCATGTGAGCTTGAGAAAAAAGTGAAATTCATTGTTTTGGGGTGAAATGTCCTATAGATAACAGATTAGGTCTAACTGGTCTATTGTATCATTTAAAGTTTGTGTTTCTTTGTTAATTTTCAGTTTAGTTGATATATCCATAGGTGTGAGTGGGGTATTAAAGTCTCCCACTATTATTGTGTTATTGTTAATTTCCCCTTTCATACTTGTTAGCATTTGTCTTACATATTGTGGTGCTCCTATCTTGGGTACATATATATTTATAATAGTTATATCTTCTTCTTGGATTGATCCTTTGATCATTATGTAGTGTCCTTCTTTGTCTCTTTTTACAGCCTTTGTTTTAAAGTCTATTTTATCTGATATGAGTATTGCTACTCCTGCTTTCTTTTGATCTCTATTTGCATGGAATATCTTTTTCCAGCCCTTCACTTTCAGTCTGTATGTGTCCCCTGTTTTGAGGTGGGTCTCTTGTAGACAACATATATAGGGGTCTTGTTTTTGTATGCATTCAGCCAGTCTTTGTCTTTTGGTTGGGGCATTCAACCCATTTATGTTAAGGTAATTATTGATAGGTATGATCCCATTGCCATTTACTTCATTGTTTTGGGTTCAAGTTTATACACCGTTTTTGTGTCTCCTATCTAGAGAATATCCTTTAGTATTTGTTGGAGAGCTGGTTTGGTGGTGCTGAATTCCATCAGCTTTTGCTTGTCTGTAAAGCTTTTTATTTCTCCTTCATATTTGAATGAGATCCTTGCTGGGTACAATAATCTGGGCTGTAGGTTATTTTCTTTCATCACTTTAAGTATGTCTTGCCATTCCCTCCTGGCTTGAAGAGTTTCTATTGAAAGATCAGCTGTTATCCTTATGGGAATCCCCTTGTGTGTTATTTGTTGTTTTTCCCTTGCTGCTTTTAATATTTGTTCTTTGTGTTTGATCTTTGTTAATTTGATTACTATGTGTCTTGGGGTGTTTCGCCTTGGGTTTATCCTGTTTGGGACTCTCTGGGTTTCTTGGACTTGGGTGATTATTTCCTTCCCCATTTTAGGGAAGTTTTCAACTATTATCTCCTCAAGTATTTTCTCATGGTCTTTCTTTTTGTCTTCTTCTTCTGGGACTCCTATGATTCGAATGTTGTGGCGTTTAATATTGTCCTGGAGGTCTCTGAGATTGTCCTCATTTCTTTTAATTCGTTTTTCTTTTTTCCTCTCTGATTCATTTATTTCTACCATTCTATCTTCTAATTCATTAATCCTATCTTCTGCCTCTGTTATTCTACTATTTGTTACCTCCAGAGTGTTTTTAATTTCATTTATTGCATTATTCATTATATATTAACTCTTTTTTATTTCTTCTAGGTCCTTGTTAAACCTTTCTTGCATCTTCTCAATCCTTGCCTCCAGGCTATTTATCTGTGATTCCATTTTTATTTCAAGATTTTTGATCATTTTCACTATCATTATTCGGAATTCTTTATCAGGTGGATTCCCTATCTCTTCCTCTTTTGTTTGGTTTGGTGGGCATTTATCCTGTTCCTTTATCTGCTGGGTATTCCTCTGTCTCTTCATCTTGTTTATATTGCTGAGTTTGGGGTGGGTTTTCTGTATTCTGGCAGTTTGTGGAGTTCTCTTTATTATGAAGTTTCCTCGCTGTAGGTGGGGTTGTATCAGTGGCTTGTCAAGGTTTCTTGGTTAGGGAAGTTTGTGTCTGTGTTCTGGTGGGTGGAGCTGGATTTCTTCTGTCTGGAGTGCAATGAACTGTCTAATAATAACTTATGAGATGTCAATGGATTTGGAGTAACTTTGGGCAGCCTGTATATTAGGCTCAGGGCTGTGTTCCTGTGGTGCTGGAGAATTTGCGTGCTATGTCGTACTCTGGAACTTGTTGGCCCTTGGGTGGTGCTTGGTTTCAGTGTAGGTATGGAGGCGTTTGATGAGCTCCTATCGTTTAATGTTCCCTGGAGTCAGGTGTTCTATGATGTTCTCAGGATTTGGACTTAGTCTCCTGCTTCTGGTTTTCAGTCTTATTTTTGCAGTAGTCTCAAGACTTCTCCTTCTATACAGCACCATTGATAAAACATCTAGGTTAAAGATGAAAAGTTTCTCCACAGTGAGGGACACCCAGAGAGGTTTGCAGAGTTACATGGAGAAGCGAAGAGGGAGGAGGGAGTTAGAGGTGACTCAAATGAGATGAGGTGGAATCAAAAGAGAGAGCAAGCTAGCCAGTAATCACTTCCTTATGTGCACTCCACAGTCTGGACCGCTCAGAGATGTTCATGAAGTTATACAGAGAAGAAAAGAGGGAGGAAGGAGACAGAGGTGGCCAGGAGGATAAAAGGGGAGAATGAAAAGAAGAGAGACAGATCCAGGCAGTAATCAGTTCTCTAAGTGTCCTTCACCGTCTGGAATACACAGAGATTCAGAGAGTTGGGTAGAGAAGAGAAGGGGGAGGGAGGAGACAGAGGCGACCTAGTGGAGAGAAAGGAGAGTCCAAAGGGGAAGAGAGCAGTCAAGCCAGTAATCTCACTCCCAAGTAAAAATAGGTACTGAAGATTGGGTTCTTAAAGGTACAAAATTGATAACAAATACCAAAAAGCAAAGATTAAAATTCTAGAGTAGAGGTTGGATTTTCAAAAATACAATATTAAAGAAAAGAAGAAGAAGAAAAAAAAGTCAAAAAAGTTATTAAAAAAAAAATATATATATGAAGTTTGCTTTAAAAAAGTCTATTTTTTGAAAAGTAATAGTAGGTTATAAAAGTGAAAATTAAAGAAGTAATAGAGGACTTAAAATTTTAAAAAAAAGTTAAAAGAAAAGGAGAAAAAAGAAGAAGAAAAAAGAAGAAAAGAAAAGAATGATCGTAAAAATAGTAAAAATATATCTAGGACTTTCTCAGGTGTTGTTATGTGCAGTGTGGGGTCAGTTCATTTTCGGATAGTTTCTTGGTCCAGCTTATATTTCTCACGACCTATAGGCCCCTTCCTATGTAGTCGGTAGTAACTACAGGGTTTTAATCTATTGCACCTGTCACTTCCAAGGTGGTTCCCTCTGTTTTAGCTTCTGCTGCTGGTCTCTTCAGTGTCTGGTTTCCGCCCTGACACAAGGGGGCGGTGGTGGACACTTTTTTAGGCTCACTTGTTCAGTCGCGCTGTGGGGAGGGAGGGACACTGCAAACAAATAACACTGGCGTGTGCTCGTAGTGTCTCAGCCACACTGGGCCTGCCCCTGCTCACGGCGAGTGCACCCTCCCTGCCCACACAGCTCAGGCTCTAGGTTGCTCCACTGGGAACCGTCCGAGGCCAGCCCTGGGCTGCATGCACCTCCCAGGTCTAAGCCACTCAGGTTCAGGCACTCTGGTAGTCCTCAGAGGCACAGACTCCGTTGGGCCTGCATTTTGTGCCCTTTCCAGCTCAGGTGATGAGGTGTTTGGTGAGCGCGGTCACTGCGACTTATTGCCTCTCCCGTCCCTGCTGCTCGGTTTTCTGGGTGTACAACCAGAGCACCTTCTCAGGCGAATGACTGTCCAGAACCCCAAGAAGTCTTAGTAAGCAAAGAAGCCTGCTTGCAGTTTGGTAGATAATGTCTCTCTGGGGCTGTGATTGCCCGCTTCCAGCCCTGGCTGCCTGTCACCAGAGGGGGATGGTCTGCAGACACCCTTTGTTCTGTGCATGGGCCTGGCGGTGTCTTAGGGCTTTTTGCGTGGTAGCTATCCCACAGTCTGGCTTGCTAGCCCAAATTAGTTCGCTCCGATTACTCTCGGGGGCATTCAGGCCCGATCCTTACTCTAAGCAATGCAGCCCTTGCCTCCCTGCCCAGCCCTGCTTGCTAGTGGCAGGCGCAGGTGTCTGCTCTGCTTCTCTGCTGGGGGAGTTACTGTTGGGCTTGTAATCTGTGGGTTTTAATTATTTACTTATTTTTCCTCCCTATTATGTTGCCCTCTGTGCTTCCAAGACTCGGCAGTGAGAGTGTTTCCTGGTGTTTGGAAACTTCTCTCTTTTTAAGACTCCCTTCCGGGGGATGGAGCTCAGTCCCTACCTCTTTTGTCTCTTTTTTTTGTCTTTTATATTTTTCCTACCTCCTTTTGAAGACAATGGGCTGCTTTTCTGGGTGCCTGACGTCCTCTGCCGGCATTCAGAAGTTGTTTTGTGGATTTTACTCAGCGTTTAAATATTCTTTTGATGAATTTGTGGGGGAGAAAGTGGTCTCCCTATCCTATTCCTCCATCTTCTTAGGACCGCCCCCTGCTTATTTAACTTCTATGCAGAGTACACAGTTTGAAATGTCGGACTGGATGAAGCATGAGCTGGAATCAAAATTGCCTGGAGAAATATCAATAACCTCAGATATGCAGATGACACCACCCTTATGGCAGAAAGTGAAAAGGCACTAAAGAGCCTCTAGATGATGGTGAAAGAAGAGAGTGAAAAAGCTGGCTTAAAATTCAACATTCAAAAAACAAAGCTCATGGCATCCAGTCCCAATACCTCATGGCAAATAGACGGGGAAACAATGGAAACAGTGAGATACTTTATTTTCTTGGGCTTCAAAATCATTGCAGATGGTGACTGCTGCCATGAAATTAAAAGAACCTTGCTCCTTGAAAGAAAAGATATGATAAACCTAGGCAGTGCACTGAAAAGCAGAGACATCACTTTGCTGACAAAGGTCCATATAGTCAAAGCTATGGTTTTTCCAGTAGTCATGTTCGAATGTGAGAGCTGGCCAGTACTGAGTGCCAAAGATTTGAGACCTTTGAACTGTGGTGCTGGAGAAGACTTCTGAAAGTCCCTTGGACTGCAAGGAGGTCAAACCAGTCAATCCTAAAGGAAATCAACCTTGAATATCCATTGTTAGAACTGATGCTGATCCTCAAACTGAAATTCTTTGGCTACCTGATTCAAAAAACTGCTGCTGCTGCTAAGTCACTTCAGTCGTGTCCGTCTCTGTGCGACCCCATAGATGGCAGCCCACCAGGCTCCTCCGTCCCTGGGATTCTCCAGGCAAGGATACTGGAGTGGGTTGCCATTTCTTTCTCCAATGCAGGAAAATAAAAAATGAAAGTGAAGTCTCTCAGTCGTGTCTGACTCTTACCGACCCCATGGACTGCAGCCTACCAGGTTCCTCCGTCCATAGGATTTTCCAGGCAAGAATACTGGAGTGGGTTGCCACTACCTTCTCCGGATTCAAAGAACTGAGTCACTACAAAAAAAACACTACTCATTGGAAAAGACCCTGGTGCTGGGAAAGACAGAAGGCAGGAGGAGAAGGGGATGACAGAGGCCAAGATGGTAAGTGATGCCATCACTTACTCAACGGACATGAGTTTGAGCAAACTCCAGGAAATAATGAAGTAGAGGGAAGTCTGGCATGCTGCAGTCCATGGGGTCGTACAGAGTCAGACATGCCTGAGAGACTGAACAAATACCTTGAATGTATTAGGTGTACCAATTTATTGGGAAAAGGAAGAAGCCCTTTTGCAGCCATTATTTTTTATAGACTTTTTTTTTTTTTTTTCTGGCTCTGTTTTGACACTCATCTTCTACAACTTCGATTTAGCCTACAGCATATTGGCTTAGAAATTGGCATCTTTTGCACAATTCTTATTTATTCTCCAAATATTTTTCAGGCTTATACTCTACTTTTGGCTCTTAGGTATCTCTCCTAATACATTATGCTAATCATCTTGGAATTTATATGATGTGTTAAATTAAGAACTGGCAATTGCTCTTCATTTTTATTCTCTGAGCTTCAGTTTACATATCTCAAATAATTATTATTAAGCAAGGAGAAATTCTCAGAAACAGACATGGGCATACATGTGTACCTACAGTAGGGATTCAGTAGAGTGGCAATTATAATAAAGCTTAGATTTTTAGAGAATGGGAAATGCTTGATCTTTATGCATTCATGGATTGCACAGTGAAAATTTGAAAAGAAAGGGATCCTCATTTCCTCATTACTGTCATTTTCATGCTGCAGAACTAGGTTGCACAGTGTATTCTGTCTTGCGGAAGAAGGTTTTGGTTTTACTCTTAATTTCAATCATTTACTTCTCAAAATTGGCACCCATATTCATAGCTGCTATATTCATATTTCACTTTGATACTGGAAGAATTTCAAAGGATATACATTTCTTATTTTATAAATGAAGTTGTTTGTGACAAAGAGCACTACTCTTTCTTGGAATTTAGTTATGATTTGCTCTTCTAAAAATTTTAAAATATATTTTAACACCCTTCATACTTTTCTCCCAACATCCCCCACCACCCACTTCCTGTGTCTGGAAACAACCAGTCTGCTCTACCTATTAATTTGCTTTTTTTTTGGTGTTGTTTTTGTTCTAATTAAGATTTCATATACAAGAGAAATCATATGGTATTTGTCTTTTTCTGACTTATTTCAGTGAGCTTAATGTCTTCAAGTTTCATTCATGCTGTTGCAAATGGCAAAAGTTCTTTTTTTGACTCAATAATACTCCATTGTATATAAGCATGCTGAGTTCATTAGACAGTAGGCTTTCATGTCAGACTGCAAGTCATATACTTACTTCCATTAATGACCAATTTGGGCCATTTGGGCAAGTTCTTAATAGTTTTCTGAGCTTTATTGTGGGTTTGTTTACCGTTATTTTATCACAGACTTTAAAGAAACTTAAACGATTTAAAGAGGTAGTACCTAAAAATAGTTTTGACCTATTTCAGTTCAGTTCAGTTCAGTCACTCAGTCGTGTCTGACTCTTTGCAACCTCATGAATCACAGCACACCAGGCCTCCCTGTCCGTCACCAACTCCCAGAGTTCACCCGGACTCACGTCCATCGAGTCAGTGATGCCATCCAACCATCTCACCCTCTGTCGTCCCCTTCTCCTCCTGCCCCCAATCCCTCCCAGCATCCCATAGTAAACACTTGATAAATATTATTGGCTCTTATTATTAATCTATACTCTATTGGTGTTTTTTAATCAGTGATAAATGTATTTGGCAAAAGTAATAGAAAATCTGATAAACATTGATTTAGATAAAATCCTATATATATCCCCACCCAAAACAAATCCCAAGACAGATACTCAAGAGATAACAGAACTTCAGTAATGTACTCAGGACTCAGTTCGTTCCTTCCTTTCCCTCAGTCACTTTAATATGAAGCCCTATAGCTGCCTTCTTGTGGTTTGATTGGTTTAAAGATGGAGACTGTGTCTTCAGTATCATGGTCCCTTTTCAATTAGGGGGAGAATTATGGATGAAAATCTCTATACTTAGAGTAAATTTTCCTCTTAATTTGGAAAGTGATATCTCGCCCAGGGATTTTTATCTAGATGATTGAGGACAGTATTTTATTTTGCATCTAACCTTAGTAGCAGCGGATGGTGGACAACTAAGCCTTCCATCTGTAATGTGACAAGTTTAGTAATGAGGGGAGGCCAGTGGCCTGTGTGTGGCTGTTCCGCTGGACTTGGCATGACTTTCATGGCAAATGGACAAGGGGTTATTCTGGCTTTATTTCTTGCTGTCCAGTTGCAACTTCTCTTAATCTTTTGCTCTGTCGCCACTCATCTCCAGTTCTTCTGAAATTTTTTTGCAGCTAATTTGAAAAATAAAGAACTATAAAACCTAGTTCACAAATTAATGCATCATCTTGTATTTAGACAATTGTATCACAAAGGGTAAACTCACTTCCTCTCTCACCACTCTTTATGTGGACTGATGTTCCAGAAGTTTATCACTTTCTAGCTCCTCTCCCTGATCAGACATCGAGTAACAAATGATATGAGAAATATT
This sequence comes from Bubalus bubalis, assembly GCF_019923935.1. Taxonomy (NCBI): domain Eukaryota; kingdom Metazoa; phylum Chordata; class Mammalia; order Artiodactyla; family Bovidae; genus Bubalus; species Bubalus bubalis. Next base: position 80,388,095 of record NC_059169.1, on the reverse strand, counting down.
TAGAACATATGTTAGAAAAATAGCATATCTTACCCTAGCTAGCTAAGGTAAAAACAAGAAACAAACCTACACAAAAATGAGTCTTTTTTAAAGAACTAGGCCAAGCTAGTTATCTGGTTGTTAGTTGATGTTAGTTTTCTGATTTTCATTTATGCTGACTTTCTCTTTTATGTTCTGGTTCCCAGAACATCACCTCTGGGTACTATTAATGATTGAAAATGTGTATCTATTTTGATAATTGAGAGAGCATGACTTTGGGGTCAGAAATTTTAGTTTTGAGCTTCGCATTTACCAAGTTTGAGTGCCATGGCCTTAACTCATTTTCTTGTCTTTGAATGACAGCATCTTCACCTATAAAGTTATAATGATGTTGAGACTATGGAGTTAGTGTAGATAATAAAAGGGGTTGAAGTTCTGCACACAGATGGGACTTAACGAATCTTCCTTGGTGTTACATCAACCAAATAATACATTTGTCTCTCAATGATTTTAACATGCAGATTTGAAAGCAATATATAATCAATTTGAACTATAACTTGAATTTTTAATACTTCCTTGAAAACATTAGTAAGTTATCATATTCCTTTTATAAAGTTAGAAATGATTTTAACTTATTGTAAAACTATATCTCAAAATTTCAGATTTTTATATCTTCCATGCTCAACAGAAGGAAGAAGTTTCATATACCTAGTTGGTAATAGAGAAGAAAGTATAAAAATGATATGTGGCCCCCTCAAAGATGAATAAAACATCTATTTCAGTATCATCAATTGTAACTCTTTACACTACTCTTGAGTGCTATCACACTTGTTGAGATGTTAACAAATGATATCTGGTATGAAGACAAAAGGAAATTATAGACAATGTGGCAATCTTTAAGATGAATAGGAAGATAACAGCTGTGAATTTTGAGAGAATGGTAGAGAAATAAATATTCTCATTCAAGTTCACCTCCAGAAGTACACACAAATATCTTAATTTCTTAAGAAGTTGAGCCTTTGACCGATGGCTTAGCATTTTTATTTTTTCAAATAAGTTGCTGTCAAAAAGCCACACAATTTACTCTGTGATTCTTTTATAATGCAGAAAATGTTAAAAATAAAAAATGTTTCACCTTCTGTATTTTGGTTAATATTCCTCTTTGAAATGTTTTTTTTAAAACATTTCACTTTTAAACTAACACCCTCTGTTTTTTTTTAACTCAATTTTTTTTTTTTTTTTTTTGGTCTGGACCCATAAAAAGCTATGACTCCTCCACTGAGTATGACATGCTTCCTTTTGAAAGCAAGTATATTTAACTCTTCTTTGATATTTGGAGATTTATTGACCAAATCAGCACCTAGAATATTCTAGCTTGGATTTCTCACTGCTGTTTTGAAACTGTTAATCTTGTCTTTTTTGCATCTGATGTTCTGTACCATTCTGCTAAACTTATTTCCTTAAATGATCAGTTTTCTCTTACCAACTAGCATTTATTTATATGTTCCTCTTCTCTCTGAAATGGTCTTTGCTTCCTGTTGACGTGTCTAACATCTATTCAGTTTTCACATTTCAGTGAAAGATTTTAGCTTGCAGAAGGTGTTCTGTGACTTTCTACACCATTGGTTAGTTGCTCAGTCATGTCCAACTCTTTGCAACCCCATGCACTGTAGCCCACCAGGCTCCTCTGTCCATGGAATTCTTCCGGCAAGAATACTGGAGTGGGTAGCCATTCCCTTCTCCAGGGGAATCTTCCAGACCCAGGGATCGAACCTGAGTCTCCTGAATTGCAGGAAGATTCTTTACCATCTGAGCACCAGAGAAGCCCCACTGTTTATAGCTCTCCTGAAATATGCATTCCTGAAACTCTGTGCACTTCCTCTATCATAACACTAATCAAAACTTGGTCATAAGTATGGATTTAAGTATCTGTCTCTCCCACAAATTCCATGGAAGCAGAGTCTGGCTCTGTGTTACTCACTGTTTCCAACCTGCCACGTGCACAGGAAGATGGTTCTTAACAATGACTGAACTAGACATAATTGAATTTTTAAGCTTTTTAAGAGCAGAGATTGCAATCTCTGTATCCTCTATATACTCCATATAACATTGCACAAAATTGTGTAGTATATTAGAAGTCCTCAACACTTAGTAAGTGCATTCTAAGAATTTTAGAGCTAGAGGGTGTTTTGTAAACAGTCTAATATAAAATCTTCAATTTAATGATAAGTTGCTGAGGCAAAGGACCAAAGGTCAAAGAGCTGATTTTTTTTTAATAACAACTACACTGAGACACAGATCGTCTAACTTCTGGATAAGAATTTTGGCAACATAGCATATCGACATATTGGTAGATCTAATTTCAGAGTTAAGCTGAACTGTGTAGTCCACAAAATGTCACCACATCTATCATAAACAAATCTCATCTACATGTTCTTATTTCCTTTTTTGTTTTTGTTCAGTGGCTAAGTCGTGTTTGACTCTGTGACCAAATGACTGTTGTTGTTCAGTGGCTCAGTTGTGTCTGACTCTTTGCGACCCCATGGGCTGCAGCATACCAGGTTTCCCTGTCCATCACCAACTCCTGGAGCTTGCTCAAACTCATGTCCATTAAGTTGACTATACCATCCAACCATCTCATCCTCTGTCATCCCCTTCTCCTCCCGCCTTCAATATTTCCCAGCATCAGGGTCTTTTCCAAGGAGTCAGTTCTTCCCATCATGTGACCAGAGTATTGGAGTTTCAGCTTCAGCTTCAGTCCTTCCAATGAATATTCAGGACTGATTTCCTTTTGGATTGACTGGTTGGATCTCCTTGCAGTCCAAGGGACTCTTAAGAGTCTTCTCCAACACCACAGTTCAAAAGCATCAATTCTTCAGTGCTCAGCTTTCTTTATGGTCCAACTCTCACACCCATACATGACTGCTGGAAAAACATAGCTGTCAGGAATAATCAATCATTTTGGATACAAAGCCATTGTATAAACTCTAATATAAGGTTGCTACATTTTAGAAGTTTGTGAAGATTTTCTGTTATGATGTCAATGGCATATGCTAAAACACTTTCAAAGATCTAGTTTATTTTCTCTATGTACTCCACATAAACACATGTGCCTGTGTGCACACATATATTCATGTATAAATATCCACATACATTTCAACCATGTTTGCTTTAATTTAGAGAAAATAACTTGAAACTATAAGATTTGGGTTAATTTCTAATACATATAGTATAAATAAATTTTCTGTAGTGCCAAGTTATTCCCTTGGCTTTCAGTTAAATATTGAGAATAATGAATTTATCCTTTGAGGGAAAATAAGTAGCTATTGAGTACTTTTATCTGTCATCTGAAAGTTATCTGAAAGAGTTAAAATTTCCCTGAGGGAGTTACATACAAAATCGTTTAATTGGATCCATTAAAAAAGTAAAAAAATAGTGTTTGCCATATACACTTTAAGAATGAAACCACAAAACTTGACATTTTCTATGTTAATTAAAATTTTGAATGCTTTTCTTAATTTAAAATACTGAACTCTATCATGAAAACATAATGTAATTTCACACATGCCTTTGTTATTTTATTCCAGACAAATGATACAAGCTAAATGCTAAGGAGAAAACAAGTCGTCTTTTATGCTTTTCTTTTATGTCAAAAGTAGCCTATATCTGTTACTGTATTTTTTTCATATTTTCAAACCCACAGTTGTGGTCATAGTAAGAAGTTAACTTACCATGATACCTCGTATTGGGCAGAAACTATATTGGAATATGTTTATAAACATAAATATTACCATAAGTCATATACCAACTTCAAGCCTGAAGAAGTTGTAGGTAGCAGGATATGTATTTTTCCATTCAAGAGCAGGGAAATAACTCATTTTTCAAGGTACTCTTCTTGAGTTTGCAAAAACAAAGCAAAATGTGACTTTGCATAGTTAATAACTTCATCAGCAATTACAATTTAGACATGATAAATGGCAACCCACTCCAGTGTTCTTGACTGGAGAATACCAGGGATGGGGGAGCCTGGTGGGCTGCCGTCTATGGGGTCGCGTAGAGTCGGACACAACTGAAGTGACTTAGCAGCAGCAGCAGGACCTAAAAGGCTAGTAAGTTATTTTAATACTGGATAGCTCATAATGATTCAAACAGTCATTGGTGGGTATCTGAATTTGATATTTTATGTTGATCACACTTCAAAAAGTATATCTAAATGTAACATGAATTTCCAATTGTGTGTTTACATATATGTATTACGTCTGTTGTTTATTAAAGGAATAATTGGCCCTGTCCTTCCAAATCTTAAATATCTCCATCACAAATGCATTAAATTGGAGGAAGAGAGATTAGATCTGAAGCAGAATAAGAATGGCATATTTTTTTTAAATAAATGTGTAGTTTTTCATTCTTCACAGTCACTTAATGAACTTGTGATGGTAAAGTAGGTGTAATTAGAGCTGTCAATATTGAATTCTAAATGTTCACTGCACTCTGAATTTAATTTAAATTTCTCTATCCTTACCTTTCCTTTTCCATCACCACTGGGAGAAATTGAAGCACTTGACTGCTGCCGTGGCAAATTGGATCCTAATAAGTATGATGCTTTACTGCTTCTTGTTTTTGCTAAGATACAACGGCACTATTTCAGAAGAACTCACCTGGGCATTAATTCAGCAAGAAATGTTGGTAGGAGCATTATATTTTCCATATTTTGATATCTCAGTGAATGACTTGCATATAAAGAAGTCTGGCAGCTGGTTTATCATTCACTGATGTGCTTGTCATTTCAGTCTCCAGGTTCAGCTGACTCATCTCTGGGGGCTTGGAAATTATATTCTTCTCAATGTTTTAAATTATTTCAGAGTGCCATTTTTCAACCTGAAAGTAAAGGATCAGGTAGCGGATTAATATGCTTAAATATAGAGGAGTTGATTTAAGAAGGTATCTTAAAAACTATCAGCAATATCACAGGTCATGTTTAAACTTATGATTATATCTTGGAAAATCAACATCTGTGCTGTGAACAGCTGAAAACAGATGGCAGTCATTTTTTGTCAAGTGAAAGATAATATGTTTCATGAGACAAAGTCTCATGAAATATTTTATATAGAGGCTTTCAAGAGTGATACGAAATATATTGAGGAGTGCTGGTGAGAATTGGAGCATCTAGAACTCTCATAATCTGCAGGTTAGCAGGCAAATTGGGACAACTTCTTTGGAAGAGTATGATAGTGGCTGTTAATCTAAATATGTCTACAAATGCAACAGAAACACAGACAGATGTGGTCCTTATATATAGACATGTATAAGAATTTCATAACAGCACTATTTATGCATTAAGCCAAACAGGAAATACTAACTTTTCATTAACAGCAGAATGGGCAAATAAATTGTAGAATATTCTAAAATGCAAAATGATTCATCAATGAGAATGAGCAAATAACTGCTACATGGATTGATGTGAATTAATTTCACCAAGGCAATTCTAAATGCAATAGGCCAGGAGAAAGAAGAGTTCATACTAGTCAATTGTGTTATATTGAGTTCAGAAAGAGTAAAACCTCGTCTAAGGTAATAGAAGCCATCTTCGTGTTTACCTCTGTGGGAAAATTTGACACGCTGATGGTGTTCTATTTCTAGAAGTGGGTAGTAGTTCATACAATATTTTTTTTTGTAAAAATTCCCTGAGCTGCTTACTAATTATTTGCATGCTTTAATGTAGGTATCCAGATTTCAATTTTAAAAATTGCTCTAAAAAGGTGGATATGAAGCACAATAAATAATGAGAAATCCCCATGAAAGACTAGGTCCTTAAATTTTTCTTTCTTTGTTCTCCACAGTCCTTTGTTTACATTTTTGTTTCAGCACATAATTCATTTTTATTACATTTTATTTTCATCTAACTATGTTAAGCAATTGTCAAGTAAAAGACTAGGCATTACTACTTTGTATACACAGGATCTATCACAATTTCTGCCACATATTAGATTTATCAATGATGATAATTTTAAAAACAGGCATTTGTTGTATGCTTACCATGTGTCAGGCTTGTATTGTAATTTATGTGTACTATTTATTTCTTTTACAATTATTACTTGATTTGGTTAATGTGCTCTCTGTTTTCCAGATGAGGAAACTGAAGTATAGTTGGTTTCGCAACAATTTGCCCAAGAATGTACAGTCTGCAAGGAGTGAATCCAAATCCCAGAGCTTAATTTCTAAACTACTATGATATTAAGGGCAAAAAATTTCATGTAATAACACAGGTTTGGCATAAAGCAAGTGATCAACAAATGTGAGGTATGAATGCAACATACAATTTATAGAATCATACAGCACAGTGATTATTCTTCTTTGAACATCTAGAAGTTGGTTATAAGTTGCTACATTTATTTACATACAAACACTATGCTGTGCTGTGCTGTACTTAGTCATGTCTGAGTCTTTGCGACCCCATGGACTGTGGCCTGCCAGACTCCTCTGTCCATGGGGATTCTCTGGACAAAAATACTGGAGTGGGTTGACATACCCTTCTCCAGGGGATCTTCCCAACCCAGGAATTGAACCTGGGTCTCCTGTATTGCAGGCAAATTCTTTAACAGCTGAGCTACAGGGGAAGCCCTACCCACACTATGGTAGGTGCTAAATATAAAATGGATTAAAACATCAGATTAAGTCCAAACTTTCCAAGGTTGAAATTTAGTAGGAAAGACAGGAGGTAACAAAATCGTCACATTTGTTACAAATGTTATTAAAGAAATCTATCAAATGCATAAACATAACAAAGAACGTGCCCGATTCATGGAAGAACTAAAGGAAGGCTTGGGATATAACTGCAGAAGGTCAAAGGTGACTTCCTTGAGAGGAAAGTGAGAGGAAGGCAGGGCCAGATGGTGCAGTTATATGAGCAAAGAAACTGAAAGGTTTGTGAGTGTAAGACGCAGGGGACCTGACCTGGATGATACGTCCTTATGAAAATGTTAGCAACGTTAATTTAATACAAAAGAATAAATTATTGAAGTCATAAAGATAGGATGAAATGAAAAATACAGACCAAGTGCAGACCTCTCATTCTAAATGACTTTATCCACTATTTTTTAATTTTACTTTTTGAATTGAAGTGTAATTTATTTACTATATAGTGTCAATTTCAGGTGTACAGCATATAATATGTATGTATGTGTATATATATATAATATTATAACATGCATGTACATATAGCAACATAGATATATATAATACATCTATATATGTATATACATGTACATACATAATACATATGTGTATACATAATGTGTGTATATACATAATACATATATATGTATATATACATACTACATGTGTATATATTATTATTATTCACATTCTCTTCCCTTACAGGTTTCAGTAGGTCCTTTGGTTATCTACTTTATATATAGTACCATGTATATGTTAATTCCAATCTCCTAGTTTATCCCTCCCCCCAACCCCTTTCCCTTTTGGTAACCGTAATTTTATTTTCTATGTCTGTGAGTCTTTTCTGTCTTGGGAATAAGTTTATTGGGTTTTTTTTTAGATTCCATGAATAAATGATATTGCATGATGTTTATATTTTTCTGCCTGGCTTACTTCACTTACTGTGTCTCTTCACTATTTGAATTCTGTCACAAATATTTATTTTAATAAATGAAACAACAGTGGAATAAACAATGATGCAGTTGTTTTTTTTTCTATACGTAAAGCTCATGATGATTCATCCTGGGTCTTAGTTTATTTTCTTATTGTCTTTTAGCAAATTTTAGAAGCTCAAGTTTTAGATGACACTGTTATTACAGCTTCCTGGTCAAATGGTGGTAGATGGTGACAGAACAGTGACAGGACTGGTGCTCCTGGCTTTCTGAAAGCATCTCTCCCAAGCTGGGTGGAACAGTGACGTTGCCGTTAGAGCATTTTGACATTTATCACTTCTTGTCATATTTCAGAAATAAAATTCCTGGTGCTTGGGGATCGTGACATATCAATATCCAATCCTCATTGCAGGACTCATCAACCGCCTTAGTAAATCCAGGGTGACATTGTGTGGCTAAACACCCCTGCTGAGATATTGAGGTGACAAGCAAAGTTTCTATATGGTGTTTGACATTTTTAAACATTTTGTTAGTTTGTATAATATTTGAAAACTCTAAGATACAAAGTTTAAATTTATACTCATAAATTTGTCAAACGATGCAAACTTATTTCAAATTAACCTATGTTCCATCTGCTTTTTAGACTTAGAGCAAGAGGTAGAACTATGACAAGCAGTAACTGTGACAAAAACTAAGAAAGAAGTTTTGGAAATTAGAGTTGGAATGAAATGCATAGTCTCGTGAAATACTGAACATTGTTGTCCTAGAGCTGATCTAGCAGAGACTGGGTGGAGCTCGTGGGAGGCAGATACCAACAGGGAAAATTGGAAAGAGAAAGTCTACTTTGGAAAAGAGGCTATGATTACTCTATAATTATACTTTAAAAACCACACTCAAGGTTTTCAAATAATGATAATTATTAATTAGCACTTAATATATTCTGTAACTATTTTAAGCAATTGAAAACATCTCTTTCAATCATTAAAACAAATAAGATGTAATTATTATTGCTTCTATCATACAAACAAAGAACCTAGAGTCTAAAGAGGTCTAACGGCTTAATGTGAGCTTATAAGAAGAAATACTGAGCTCAAAGCCAAATTTGTTTGCCTTCTTCTCTAGTGATTCAAAGAAAACAAAACATGAATTCTTCTTTTCCTTATAAATAGTTTCTGCATTACTGCTTTTGTTTTTTTTTTTTTTTTTGTTTGTTTGTTTTTTTGCTCAACATTTAAAAAGAAGATTTGGAATATTTCTCTGTTGATTCCATGGTAGGACTACAGAAAAGTAATGACTTCATCAAGGTTCTGGGAGCCATTCTTTAAAACGTAATCATCAAGAAAGATAGTGTCTCTGAGTCTCTGTGGTGGTGTCTGAGGGTACTCTTTACAGAAATAAAAGTAGCTCCTTTCATAGAGCTGTGAGTAGTTTTTTTGTCCATTTTATGTTTCCTTTGGATAAAGCCAATATGACAAATACAGATGGCCGACAACCCCCTGTGTTAACTCTTTGGCCATGTGTTTTAGTGGAGTTGAGTTCAATTTTGCTCCTAAATTGTAATAATCTTAAATAAAGTCTTTCTTTCCTGTTTAACTTTGTCTGGTTTGACTTTTGCTTTGACAACAATCAGCTGCATGGCTAAGAAGATTGACAGTGTGTCCCTAACTAATCAATATGCTTCATTAAACAAAATGCAAAGATAATAAAGCAGACATAAATGTTGCTCTATAGTACAAAATGTGAACAAAAGAGGCACTACAATATAGAAGGCTACATATGAGACTTTGGAATTAGAAAATCTAATTAGATTAGATTAGATTAGAATTCTATTTATGCCACCAAATCCCCATCAATAAATGACATTATATAATGTTTCAATTTGTAACTGAGTTACTCCACATCAGTGTTGGGCACATTCAGCAGAGGTTGGGCAAGAATGTTAATGACCAAAGTGAAAGTGAAAATCACTCAGTCGTATCCAACTCTTTGTGACCCCATGGGCTGTCCATGGAATTCTCTAGGCTGGAATACTGGAGTGGGTAGCCTTTCCCTTCTCCAGGGGATCTTCCCAACCAGGGGATTCAACGCAGGTCTCCCGCATTGCAGGCAGATTCTTTACCAGCTGAGCTATCAGGGAAGCCCTTAATGACCAAATCATACAGTTAATTCACTTGGTAAATTCTATGTGAATAATAGGAATGATACCTATAAATAGTCACAGAATATAATTATTTCAGCCATCAATGATATTTGATGAACATATGCTGTAGACTCCACCAAATGACCCTTCAGCAGCCTACAGTTTTAGATCCCATAATAATAGAAATCACCAAGGAAAGGCAAATACTTAACTTTTTCTAAACACATTCTCTTCATTCTAGATTGTATGCTTCTTAAAGTCTTTTTTCACTCTAAATTTTAATATTATTAAACTTTGATGAATATTCAGTTCAGTTCAGTTCAGTCGTTCAGTCGTGTCCGACTCTTTGCGACCCCATGAACTGCAGCATGTCAGGCCTCCCTGTCCATCACCAACTCCCGGAGTTTATGCAAACTCATGTCCATCGAGTTGGTGATGCCATCCAGCCATCTCATCCTCTGTCATCCTCTTCTCTTCCTTCCCCCAATCCCTCCCATCATCAGGGTCTTTTCCAATGAGTCAACTCTTCACATGAGGTGGCCAAAGTACTGGAGTTTCAGCTTCAGCATCAGTCCTTCCAATGAACACCCAGGACTGATCTCCTTTAGAATGGACTGGTTGGATCTCCTTGTAGTCCAAGGGACTCTCAAGAGTCTTCTCCAACACCACAGTTCAAAAGCATCTTCGGCACTCAGCTTTCTTCACAGTCCAACTCTCATGTCCATACATGACCACTGGAAAAACCATAGCCTTGACTAGACAGACCTTTGTTGGCAAAGTAATGTCTCTGCTTTTGAATATGCTGTCTAGGTTGGACATAACTTTCCTTCCAAGGAGTGTCTTTTAATTTCATGGCTGCAATCACCATCTGCAGTGACTTTGGAGCCCCCCAAAATAAAGTCTGGTACTATTTCCACTGTTTCCCCATCTATTTCCCATGAAGTGATGGGACCAGATGCCATGATCTTAGTTTTCTGTATGTTGAGCTTTAAGCCAACTTTTTCACTCTCCTCTTTTGCTTTCATCAAGAGGCTGTTTAGTTCCTCTTCACTTTCTGCCATAAGGGTAGTGTCATCTGCATATCTGAGGTTATTGATATTTCTCCTGGCAATCTTGATTCCAGCTTGTGTTTCTTCCAGCCCAGCGTTTCTCATGATGATGAATATTATTAGCTTTCAATTAGAAGTTATTTATATTAAATCTATTTGATCTTTAGTCTTTTTGTCATTAACCTACAAAAAGTTGTATGTTAACAAAATAAATATAGCATGATGTATTCAATTTCTATTGCTCAACTGGGTAGTCTGTTCCAGGTATTACAAAATTGAAATCTATATGCTGACTGAATGAGGCTCTTCTCTGGACTTCTTAAGAAGAGTTTGCTTTGAAGTTTATGCAGGGTGTTGTTAGAACCCATTTCCTTGCAGTTGTAGGCCTGAGGTCCTTGTTTCCTGGCTGGCTGTCATCTAGAATCTGCTTTCACCCCTTTATCTCTGTCCATCTTCCTTCTCACATGGCTCTTAGATTAACACTCTCATGCAAGCCATATGAAATGACATGATCACAGTAAGTGATAACTCATATTTACAAATTTTGAAGATAATGTCTGTATGCTTCTCAAGGACCATTTTGAAATTTCTGCCTAGTACACATACTTAAGCATTTTATTTATTCTGAAAAAGATTTAGTATTTTATAACAAGAAGTTGTATTTTAAAAATGGACACAGAACAATGATTAAATAATGCCTTACATGATTACAATGTGCTTATACATTACAAATTACAAAATGACAACAATGGGTTTGATACTCTGAATAGTGATTTATGTAATTATTTCATTTACTTTTCACATAGAAAAAAACACTACAGTGAACAGCTATCAGTCTCTAATTTACAGGTAAGAAAACCAAGGAAAAGAGATTTTAAGAACTTAAACCTAAAGTCATGCTGCTCCTGTTGCTGGGTAGTCTCCAACTCATGTCTGACTCATTGCAACACAATGGACTGCAGCCTACCAGGCTCCTCTGTCTGTGAGATTTCCCAGGCAAGAATACTGGACTGCATTGCCATTTCCTTGTTCTAAAGACACACAGTTAGGGATAGTTCAAGTTTCCAAAAAAAAAAAGATTAAAAATATAAAACATCCGGAATCAACAGATCTGCTAAAAGTCCTTTGATAGTTTAAAATTGCTCCATGCTAGTTTCTGTGTCTGATTTACCACCTTTAGCCAAAATCCGAGTCTGTGTTTAAAATTCGGTCTGGAAGGGTGGGAAGTGGAACTCAAAGTTTCTTTGAATTTTTCAAAAACATTGCCACAGTCAAACAATTCTGTATACCATAGTGAGGCCAAACTTGCTATGTGCGCCAGAAATTATATATGGTATCTTTTCCTCTGTGGACTCACTCTTAGTTGAAGTAACTTTCTCTGTGTTACATATCAATTCTTCTTCTACCTAGATATACTCAGTGATCTAACTAACACAAATAAGGTGATGTTTTAAAAAGCAGAGAGAATAAAATCGATGTTTAAATCTTTCATTTGTGGCTCATTTGCTGTAGGATGTGATAAATTATTGACTCTTCTGTGATGGTTTTCTCATTGGTGAAATAATGAAAATGACCCACTTAAAATAATGGGAAAAGAAAAGAAAGAAACTAATGAATTGAAAACTACTTCAGAGACATCAGTGTTCAAATAATTAATAATGATAGTAATAATGATTTCCATCTGCCAGCTTGGTAACTATATTTCTCATTACTCTACCTGCTCATTTTTTAGGTCATACATTTTTAGATAATAAGTTTGTGCCATCTTTTGGCATCCAAGTCTGTATTTAATAACACAATTCAAGTGACTCTTATACTATCAATTCTATATCTTACTTAAAATTACTATGTTCCCTTAGAATTTTCAAATTATCTTACAGAGTGGAAAAACATGGGTTCATATGCTGAGAAGGTCTTTCAAAATATAACATAACACATATAAAAATAAAAGCAGTAACCTAGAGAAAATATAATTACTTAATTAATTTGTTTACTTTAAGTGTGATTCAGACTGCTACTTTGTTTTCTATAGGTAAAACATTTAGAGTAATTATGGAATCTGTGGAGCAGAAGGGAAAGAAGATAAATCTGGATGATACTTGTTGATTGAAAAAAAAATGAATAAATGCAATCTTGCTCACTTGCAGTAATCTATTCTGATTTTCACTCTAACCTAGGAATCTCATTCACCTTGTGTCTGGTTGAACCCTATATTTGCAGAGAACGCAATGTTTTGTTTTACTCATATTTGTTAGTGGCCTTATGTGAAACAAAAAATTTATACCCTCTAATTCCCATCTATTTATGTGAAATCTACCTTCTCTTTCACAGATGCAAAATTACCTGTTGAGATTTATTAAGACAACTTTTGAATGTCCCCATTTTAAACACTGAAGTTTCCCAGGTGGTGAGTTCAATCCTTGTATCAGGAAGACCCCTGGAAAAGGAAACGGCAACTCATTCCAGTATTCTTGCCTGGGAAATCCCTTGGACAGAGGAGCTTGGAGGACTATAGTCTATGGGGTTGCAAAAGAGTTGCACATGACCTAGTGACTAACCAACAACAGCAAGAGCTTTAGTGTTCTTTTGTTTTCCCTCATATTGCAAAACATTACCTTCCCGATCACTCTCTCTAGACAAACCTCAGATTGTCAATATCTCTCTAAAAGTATAATCCCAATATAGAAGAAAAATAGCCAATTAGGGTGCACTGTTTTCCTGGAATCTAAAGAAAAGTCCCATGATTACACTTGTATATCTTTTTTATCTTTCCTCTCAGAGCTTCACACTATTTGGCACGACAAAAAAATAAGTCACTGAAATCATTAAAAGTGTGTGGTTGGGAATGAGAGTTTTCTCACTGAAGCATTTATGCCATGAAGATGCAAAAGTATCTTTATGTTTTTAAGCTGTTTCTTGAAGTTAAACATTTTGCTGTGGAATTCTCAGCACTTCCAAATTGAACTTAAAAACACATAACACATGAACTGTATTTTACTGTTTATTATAATTTTTTCATTATTGGTCAATTCACACAGAATAGTGAAGACAATTCAGTTACCTTGTTTTTTAAGCCTATTTTTTTTTTCTGATAATGTGTGTATGATTTAGTCCAATAAAATTCCCTTTCAAAATATATAAATTCATAATAAAAAGCCTTATTTGGTTTTATTGCATCATATTTTATAATATTCAGATATTAATTTTAATGTTCAATTTATTTCCTAAAACTTAAATATATCCAGGTAATTTCAAAGTGTGAAACATTCTTTTGTTAGACTTTGGTAAATATCATTGCCTTTCAATAAATTTCTGAGTTTATCCAAAACAGAACTGAACATTCTGTCACGCATTGGGATTATGTGTTCTTCTCTGAATTTTTTACCTTCTAAAATTTTTTGATTGTTTTTCTGAGCCAAGTGTTTTTTTTTTTCTCAAATTTTGTTGTTATGTGACTTTGTTTTACTCTTAAATATTATTCAGTGCTTTATAGAACAAATAAATCCTTAGGGAGCTGTCTGTGAATAGGAGGCTTGCTAAAGATCTGAAGAAATATTTGATATCTTACCATTTACCTGACTAGCAAAACTGACTTGAAATTGCTTTACAGCTATGAAACAATCATCTAAGACAAATAGTTTTTATGAAATTAAAAGCTTATATTTGGAAAAAATGTTAATTTTAAAACATTAGATTCTGTGTATCATGACAGTTTTGGCAGAAGCATATTAAAACAAATAAGTTACTCATATCAAAAATATCAAAATTAAGTAAAATAATGTATGACTTGGTTCTTTACACTGCTATTTGTAAGAATATGAAATTGAAAATTTCTTAAAAAATTCAAAATATGAAATTAAATGGACAAATTATGGAGAATTTTTGAAAATGTGGACTTTCAGATTTTTTTAAAAACAGTGCAAAATAGTAACAAGTAACTCAAATTGATCATTTTCTTAATAATTGAGATGTTCCAAAGCACATAAAATGAATCATTAGCTCAAATATTTTAATCAACACACAGACAATGCAATAATGACACTTGATAATAATAACAGTAATTGCGGGCATTTATAAAGAGATGGCTAAATGAAAGACAATTTTTGAAGATATCTAATATCTCAGATTATAAATAAACATATTTTGCATAGGTTTTTATTTATTCTCATGTAACTATATGATGGTTACCATTAGCATTTCCATTTATCAGATGAGGAAACTGAGATGTAGAGAGATTAGTAAGTTGTCTAGGCATAACTAGGTAATATTAGAAAATATATTTCAGTTAAACTTGCAACCTAAAAGAAATAGAAATTTTACAGAAAAAAAAGTCTCTTTCTAGAAAGAATGGAAGTCAAAACACAATGAAATTTTCCAATGAATTTTTCTATCAAAATTATTTAGATAAGTAATAGAACAAAAAACCACTAGACCATTAAGGTATGACTTGAATCAAATCCCTTACAATTATACACTTCAGTTCAGTTCAGTCACTCAGTCCTGTCCAACTCTTTGTGACCCCATGAATTGCAGCATGCTAGGCCTCCCTGTCCATCACCAACTCCCGGAGTCCACTCAGCCTCATGTCCATGGAGTCGGTGATGCCATCCAACCATTTATCCACTGTCATCCCCTTCTCCTGCCTTCAATCTTTCCCAGCATCAGGGTCTTTTCAAATGAGTCAGCTCTTTTCATCAGGTGGCCAAAGTATTGGAGTTTCAGATTCAACATCAGTCCTTCCAATGAACACTCAGCACTGATTTCCTTTAGGATGGACTCGTTGGATCTCCTTGCAGTCCAAGTGAATCTCAATAGTCTTCTCTAACACCACAGTTCAAAAGCATCAATTCTTCTTCACTCAGATTCTTTATAGTCCAACTCTCACATCCATACATGACCACTGGAAAAACCATAGCCTTGACTAGACGGACTTTTGTTGGCAAAGTAATCTCTCTGCTTCTTAATAGGTTGTCTAGGTTGGTCATAACTTACCTTCCGAGGGGTAAACGTCTTTTAATTTCATAGCTGCAATCACCATCTGCAGTGATTTTGGAGCCCAGAAAAATAAAGTCAGCCACTGTTTCCACATCTATTTGCCATGAAGTGATGGGACCAGATGCCATGATCTTAGTTTTCTGAATGTTGAGCTTTAGGCCAACGTTTTCACTCTCCTCTTTCACTTTCATCAAGAGGCTCTTTAGTTCTTTTTCACTTTCTGCCCTAAGGGTGGTTTCATCTGCATATCTGAGGTTATTGATATTTCTCCAGGCAATTTTGATTCCAGCTCATGCTTCACCCTGTCCAGCATTTCAAACTGTGTAGTCTGTATAGAAGTTAAACAAGGAAGGTGAAAATATACAGCCTTGGCATACTCCTTTTCCTATTTGGAAAAAGTCTGTTGTTCCATGTCCAGTTCTAACTGTTGCTTCCTGACTGGCATACAGGTTTCTCAAGAGGCAAGTCAGGTGATCTGGTATACCCATCTCTTTCAGAATTTTCCACAGTTTATTGTGATCCACACAGTCAAAGGCTTTGGCATAGTCAATAAAGCAGAAATGGATGTTTTTCTGGAACTCTCTTCCTTTTTCCATGATCCAGAGGATGTTGGTAATTTGATCTCTGGTTCCTCTGTCTTTTCTAAAACCAGCTTGAACATCTGGAAGTTCATGGTTCACATGTTGCTGAAGCCTGGCTTGGAGAATTTTGAACATTACTTTACTAGCCTGTGAGATGAGTGCTATTGTGTGGTAGTTTGAGCATTCTTTGGCATTGCCTTTCTTTAGGATTGAAATTAAAACTTACCTTTTCCAGTCCTGTGGCCACTGCTGAGTTTTTCAAATTTGCTGGGAAATTGAGTGCAGCACTTTCACAGCATCATCTTTCAGGATTTGAAATAGCTCAACTGGAATTCCATCACCTCCACTAGTTTTGTTCGTAGTGGAAGTGACAAATAGATTCAAGGGATTAGATCTGATAAACAGAGTGCTTGAAGAACTATGGATGGAGGTTCATGACAATGTATAGGAGGCAGTGATCAAGAACATCCCCAAGAAAAAGAAATACAAAAAGGCAAAATGGTTGTCTGAGGAGGCCTTACAAATAGCTGTGAAAAGAAGAGAAGTGAAAGGCAAAGAAGAAAAGGAAAGAAATACCCATTTGAATTCAGAGTTCCAAAGAATAGCAAAGAGAGATAAGAAAGCCTTCCTCAGTGATCTATGCAAAGAAATAGAGTAAAACAATAGAATGGGAAAGACTATAGATCTCTTCAAGAAAATTAGAGATACCTAGGGAACATTTCGGTAGAAGGCAATGGCAACCCACTCCAGTACTCTTGCCTGGAAAATCCCATGGACGGAGGGGCCTGGTGGGCTGCAGTCCATGGGGTCGCTAGGAGTTGAACATGACTGAGCGACTTCACTTTATTTTTTCACTTTCATGCGTTGGAGAAGGACATGGCAACCCACTCCAGTGTTCTTGCCTGGAGAATCCCAGGGACGGCCGAGCCTGGTGGGCTGCCGTCTATGGGGTTGCACAGAGTCGGACACAACTGAAGCGACTTAGCATCAGCAGCAGCAGCAGGAAACATTTCATGCAAAGAAGGGCACAATAAAGGACAGAAATGATATGGACCTAACAGAAGCAGAAGATACCAAGAAGAGGTGGCAAGAATACACAGAACTATGCAAAAAGATCTTCATGACCCAGATAATCACAATGGTGAGATCACTCACCTAGAGCCAGACATCCTAGAATGCGAAGTCAAGTGGCCCTTAAGAAGTATCACCATGAACAAAACTAGTGGAGGTGATGGAATTACAGTTGAGGTATTTCATATCCTAAGAGATGATGCTGTTAAAGTGCTGCAGTCATATGCCAGCAAATTTGAAAAACTCAACAGTGGCCACAGTACAGGAAAAGGTCAATTTTCATTCCAATCCTAAAAAAAGGTAATGACAAAGAATGCTCAAACTACCGCACAATTTCACCCATCCCACACACTAGCAAAGTAATGCTCAAAATTCTCTGAGCCAGGCTTCAACAGTACGTGAACCATGAACTTCCAGATGTTCAAGGTGGATTTAGAAAAGCCAGAGATCAAAGTGCCAAACATCCCTTGAAACATCAAAAAAACATCAAAAAAAGAGTTCCAGAAAAAACCTCAAGTTCTGCTTTACTTACTATGCCAAAGCCTTTGACTGTGTGGATCACAACAAAGTGGAAAGTTCTTAAAGAGATGGGAATACCAGACTACCTTACCTGTTTCCTGAAAATTCTCTATGGAGGTCAAGAAGCAACAGTTAGAACTGGCCATGGAACAACAGACTGGTTCCAAATAGGAAAAGAGTATGTCAAGGCTGTATATTGTCACCCTGCTTCTTTAACTTATATGCAGAGTACATCATGAGAAATGCTAGACTAGAAGAAACACAAGCTGGAATCAAGATTGCCAGGAGAAATATCAGTAACCTCAGATATGCAGATGACACCACTCTTATGGCAGAAAGTAAAGAGGAACTAAAAAGCCTCTTGAGGAAAGTGAAAAAGTTGGCTTAAGCTCAACATTCAGAAAACAAAGATCACAGCATCCAGTCCTATCACTTCATGGCAAATAGATGGGGAACCAGTGGAAACAGTGACAGACTTTATTTTTGTGGTTCTCCAAAATCACTGCAGATGGTGACTGCAGCCATGAAATTTAAAGACACTTGATCCTTGGGAAGAAAGTTATGACCAACCTAGACAGCATATTAATAAGCAGAAACATTACTTTGTCAACAGAAGTTCATCTAGTCAAGGCTATTGTTTTTCCAGTAGTCATGTATGGATGTGAGAGCTGAGACTATAAAGAGCTGAGCGCTGAAGAATTGATGCTTTTGAACTGTGGTGTTGGAGAAGGCTCTTGAGAGT
Organism: Bubalus bubalis; assembly: GCF_019923935.1. Lineage (NCBI taxonomy): Eukaryota > Metazoa > Chordata > Mammalia > Artiodactyla > Bovidae > Bubalus > Bubalus bubalis. The sequence continues at coordinate 80,369,412 of NC_059169.1, read as the reverse complement.
TCCTTGGATTGCAAGGAGATCCAACCAGTCAATCCTAAAGAAAATCTGTCCTGAATATTCATTGGAAGGACTGATGCTGAAGGTGAAACTCCAATACTTAGCCACCTGATGGGAAGCACTAACTCACTGGCAAATACCCTAATGCTGAGAAAGATTCAAGGTCGGGGGAGAAGAGGACGACAGAGGATGAGATGGTTGAATGGCATCACCAACTCGATGGGCATGAGTTTGAGTAAACTCTGGGATTTGGTGATGAACAGGGAGGCCTGGTTTGCTGCCGTCCATGGGTCACAAAGAGTCACACATGACTGAGTGACTGAATGGAACTGAACTGAGAGCAAAAACTAAAACGTTCCTTAGTCAGTCCTTTACACAAAATGCGTAACTAAAACCACTGTGTTTTTAAAATAATTACTTAGCAGAATTTCTGTCAATGATTATTAAAAACAAACATTACAGACTTATATACGCACTATTTCATGCCACTTACAGGTATTTAGAGAAACATTCATAACTTTAAATTAAAAGTTAATTAAATATTGCAAATTTCTAGCTCTAAAGGATAGATAAACAATTGTAATTTGAGCCAAAATAAAATAAGAATAAGAAGTTAATAAAAATAGAATTTAATTAGGAAAAATTTACCAGAACAATTTTTTTAAAAAAACGTCTTTTATAGTAATTAACATATTTAACACAAGTCAAGACAATAACAATTAAAATTAATATATAAATAAAGATATATAGGAAAATTAGACATTAGAAATATTTTTGTACAATGTAATTCTAACAAGGTATGGGCAGCCTATCCTTTCTCTAGCGGATCTTTTGAACCTGGGAATCAAATCAGGGTCTCCTGCATTGCAGGTGGATTCTTTTCCAGCTCAGCTACTAGGGAAACCCCTCAAATTAAAAGCCAAATGAAATAATATGTCAAGAAAAATACACTTTTGTCAAAACTATTCCAATTCCTATGAAATATATTTAAAAAGGCACACACCTCAACTAATGCCACAGGCCCAGGAACTTCCTCAAAGTAATTCAGCAACACCATTAACCAGAATAGAAAATTTAATGCTATTGAATTGCTTCAGAGCATATAAAAATGAAGAGTCTCATGAATGATTTTAAGAAACTAGGTGAAATTTTGGAAAGAAAGGATAATGAAGTACATGCAGTTTTAAAAATCAATTTTAAAAATCAAATAGACTAATGTTAAAATGTAACTATCAATGCAATCATTGAAAGTAAAGCATGAGTAAACAACATATCAATAGAAACACATTCAAGAATAATGTAGCATAGCCATGTATATCTCACATTTGTATGCATGCTTTTGTGCTTTGCTTAGTTGCTCAGTCACGTCTCACTCTTGGCGACTCCATGGACTGTAGCCTACCAGGTTCCTCTGTCCATGGGGATTCTCCAGGCAAGAATACTGGAGTGGGTTGCCATGCCCTCCTCATGGATGCTTTTAATATTAACTAGCAAAGTTATTCATATTAGTAAGCTTAAGGAGTAGCAAAGGAAAGCAAGATGGAAAGTACAAAGTGGCTTAAAACTCAAAATTCAAAAAACTAAGATCATGGCATCCAGTTCCACTACTTCAAGGCAAATAGATGAGGAAACAATGGAAACAGGGACAGACTTTATTTTGGGGGGCTCCAAAATCACTGCAGATGGTGACTGCAGCCATGAAATTAAGATGCTTACTCCTTGGAAGGAAAGTTATGCCCAACCTAGACAGCATATTAAAAGCAAAGACATTGCTTTGCTGACAAAGGTCCATCTAGTCAAAGCTATGGTTTTTCCAGTAATCATGTATGGATGTGAGAGTTGGACGGTGAAGAAAGCTGAGCGCCGAAGAACTGATGCTAACTGTGGTGTTGGAGAAGACTCTTGAGAGTCCCTTGGACTGTAAGGAGATTCAACCAGTCCATCCTAAAGGAAATCAGTCCAGAATATTCATTGGAAGGACTGATGCTGAAAGTGAAACTCCAGTACTTTGGCCACCTGATGCAAAGAACTGACTCACTGAAAAGATCCTGATGCTGGGAAAGATTGAAGGCAGGAGGAGAAAGAGACAACAGAGGATGAGATGGTTTGATCACCATACCAACTTAAAGGACATGAATTTGAGCAAGTTCTGGGAGTTGGTGATAGGGAAGCCTGGCATGCTGTAGTCCATAGGGTCTCAAAGAGTTGGACATGACTGAGCGACTGACCTGAACTGAAAGTACAAGGACTCCCATTAGGCTGTCTGCTGACTTTCCAGCAGAAGCTCTGCAAGCCAGAACTGGTGGCATAATACATTTGAAGTAATGAAAAGGAAAAACCTACGATTAAAAGTACTCTACTTGGCAAAGCTTTCATTCAGATTTGATGGTGAGATCCAAAGATTTATAGACAGGCAAAAGCTAAAAGAATTCAGTACCACTAAACTAGCTTTAAAAGAAATGTTAGAGGGAATTCTCTAGGCAAAAAAAAAAAAAATGAAAGAAAGAAAATGCAATCAGAAATGTGAATATTACAAAAATAATATCACTGGTAAAGGAAAACATGTAGTAAAATTATAAATCAACAATGAAGGCTAATAGGAAGGTTAAAAGACCAAATTAGTAAAATCATCTATACCAACAAAAAATAGTTAAGGGTTTACAAAAGATAGAAAATATTTTGTCTAAAACAGAAAATGTGAGAAGGGATATTTAATATAAATATTATTTTTGGTGTAAAGATCAATCTTTAGTCTCAAATGTCTAACATTATTTCTGAGCCCAATTATAGAAAGGACAATTCATGTGAGACCTTATATATGACTAGATGAGGATGCACTGGGGCTTCCCAGGTTGTGCTAATGATTAAAAACCTGCCTGTTCCTGACCCAGGTTCAATCCCTGGGTCAGGAAGATCCCCTGGAGAAGGACATGGCAACACTCTCCTGTATTACTTGAAAAATCCCATGCCAAAGGAGCCTGGCAGGCTACAGTCCATAGGGTTGCAAAGAGTTGAATATGACTGAATCTGATTAAATGTCAAGCTGCCATAATTTCTGTTTATTACTGGTGTTAGTAGTTCAAGGAAATTTTGAGAATCTGGACCTCAATAAATCACTGTTGCTTTGTTTCAATGGAATGAATGTAAAATGTCAGCTTCTCAGATGAGTCTGACTCTTTGTGGCCCCATGGACTGTAGCCCACAAGGCTCCTCTGTCCATGGAATTCTCCAGGCAAGAACACTGGAGTGGATGGATTGTCATTCCCTTCTCCAATCAACAGAATACTACGGCCTGAATACAAAAATTACCAAGCAGCTTAGTAATATGAGGGATGGATATTTTTAAAGAGTTTTGATCAACAAATCAGTGTCAGCTTAAAGCCTCAGGTGGCAATCCGTAATTGGGTTGTGAAAGTTCTGATAGAGATAGTATACTCCTTCTATGGCACCTCCCTTGTAGGACTACACTTCTCTCCATGATGTTGGGCTTAGTCACATGAGTTGCTTTGGGATCATGGTGATTGAAATGTATCTCCACACTATAGATGTTAGGTTCAACCTCATGACTTTTATTGAATGCAAGTCAGAGAAGTTAGCAAAATACAGGTACTTTGTGTGAAGCATACTTTGTGCAATTGGGCTTTACTTTTTATGTTTCTGACATTACTCGGAGATTGAAGAGCCATAGACAATGTGGGACCAACTTGACCAAACATAGAGCCTGGAGTCAAGCTCAAAAAAAAAACCAAGCTAAATCAACAGAATTCTAGATGAACCATAGATATATGAGCAGGGAAAATGACACTTGAGGGTGTTTTCTCACATAGCACTGGCTAGACAACACTAACAATCAGTAATTTACGCAAAGCTAAATAGAATAAAAGAAAATAAAACAGAAAATATCAGAGTGATTAATTCATCATAGTAAAAACTCAACTATTAAACTTAATTTGAAATTTATGTATACACATGTGTATGCTGGACTACAATATAAAGTGTAGTTCTTACTGTGTTTCATGATTTTTAAGAGATTAAAAATTGCTGACTCAGATGGCATTCCAGAAGTGTGCCATAATACTCAGTTATTAATCCTGTGTATTCAGTATTTTAGTGACTCAGGTAAGACAACATACTCATCAAATTGGTAAAGCACTGAAACCTGCATGGAAGGAGTAATAAATAGTTTAGATAAAAAGATATAAGATTCCAAAAAATCTTCTATGTTTCCCAAGTAAAAAGGATTTAGTTAATAGTAAACTGAGTGTAGGTTAATAATGCACTACGGTCAACAAACAGTCAATTATATCACACTCTGAGTCACAAGCAATGTAAATCAGAGATGAAGGGCAGGATAGATTAATTTTACTCTGAGAGTAAACTATACTTGGCATACTATATTCAAGGATGTATTATATTTAAGACACTAAAGAGTCTGTACTGCTTTGAGAATCCCTGGATAATACTAAAAGAGTTTGGTTAAATGTGTCATTAGCAAAGTGGCTTTAAAGGAGATCATCTTAGGGATGTCATAAATTGCCAGAGAAGTTTTGCTGAAAGTAGAGGAAAATTACTGGGTAAGTGTATAAAAGATGGTTTTCACATGGAAGGTGAATGAAACTTCGTTTGTATGGCAATAGGGTAGCGTGATAAAGCTTGCTTAGCACAAAGTTTAATTATGTGGAATGATAAGAGATAAGTTTAATGGGGTGTTAAATCAAAAAAGAAACATACTAGTGGAGAGTCATCAGCATTTATTCAATTTGATGGAGAAGCCTTTTTCGGGGGTGATGTGATTTCAAAAGCTATTTTAATTATAGATCTAAGAGGAATACCAAACTGTAGGAAAAGTGGAATAGAGAAAGCACAGGAAGTTAAGTGTGGGGAAAACAGCATGTTGACTTGAAGAAAAAGAATTGTAGATTAATTAGAAGATGAAGGAGTGGAGGCTTTGGGAAATAAAGATAAACAGACCTCACAGAAGGTGAGTTAACAGAACAAAAGTCTTGAATTATAAGAAATGATAAGATCCTCTATGGAGAGGCAGCAAGGATATCCCTATTGAATAATGGATGAGCTCAAGCAAAGCTGGGAGCATGGCATCTGATAAAAAGTTTGCAACTGTTTGGAACTTCAAAAGCCTTTCAAAAATTCAGAGTACTGTTTATTTTATTTTTCAAATACTAACTGTGAAGATACACAGTCTTCATTGCAAATTCAATATTTAGAAATGTCCTAAGGGTGAACATTGATGATGTTTGCAATTTCGGGACCTTTGCCAGCAACATCCCATGACTTCTTAATAAAGAGATCATAAATTTTAAATGGCATAAGATCAATTTTGCTAGTGACTTATTTATCTGTTTTGTTTATCTTGCACAGAGAGTATTTGTTTTGCTGAAAGCTTTTGAGGCACACACTATAAGATGTATCTATTGTAACAATTTCTCACAATGTTCTCATTTATATTCCTGGGTTTACAGAGAATCTTGGAGCTACAGTGAGCCTTGAAGGTCAGTTAGTGTAACTGTTCATCTAAATCCGAACACCATCTATACTATGCATATGCGTGCATTGTTCATCCATCCTCTGCTTGAATTGTGTCATCAATTCAACTGAAATTAGTACCCACTGTCACATATTTATATCAATGAGATTTATCCCTTCATTTATAAACATTATTTCAAGGCAACTCACTTTTTATAAACCATTCTGCCAATTCATTAAAAATGTAGGTCAGGGATGAAAAGCAAAATCAATATAATCTACTAATAATTGAGACAATCTGGAATTTCTTATTTGCAGTCTGGATATATCAATGTTTTACTTCTAAAGAGAATTTCTCCATTCTGTCACGTGATAACAAGACTTATTCTCCCAGAACTGAGGTTCTCAATCTTTGTAATCTTTTTGAACCATTGTAGAATCCCATAATTTGAAAGATGTGGAACGCTCTGGCCTTTATCCCAGAAAAAAAATGGCCATAAGATTAAGGTTTACATTACTCTCTATAGGATGGCAAATTAACTGAATGCATTTGTCAATGTGGAGTTAAGAATTCCAACTTTGGATATACATGGAGCTGAATTTTTCCGCTGGATCAGTTTAGAGAGAAAGATTGATCTCCCTGTTTAACTAGACCATTTCTAATTTTTCTCTTTATGCCACCATTTGGTTCCTATGTACTTACATTTTCAAGATAGTGATGATCTTTATCAAAATGAACTTTTGTGAGAGTATAATATTGTTACCCATTCTAGATTACTTTACCATTAAATTATTCATGCAAGAGTATGTTTCTCTTGTTACTAATGTGGAGATTTGAGAATTCAAAGTGGGGCTGCCGCCGCCACCGCCATCACTTCAGTTGTGTCCGACTCTGTGCGACCCCACGGACTGCAGCCTACCAGGCTTCTCTGTCCATGGGATTCTCCAGGCAAGAACACTGGAGTGGGTTGCCATTTCCTTCTCCACAAAGCGGGGCAGAAATGAATTATTATCCAGACATAAATATGTAAATCTACTTTAAATGACACTTTATAAAACCAAAGGTCAAGGATAGGATTATCTCTCTGGATTACAGGATGTACAGAAAAATAACAGTTATTTTGAGGAGTATGATGAGATCAAGAAAGATGCCAATGAAAAGAGGAACTTGAAGCCACAACTAACAGAAACTTTAGAACAGGACTGTGGCATTGGATTACATATAGATAAGAATTTATAAGTGAGATTAATTGACCTATTATAACTGTCCCGTTTTCTAAAATTACTCAGCTTGTTGTTGCTCAGTCTCAGTCATGTCTGACTGTGTGTCTGCAGCACACCAGGCTTCCCTGGCCCTCATTGTCTCCCAGAGTTTTCTCAAACTCATGGCTATTAAGTCAATGATGCCATCCAAACATCTCATCCTCTATTGCCCCCTTCTGCTTCTGCCCTCAGTACTTCCCAGCATCGGGGTCTTTTCCAACGACTCGGCTCTTCATATCAGGTGGCCAAAGTATTGGAAATTCAGCTTCAGCATCCATCCTTTCAGTGAATATTCAGGGTTGATTTCCTTTAGTATTGACTGGCTTGATCTCCATGCTGTCCAGTTCAAAATTCAGTGACCTTATTGAAATGTTAAGCTATCTATCATGAAAATGTGTCTGTAAGAATAAGGGAATAATTCTAAAAAATAGGTTATTCTTTAGACTCGACCAAGAAATAAATTAGGAACCATTAATCAGAAAAAATTTCATTCTTAAAGTCTTCAAAGGTAATAAAAAATATTCCAAATTATACTCAAAAGAAAAACAAATAAATGGAAATTTCTATCTATATATCATTTATCTATATCATAGTATAAATCCTTCTACTCTTATGAATTTTCTGGAAATTTCTTGTATACAGCAAGCTTTATCTAACATACACATATGAAATTATAGCCAATGCCATTAGGCATTAGATAAATAGAAATCAATACAAGATGAGATACCACCCTAGAAACATAACTGAAATAAAAAGACTGACTATAACAACTGTTGGAAAGACTGAAGAAATTGGAAACTTCACACACTGCTAACAGTATCTTAAAATAGTGCAGTGTTTTTGGAAAGCTGTTTGATAGTTTCTCAAAATGTTAAATAAACAATTATTGTATGATTTAGCAATTCTATTCCTAGGTATATACTCAAGAGAAATAAAAAACAAAAGTCCACAAAAAGCATGCACACCAATGTTCATAGAAATATTATTCATAATAGCTAAAAATGTGAATAACACAAATGTTCATCAATAGATGAATGGATAAATATCATGTAGTATATCTGTACAATGGAATATTGTTCATCATACAAAAGAGTGAAATATTGATACATGTTTCTATACAGTTGAACTTTGAAAACATTATACTCGGTAAAATAATACAGTCACAAAAGATCACCTATTATATGATTACTTGTTAAGGAAGTATCCAAAATAGGCACATTTAGAGTCAGTAAGTACCCAGTTGTCTACAGGGCCTAGTGGGAAAGGCAGATGGTAGATCACCCGCTAATGGACATAAGGTTTCTTTTGGGAATGATGAAAATGTTCTAAAGCTAGATAATAGTGATGGTTGCACAACTCTATGAATCTGCTAAAAAACATTTAATTATATATTTTAAAGGAAGAACTGTATGGCATGTAATTTATATCTCAATAAGGTTGCTATAAAAAATTAATGCCAGCAATATCAAAGGAAAGCTGAAATCCTGCAATCCACTAACATCAGACATCTCATGACCACTGACTTCATCAACAAACATTACTGTGACTATGAATGCCATGTGCTCCTTATCAAATAAAACATTTAACATTTAGATTCTAATCTCTAATAAATACAATAAAGTGAAAACATATTTGTAATGACAGAAAGATGAAAAACCTGAGTGGTGAATATTTCTAAATATACTTTTACTGTTCTTCAGAGTTTAGCCTTGATAGCTGTTTAATATATTTTCTTTGAAGTGCAAAGTTAATCCATGTAAACCTCAAAGAGTTCGGCATAAGACTGGCTTGTACTTCTTAACAAGTTTTTAAATGTGTAGACCTCTAGGGATGTGTATGTATGCATGCTAATTTAATTGGGCATGTTAGCTATGTACTCTACAGGATAGTTAAAATTTATACAATGTGTGCTCAGAATGGCATTCACAAATGGTTAGAACTTTAATAAAAATATATATATTTCAACTCAGCCATCTTGTCTTCAACAGGACATCACTTGTATTATAATTGTTGTTCTTCTGTTCTTATTTTTTTGATGATAAGAGTTTTTAAATAGTAGTGCTTATAATTTCTTTTTTACTTCAATCTGTTTATCCATCTGTGTTTAACTGGCCTTCTCTTTAGAGTATGCAGGGATACATGGCAGAGAGAAGATGGACAACAAAAGCACTGCTGTATATTAGTTTACCTACCAGGACGCCGTAAAGATTCTGAAGGAGTGGCTGGATGAGGTCACAGACCAGGAAAGCAAGGTGGGTTTTGCATCTCTTTCTAAATAATATACTATGGACATGTTTCCTTCAAGATTATAACAGAACCATCAGTTAAGAGGAGCTGATAGAAGACATGTTCTCCTTAGCATTTACAGTCTTTTAAAGTGTTAATTATGTATATATATACATATATGCTTTGTATTCTATTTTATAACATCTATTTGAGACAGTATGCAGTTTTAGAAGAATATTAGAGATAGAGTCACTGTATTTTCCCTATTTGGTCAACTGATGAAGGCAATATTTGAAATTAGACAAGTCTTCTCTTTGACAGATGATGGGCCCACTTTCTGAAAGAAGCATCCTAAAACCAAAAGTCATGGAAATATCTTCTATAGTTTTTATATTCAAAATGGGCTTCTCAGGCAGCTCAGTGGTAAAGAATTTGCCTGCCGATGCAGGGGACACGGATTTTATTCCTGACCCAGGGTGATCTCCTGAAGAAGGAAATGGCAACCCATTCCAGTATTCTTGCTGGGAAAATACCATGGAGAGAGGAGCCTACAGTCCATGGGCGTCCAAGAGTCAGACACGACTGAGTGTCCGAGTGTACACAGCACATATTTAGAAAGCAGGACTTTTCTTTTCAAGATGTGTTAACTGAAGGCTAAGTCCCATACCCACTTGCCAAAATACACAATGATTTTCCACTCACAGTTCCTTGAACCATAAAAAATTCATTTAAAATAAGATAAAATATAAAGCAGGGTTACATATATATATATAGCAGTCATCCCCAAATGTTTTAATTCTAATTTTAGCTTTTGGCTTTATGGACATTACATGTCTTGTTTAAAAGTGATGCTATTTTCTTTCATCCTAAAGCTGTACACACATGCGTACATGTGCACAGATACATAATTATACACACCTGTACATGCACATGTGCATGAAAACATAGCTAGATGCACTGCACACATGTGCACAGGCCCCACTCTTGCACTCTTCTCTTGGGCTTTTAATTAAAACTGCCTCAAAATCGAGAGAACACCTTAGTCTTTCAGGAACTTGGCCTTTGAGTAGATGTTCTGAGGCTCCTACACTCTCTCTCTCACTAGTCTAAGTTTCTGCAAATTGAAGCTTTTTCTAGCTTCAACAGTAATGAAATAGATTCTTCTCTTAGCATAGATTTGGGTCATTACCACCTCTCTGTGTCTAACCAAATCCTATCCTTTCAGGATCAGATCAAGAAAGAAAGAGTTAGTCACTCAGTTGTGTCTGACTCTTTGCCACCTCATGGGCTATAGCCTGCCAAGCTCCTCTGGCCATGGAATTCTCCAGGCAAGAATACTGAAATGGATTGTCATTCCCTTCTCCAGGGGATCTTCCTGACCCAGGGATCAAACCCAGATCTCCTGCATTGCAGACGGATTCTTTACCATCTGAGCCACCAGGGAAACCAGTAAGTTCAGCTCAAGTGTGACTGAGCTGAATTTGCTCTCGTGCCCACAAGCAAGATGTTGAGAATGAGTCACACAACATAGTGCATCATAGCTTACTATCACAAAACTTTCTTTTTTAGATTTCCTTTAAAAGATAATTACTGTATCTGCCAGTTTGTTCATTGTTTCGACCACAAATCTACCTACACTGTAGGGACTTTATATTGGACAAAGAGAACCCATGATTTCAAAAGGGTCTCTCTCCAGATTTGATGATTTTCAATTTAATGCAGCTTGAAAAAATTACTAAACAGAACAGAGTTGGACACGACTGAGCTGACTATAAATTTGAAGGTAAAACATGACTTTTAACATTATATTTAGAGAGAGAGATTCACAACTTTAAATTTTTTGGAAAATCAAATTGTTAAACAAGTTCAAAATAATTTTTTGGAAAGGATTATGGTGTTATTTCAATCAATGTGTGCTCTTTTACTTTAAAAACAAGTAATGAACAGAAAACAATCACCACAACATTTATCTCAAGAAACTTACATATTTAGCTTCATATATTAGGTGTGCTTTTTCATTAAGTACTGAGATCACCATTAAGTGAAAGTGAAAATCACTCAGCCTTTGTGATACCATGGATTATAGAGTCCATGGAATTCTCCAGGACAGAATACTGGAGTGCTAGCCTTTCCCTTCTCCAGGAGATCTACCCAACCCAAGGATCAAACCCAGGTCTCCGGGATTGCTGGTGGATTCTTTACTGTCTTAGCCACAAGGGAAGCCCAAAATACAGGAGTGGGTAGCCTGTTCCTTCTCCAGTGGATCTCTCTGACCCAGGGATTGAACCAGGGTCTCCTGGATTGCAGGCCGATTCTTTATCATCTGAGTTACTGCTGCTACTGCTGCGTCGCTTCAGTCGTGTCTGACTCTGTGAGACCCCATAGATGGTAGCCCACCAGGCTCTGCCGTCCTTGGGATTCTCCAGGTAAGAACACTGGAGTGGGTTGCCGTTTCCTTCTCCAATGCGTGAAAGTGAAGTCGTTCAGTTCTGTCCAGCTCTTAGCGACCCCATAGATGGTAGCCCACCAGGCTCTGCCATCCTTGGGATTCTCCAGGCAAGAACACTGGAGTGGGTTGCCATTTCTTTCTCCAATGCATGAAAGTGAAGTCGTTCAGTTCTGTCCAGCTCTTAGCGACCCCATGGACTGCAGCCTATCAGGCTCCTCTGTCCATGGGATTCTCCAGGCAAGAGTGCTGGAGTGGGTTGCCATTGGCTTCTCTGAGCTGAGTTACTAGGGAAGCCCAAATCGCCATTAAAGGTTGACAATTTTTTACATATTTCCTTAAACTTGCTGGAATTCTACTGTAAACCTTTCAAAATAATTTATTTCACTAAGTCACTTTCTGGTTTTGGAAATAAAAAAGTAATATTAAGCTAAAATTTTTATCTCTTTTTGAATTATTAAGCAAATGTAGATAATATGATAATACCTTCAATTGTTCTAATTTCAGTAGATTGCCTAGCATTTGGGAAGGAATAAATTAAAAGTAAAATTATTTGTTTAGGTAAGAGCTATTTTCTTTTGTAAACTAAAATCATGATGAAGGGCATATTTATTACTAGAGACAAGATTTCAAAAATATCGCCATAAAGTGATGAAATGTTGCTTTATTTTTTCCTCCCATTAAAACCAAAATAAAATGCTATATACTCCTTCATTTAAGAGGCTTTTAGTGTCCTTGTCCACATATAAAACTGTTTTTTGAATGTCACTTTTTTCCACTTATTTTTATTGTTTGATTCATTTTCAGTTTATATTAAAAGTCAGAAACCTTTATGACCATATTTTATAAAAATTAGAGATGGAAATTATATTTAAAATATAATTAGTCAACAATATCTTAATATAGGCTTATAAACATATATAGTTATAATTATTCAATTATGTTAATATAAAATATGATGTACAAGCATATTTCATTGTAATTCCCTTGTCTGTATGTCTATCTAGCCTATAATTCTCTTTAGGAACTGTGAAAAAAAGAGAAAAAGACCTGCAATATGTGTCATGTAGATAGTATTTTATAATCATTTATGTTCTTGCTGCTGCTGCTGCTAAGTTGCTTCAGTCATGTCCGACTGTGCGACCCCATAGACGGCAGCCCACCAGGCTCCCCCGTCCCTGGGATTCTCCAGGCAAGAACACTGGAGTGGGTTGCCATTTCCTTCTCCAGTGCATGAAAGTGAAAAGTGAAAGTGAAGTCGCTCAGTCATGTCTGACTCTTAGCGACCCCATGGACTGCAGCCCATCAGGCTCCTCTGTCCATGGGATTTTCCAGGGAAGAGTACTGGAGTGGGTTGCCATACTAGTTGTCTATTTTGAACTTGGCAACTAAAGAAATGTAAACTTCCTCTGGATCATCCTAGTATGCTTTATTAAGACTTTGTTTTAATTATTTACCTTATTAGAGAGCATAGGAGAACATAGGCAGTATGTGTTGACAATTTTGTTCTTGGAGGAAAATACTGATAAAAATATATCCTCACAATATACCTTGGCTATTAAATTTTGACTATTCCCTGATGTCTCAGTGGTAAAGAATCCGCTTGCCAATGCAGGAGACACAGGTTCGATCCCTGGGTCGGGAATATCCCCTGAAGAAGGAAATGGGAGCCCACTCCAATATTCTTGCCTGGAGAATATGATGGACCGAGGACCCTGGCTGGCTACAGTCCATGGGGTCCCCAAATAGTCACATGACTTAGCAGCTAAACAACAACAATATAGTCTGAGTCAGGAAATTAAAAGTCATAAGTTATCACAACTTTACCAGTTTGCTTTGGCTTTGTTTACACTTAAACACTTTTTTCATGAATTTGAATTATAATCTAACAAGAAGCCAGGAGTCTGGAGATTCCTAAGGTATATAAAAGTGCTGGATGTTGGGTACAAATTACTCTGCTAATTGTTCTATTGCAGAGACTTCTAGATTCTGGACCTTTTCTTTCTTCTTGAGTTGTACTTTATCCTTATCCTTGGGGGGTTGGTTTTATTCCTCCCCAAATGCTCAAATCCCTTATATAAATTGGCACAGTCTTTACATATAACCAACACACCGTCTCTTGTGTACTTGAAATCATCTGTAGATTACTTATAATACGTTATACAGTGTTATTACTATTTAAATAGTTGTAAATACAATGAAAATTCCAAGTGAATTGTTGCTTGTTGTTGTTGTTTAGATGCTTAGTTGGGTCTGACTCTTTGTGTCCCCATGGACTGCAGCCTGCCAGGCTCCTCTGTCCATAGGATTTTCCAGGCAAGAACACTGGAGAGGGTTGCCATTTCCTTCTCCAGGGGATCTTCCTGACCCAGGGATCCAAGCCACAGTTCCTGCCTTGTCTCTTGCATTGCAGGCAGATTCTTCACTGCTGAGTCACTGGGAAAGCTAGGTATATCACAAATTCATATTTTGCTTTTGGGAAACTTCAGGAATTTTTTTCAGAATAATATCTGTAGATTCAGAATCTGTGACTACAGAAATTCAGGTATACATTTTTCAGACTTAAGTTGTATGTGTCTATAACCTATTTTCGGCCAGACCTTTACTTTGAATGTTGAAACATATACTTTTAAAAAATTGTTCACCTTTCTAAAATGTCTTTCCCCTAATTTCAAGCAGAATTATTCTTCCTTTATATTTTGGAAACCTCCTAAACAGATGGCATAATAAATTTTACAACTCCATTTGCCACCACAAAGCCAAAAAGGTGATCCAAATAAGGTTATTCATAATTCTCTTTTCCTGTGTGTAATCATCAGTATCTCTATTGTAGTCGTTTTTTTAAATATAATAATTCTAATACACCTTACCAATTATGCCAGCCATGGTTACAAACAGTGGTCACATTAAATTAAAATAATTTTTAAAAAGTCAGTAGAATTGCAGTATAAAGCAAAGGCCAACGTTCAATTTATTGTAGATATCAAGGCTCTCGAGGGCATGTTCATATGCTTTGTTTCATACTGCAAGATTGCACTGTCAGTCTTCCTGTTGTGTTTTATCTTTAAGTAATGCCCATCTTTTCCCCATCAGTAAAATCTTAGTAGTTAAATAACTTCCTAATGTCAACATACTAGATTATTTACTGGATCTGTTTTTTCTTTATCCATGGAACTTTGGCGGTTAGAGAGCACTTGAGCATAATTTCAATTTAGAAATTCCCATAGATTTCATGCAGTGGAACATGGAAAATAATTCTCCCATAATTTTATTTCTTGTCGTTTCCCAAGAGCCATCACCACTGTACATAAGATATATTAGAATCTTCTGAATGATCCTACTCATTCACTCCTCTTGAGTCAATGTGTATTCTTTGCTCCATATTGGTTCTTCAGTTGCTGTTTAACTATTTGTGGCTTGTTTAATTATTGTCATTGAAAAAGCAAGAGAGTTCCAGAAAAAACATCTATTTCTGCTTTATTGACTATACCAAAGCCTTTGACTGTGTGGATCACAATAAACTGTGGAAAATTCTGAAAGAGATGGGAATACCACACCTGCCTCTTGAGAAATCTGTATGCAGGTCAGGAAGCAACAGTCAGAACTGGACATGGAACAACAGACTGGTTCCAAATAGGAAAAGGAGTACGTCAAGGCTGTATATTGTCACCCTGCTTATTTAACTTCTATGCAGAGGACATCATGAGAAATGCTGAGCTGGAAGAAGCACAAGCTGGAATCAAGATTGCCGGGAGAAATATCAATAACCTCAGATATGCAGATGATACCACCTATATGGCAGAAAGTGAAGAAGAACTAAAGAGCCTCATGATGAGAGTGAAAGAGGAGAGTGAAAAAGTTCACTTAAAGCTCAACATTCAGAAAACGAAGATCATGGCATCTGGTCCCATCACTTCATGGCAAATAGATGGGGAAACAGTGGAAACAGTGTCAGACTTTATTTTGGGGGGCTCCAAAATCACTGCAGATGGTGACTGCTGCCACGAAATAAAAAGATGCTTACTCTTGGAAGAAAAGTTATGACCAACCTAGACAGCATATTAAAAAGCAGAGACATTGCTTTGCCAACAAAGGTCCATCTAGTCAAGGCTATGGTTTTTCCAGTGGTCATGTATGGATGGATGTGAGAGTTGGACTAGAAAGAAAGCTGAGCGCCAAAGAATTGATGCTTTTGAACTGTGGTGTTGGAGAAGACTCTTGAGAGTCCCTTGGACTGCAAGGAGATCCAATAAGTCCATCCTAAAGGAGATAAGTTCTGAGTGTTCATTAGAAGGACTGATGTTGAAGCTGAAACTCCAATACTTTGGCCACCTCATGCGAAGAGCTGACTCACTGGAAAACAGCCTGATGCTGGGAAAGATTGAAGGCAGGAGAAGGGGATGACAGAGGATGAGATGGCTGGATGGCATCACTGACTCAATGGACATGGGTTTGGGTGAACTCCGGGAGTTGGTGATGGACAGGAAGGCCTGGCATGTTGCAGTCCATGGGGTCACAAAGAGTCAGACACAACTGAGCGACTGAACCGAAATGAATGTTAAACCATAGTATTTGCCCAGGATGCTTGTCATGCTGTCTCTTTTTTTCTTTAAGATCTTTCTCTATGTCCGTTTTTAAGCCAGTAAGTCTTTTTCATCAGTGTCTTTTGTTATTGTAAGCAAATGTGGCTCTTACAGAGCATCTAGACCTGTGCCAATTTTGTCCAAATTGCTTCTAAAACAGTTTGCCTAATGTTGGTTTATTCAACAAATACATTATTTCCATTGAGTATTTACTGAGTATATCTTGAGTGTACATTTTGGAGAACAAAATTGTCATTTAAAATTTGGAGGCACTCTGTACTAGCTTTCCTAAATTGTTTAGAGTTGTGTAGATTGATAGTTCCTCCTGATTACACACCTGGCTCAAGCTATGTGATCAGAGACTCCTCAGTAAGTTCATCCAAGGTGTCTACGCATTTAAAACTGAGAAATGTCTCATTAATCTCAGTAACTCACAATCCAAAGACACAGAACATCCTATTGTGTTGAGAAAGGATTCTGGTTGGTGGGGTTTGGTAGCTTGTTACTCTGTCTCTGATTGCCTCCTCTTTCTTTCTTCTGTGATGCTCTACCCCTTACATGTATGAAAGCCTTGCATGTGTAAAAAGTGTGCTTTTCCATTATTGTATACTGAGCAAATGGGGTAAAACCCTAGGAGGTGAGTGTTTTTAGGCATGCCCTAAAACAAGAAGTAGAAAATCTCTCTTGATCTTTCAAGTTTGAAGGCAATTTCAGAAAAGAAAAATATTTTTCATCCACATCTTTACTTTCTTACATTTATTTTTTACATATCCTTATCATACACATCTAAACAAGATTAGGGTGACATGGAGTTCCCAAGGTAGTGATATATGGATAGTATATATCCACAAATAAATACTTGATTTTGAATATACCAAAGAGCTTCCTATAGGTACCCTCACTGATAATTGTGACCTGGTTTAGGTCATCTTTTCTCCTTTGCAATGGCCAATATGATCATTGTATTTACTGCCTCATGTGGATTTAAGACTTGCCCCAAAGTAAAAATGAAATCCGTTTACTATAAATCAGAGAGAATACATGAAAAGTGGGCAGAAAAGTAAAACAAAAATAGAAAAATGCATAGCTATTATAACATTCAAATGACAAAGTCAAAATAAGAAAGGATATAAGAGCCTTAAGACTATTAGTGGTAACTATATAAGCCCATCGTGTCATACCTAAACTGACATTCATTAACATTTGCTGAGGATTATTTTCCTTCATTGTTATCCTGAACCCACAATAACATAGTTTATAGTAGTTAAGGAATATGATATTATGATAACTATGATGCACCTCAAATAACTGGGCATGTTTCAAAATAGACGGATCATCATTCAGATTAATAATCACACAGTGACCTGTAATTTCACTGATGAACAAAGTCTTTTGCAAGTATTTGAGAAGCAACAGTTTCTGCATATCACCTCTTTAAAATATTCTCTGTATTGGATGAAATCTGTAAAATGAGGAACAAGGGAAAAAAAAAAACAACATTGGAAATACTCCAAGTGTTCATTCACAAGGAAGTATTAATGGTGTTGAGATACATCACAATTGTAATTCCAGGCGGTTTTTCAGTCACTAAGCCATAGCTGACTCTTTGGGACCCCATGGATTGCAGCACACCTGGCTTCCCTGTCCTTCACCATATTCTGGAGTCTTCTCAAGCTCATGTCCATGAGTTGATAATGCCATGCAACCATCTCATACTGTTCTCCTCCTGCTCTCAGTCTTTCCCAGCATCAGAGTCTTTTCCAATGACACAGCATCTTCACATCTGGCCAAAGTATTGGAGCTTCAGTTTCAGCATCAGTCCTTCAAATTAATATTCAAGGTTGATTTCCTTTAGGGTTGACTGATTTGATCTCCTTGCAGTCCAAGGGACTCTCAAGAATCTCCTCCAGCACCACAATTCAAAAGCATCATATCTTCTGCGGTCAGCCTTCTTTATGGTCTAACACTCACATCTATACATGGCTACTGGACAAACCATAGCTCTGACTATACAGACCTTTGTAGGCAAAGTGATGTCTCTGCTTTTTAATATGTTGTCTAGGTTGGTCATAGCTTTTATTAACTTCAAAGAATGGGTTTGAAGAGAAGCAATGAAATGCGTTGGAAATCTGACAATGCTAGATTAATTTTGGTAAATTTATTCATAAGATGGGAAAAAAGATGTGAATAATTTACTACAAAAATTACAGGGGTGATATAAAAAGAAGGAAATGAGAATATAATTTCATCCTATTAAAATAATAGTAAAGTCATTATATTTTAAGGGAAGAGGTAGACCAAAAGTCCTATATCATGGTGGGTTAAAGCCATGATCAATTCAAATAAATACTGATTATTATATGAAATGCATTTGGCCAGTAAGAATTAAGGTTTATGAGGATTGTAAATAGAATAATTTAAATTAATTTTCTGTATAAATGACTTACACAGGTAAAAACTTTCAGTGTATCTCATGGCTACCAGGACCCATCCTGGACATTCAGCCTCAAATAAAGGGAGGCTTCTGAAGGACAAGACCCTAACTCCTATCCATGTCTGCAAAAATACTATATCCTATTCAAGATACAAAATATTATTGGCTTTTCTCCTTTTTGTCTTATCCATTTATTGGCTATCTTTGTATCGGCAATTACTTCCTCTTATTTCTATTTGTCATTAATTTTTCACCCAGAATATCTCTTCTAGGATAAGACTGTGAGTTAAGAAGGAGCACTGTCCATCTAACTGGCAGCAACCAAAGGTGGATAATCCAGAGAATGTTACTACAGAAAACAAAGGCAGGTAGTGTTGTATGGGTTTCTGTCACTTGCAACTAAAAGTCTTATCAAATAAAAATGCCCATTAAAGTTAAACTGATCAAAAACAAAACTGTGGATTTCTCTATACAATTCTGCCTTTCTTGGTCATCCTTATCTCAATAAATGGTATTTTCCCTTAATTAGTTCTTCATGCCCCAAACTATGAATGCTCTTTGATTTCTAGGTTTCTTAAGGAACCACACCAAGTATATTAATAAAGCTTTTCAGTGCAGCCTCCTAGTATAATTAGAATCCATATACTCTACTTCCTCATCACTGCCCATATTGTGGTCTCAGCCACTTGTGTGCTTGACAATTTAATGTCTATCTGATCATACTACTGTAATATTTATAATACTTTCACATGTTCTTTTTACTCTTGGAATAAAATCTTAACTATTTAAGAAGTTCCACAAACTCTGCGTGTTCTAGTTTTCACCTCCACCCTGTTTATCTCAGACTATTCTCCCCTTTTATTGGTAAACCCCATCTCACTTTTTTGCAATTTAGCACTTATTATTATGTTTTTCTAGAGAAGAGTGAAAAAACTGGCTTAACCTCAACATTCAAAAAACTAAGATCATGGCACCCAGTCCCATCACTTCATGGCAAATAGTTGGGGAAACAAAGGAAACAGTGACAGACTTTATTTTCTTGGGCTCCAAAATCACTGTGGATGGTGACCGTAGCCATGAAATTAAAAGATGCTTGCTCTTTGGAAGAAAATCTATGACCAACCTAGACAGCATATTAAAAAGCATAGACATTAAATTGCCAACAAAGGTCTGTCTATTCAAAGCTATGGTCTTTCCAGTAGTCATGTATGGATGTGAGAGTTGGACTACAAAGAAAGCTGAGTGTCAAAGAATTGATGCTTTTGAACTATGGTTTTGTAGAAGACTCTTGAGAGTCCCTTGGACTGCAAAGAGATCCAAACAGTCCATCCTAAAGGAGATCAGTCCTGAATATTCATTGAAAGGACTGATGCTGAAGCTGAAGCTTCAATACTTTGGCCGCCTGATGCGAAGATCTGATTCATTGGAAAAGATCCTGATGCTGAGAAAGTTTGAAGGTGGGAGGAGAAGGGGACGACAGAGGATGAGATGGTTGGATGGCATCACCGACTTGATGGACATGAGTTTGAGCAAGCTCTGGGAGTTGGTGATGGACAGGGAAGCCTGGAGTGCTGCAGTCCATGGGGTCGCAAAGAGTTGGACACGACTGAGCGACTGAACTGAACCGATTACCTTTTTCTAGGACTCTCTACACAAGCTGTTACCAATTATTACTGGCACAAATAAAAGCCAGCACACTTTTTTTTTCCATTTCTATTTTCTTTAGAAAACTTTTCATAATCTGAAATTATTTTGTTTATCCATTGTGTTTGTTATTTGTGAATTTTTATACTCCAATGTCAGTTCCATGAGATCAACATCCTTTTCTGATGTTTTCACTGTTGTATTTTCATTTCCATCTTAGTATCTGCATACCTGACCTTATAATATTGATACTATTTATAGATAGATAGGTGTCAGATAGATAGACATGGGTAAAAGATAAGTAGATGATAGAAAAATCTAGTGATCTGTGTGTTAAATGCTTGTGAGTGTATGTGTTTGTGTGTGGGTGATCAATAATGTCTGACTTTTTACAACCCCATAGACTGTAGCACAGCAGGCTCCTCTGTCCACAAGATTTTCCAGGCAAGAATACTGAATGGGTTGACATTTCTTTTTCCAGAGCATCTTCCCAACCAAGGAATTGAACCTGCTTCTCTTTCATCTCCTGCACTGGAAGGCAGATTCTTTACCACTGTGCCACCTGGGAAGCCCTGTAAAATGCTATATAAATTATGCATGCATATTTTCATATTTGAAAGTTCTTCTAGGACCCTTAAAACATTCTGTATTATTCTGTTACTGCTTTCTAGTCTCTGATGACTTTGGGGGCTTCTTGCTTTAGAGACATTCCTACAACATAGAATAAGTCCCCCAGCTAAATATCAATCTAATATAGTCAATAAACAACCCTTTATAGGGTTAAATCACTGAAATTTTATGCTTGATTTGCTATAACCACATATTCTAGCCCGATCATATTAATGCAGAGCCACCAATCTACCGCGTGCCTTAATGACTTTATTCATTCTAATCATACTGATCAGAAAGTGGGAAGTGTGTTTAATATTTTCTATTCTTCCTGCTTAGCATTCATATTTGCATGTCTAAATAAAACTCCTTTTCCTTTAGAAACCCTCTGAAAATTCTCAAAAAGCATCTTTCCATTTTTAAATTTATTTTTAATTTTTTATAATTATGGTAAGAACACTAAATGTGAGCTCGACCCTCTTAAAAACATTTTAAGTGCACAATACAGTATGTTAGCTCTAGGCATAATGGAGTACAGCAGATCTCCTGAATTTATTCGTTTTGTAGAAATGAGACTTTATACCTGTTGAAGAGAAGTTCCTCATTTCTCTCTCCTCCTAGTCCCTAGCAACCATATTCTGCTTTCTGCTTCTAAGCATTTTATGAGGGATGATATGCTTGCTGCTAAGTCTCTTCAGACGTGTCCGACTCTGTGCAACCCCATAGACAGCAGCCCACCAGGCACCCCCGTCCCTGGGATTCTCCAGGCAAGAACACTGAAGTGGGCTGCCATTTCCTTCTCCATTGCATGAAAGTGAAAAGTGAAAGTGAAGTTGCTCAGTCGTGTCCGACTCCTAGCGACCCCATGGACTGCAGCCCACCAGGCCCCTCCGTCCATGGGATTTTCCAGGCAAGAGTACTGGAGTGGGGTGCCATTGCCTTCTCCAGATGATATGCTTAGCATCTACCAAAATTTAAAGTATCATTTTACTTGATTATGGAAGCCATCAGCTCCAGGGCAGGATACTGGTCAAAACCTTAAAAGCAAATTCAAGGTAAACTCCTATATATGCATGATTGCTCAGTTGAGGCAAGAGTACTGGAGTGGGTTGCCATTTCCTTCTCGAGGGGATCTTCCTGATCCTGGGATCATACCTGTTTCTCTTGCTAATCTTGAATTTCAGGGGATTCTTTACCAGCTGAGCCCTAGATGAAACCCTCCTACACCTGACCATGATGGAGTAAGTGGGAATAGATTTGCTTATCTTAGTAAAAAGTTGGAAAGCTGGATAAAATGCATAAAAATATTTTCAGATATTAGACAAAACAAGCAAACAAACAAAACCAGCAACAATCCAAGACCATAATTCCTAAGAGAACAGAAACAAACAAACAGAAGTGAGTCCTCCAGTTGCCTACATTTCCGTTAGTGCAGGTCAAAAGTAGACCTCATTTTGATATTTGGCAAAACTAATACAGTTATGTAAAGTCTAAAAATAAAATAAAATTTAAAATTAAAAAAAAATAAATAAATAAAAAGAAAGAAAGAAAAAAAAAAAGTAGACCTCACACACATAGCAAAAAAAAAAAAAAAAAGATCTAATTCTTATCACTGAAATCAGTAATTATTCATTGAGTACATATTTTGTGCCTAGCACCAAGATTTTAAGCCAAGATCTTCATACAGATTTCATGTATATGAAAGTTTCTCACCTTTCATGAAATTTGTTGTTTTTTTTGATAGAAATGGGGAAAGCTAGTAATACACCAAATCAATCTGAGGTTCACTTAACTGTTTAACTAGGTAGTTATTGTGGCAATTACACAGCTTTTTGAAGGTCAGAAAAAAATGTTTATAAAGGGCGAAAATAGCTATGCATCACTAAATATAAATACCACAATCAGAATCAGTTACATAAATGTCCCAATGCAAAAAACAATGGGGGGAAAAGGCATCAAATAGAAAATTTAGAGATATTTCTTCCTTGAAGCATGGGAATAGGCTGAAAATAAACATCTGAGGACTTTTTCAGGCATTATGTGAAAGCTATTTGATTTGTTCCAATATCTTTACATTATTTCTCCCGATTCAATTTATTCTCAAAAAAAGAATCCAGATATTGACAAACAAAGAAGGACAAAGAAATCAGAAATGCTTATCTGTGCCAAAGACAGGTGGATGTTTTGTAAGTACCTGGGGGAATCTATTAATATCAGAAAGGACACAAGATAGAACAAGGTATTCCTCCTGAGAGTGCCACGAGTAAAGATAGTTCAAAATCTTTAATAAAACTATGGAGATACACACAAAAACATACACGTAACACACTCATATCTTTTTCTCCATCTACACGCTATACATACACACACACACGTACACATAGATTCCCTCAAGCCTACACTAACAGCGCATACCACACACATATACACACTCCACAGCACACACTCACATACACAGACATAACTTCTGAAGCCTGCATTAAATACCACACATCACACGCATGCCCTTGAATTCCAAAGAAGTCAGATAAATAAGTCCGAAATACATCTTTCCTCCCCATTATAGCTGAAAAGTCTATAGTTTTGAAAAAGTCAAGGAGGTAATTTTAATCAAATATACATTAATTATTTTTCATAGGAAACATTTTATTTCATATACACACACACACACATTAAAGAGTCTTGGGGTTGCAAAGAATCAGACATGACTGAATGACTAATACTTTCACTTCTCTTCACAAAGTGATAACTGCTTCTTTTATTATAGTGACTTTTAAAATGGATCGGTCCTAAGTATCTGGATCAATAGAAAGAGGACATTTTAAAATAAATGATATAGACAAGTATTCAGTCAATCAGAAAAAGAATTCTTATTAAACAGATAAATATCATATACCACGCCTTCATGGTTGAGAGATTTAAAAAGCTGTTAGGTCAGGAGGAAATTCACAAAGCTATAACTCTGATATAGTAAGTTATTTTTCACTGCATCTTAAAGGCCAGAAGAGTTAATGGAAGTCCTAGAGAGTTGTTTAGTAAATAAAACAAGTTCAAGTCAAGAATTCCTAGGTGTCAGCCAAAGGGCAATGCTTAGTCTCTTTAACAGCAGTTTCCTAGTTATCACAGTCAACCCCATGAAACTGAGAACTCAGTCTGGGCAGTTTAGGATAACTGACTGCAATCTAGGATCTAATGTCAACAAATAACATTCAATTTCCCTAAAATTTCCAAACTAATCTGAGCACAAGAATGTTAGTGAATATCTTAAACATGCCAAGGACAAAGAGTATCTAATTCGCTTGATCTGAGTTGATCCTAGAAAGCTTTATTTATAACAAGTTCCCAAGGTAATTCTCAAAATCAGATAAGTTTCAGTTCAGTTCAGTCACTCAGTGGTGTCTGACTCTTTGCGACCCCATGAATTGCAGCACGCCAGGCCTCCCTGTCCATCACCAACTCCGGGAGTTCACTCAGACTCATGTCCATTGAGTCAGTGATGCCATCCAGCCATCTCATCCTCTGTCATCCCCTTTTCCTCCTGCCCCCAATCCCTCTGAGCATCAGAGTCTTTTCCAGTGAGTCAACTCTTCACATGAGGTGGCCAAAGTACTGGAGTTTCAACTTTAGCATCATTCCTTCCAAAGAACACCCAGGACCAATCTCCTTTAGAATGGACTGGTTGGATCTCCTTGCACGCCAAGGAACTCTCAAGAGTCTTCTCCAACACCACAGTTCAAAAGCATCAGTTCTTAGGCACTCAGATTTCTTCACATCCATACATGTCCACTGGAAAAACCATAGACTTGACTAGATGGACCTTTGTTGGCAAAGTAATGTCTCTGCTTTTGAATATGCTATCTAGATTGGTCATAACTTTCCTTCATAAAAGAGATGTTCTCAAGGCTTTTACAACAGGATTGTGTAATTAGTACCTTTACCTAAAATTCCAGTCTCGGCTCTTCCCTTTTGTTCTTTTCTGCTCTGCTCCACACTGCACTCAAGTTTTGCTTCTTTAAATCTTGACCGATTTATTGACCTAATAGATTGTCAGTAGCTTATCAGGCTCATGAAGTTTTCGTCTATTCATCTTAAAGGAAACAGCTGAAACTTGATAATTCTGGCAACAGGCTCCCACTATACAGATTAAAGGAAAAGTGACACAGCCAAGGGGTGCCAGTGGTAAAGAACACCCCTGCCAATGCAGGAGACATAAGACATGAGTTCAGTCCCTGGGTGGGGAAGACTCCCTGGAGGAGGGCATGGCAACCCATTCCAGTATCTTGCCTGGAGAATCCCCATGGACAGAGAAGTCTGGCGAGGTACAATCCATGGGGTTGCAAAGAGTTGGACACGACTGAAGTGACTAAGCATGCATGCATGTATGCACAAAACTGTCAAGACTATTTGGGATTGGCAGGTATAAGAGCACTTATTATTTTGGTTTATTTCCCCAGCATTCAGATCTCCATTACATATTTAGGAAATTCCTCACCTTTTCAGACAGAACTTGTTTTTTTACATAGATGCTAAATGTGCCGGATGGTTTCCTTTTGAGTCAATTTACAATGAGTGTCTAGGGGAATAAGGTTTTCTAGTCAGATCTGCCACCAAAGTGAAGACGGTAGTGGCCACAGACTTGACAGCCGCAGCTTGCTTCCAGAAACATCAGGGACTGCTGATCTAGCAGCAGTATCCATGGAATATGTGTCACGTATCGCTTCCCAGTCGCTGGAGCTAATTTAACTATATGCTACTGGAAGAAAATTGACCAGCCAAGCCCCAGAAGCAAAAATAAAGATTAGAACTTTCCTCTCTCTCCTTCTCCTAGAGCCTCAGACGTTTCTGGGACATGGACCCTTTGTCTTCTGTCCTTTGATGGGTCTCAAAACTAGTCGCCCAAATGGAAACTGGCCCTCAGTTATTTGTATGCAGCAAACTCTACATGTAATCAAACGCTTAATTAAAAATTAATAATTTTCCAGTTGCAACTGATGAAAAACTAGGCAATAAATGGGATTAATATTGATATTATTGCTGTTAACATTATAAGTGTTTTCTCCAATTGTTATTGATATATGCTATTGATACATTATGTTATCAATATAATGTTATTGATACTTTAATTGTCTATGGTATTTGGCTTCCTTAAATAATTGTCAGGATCACTGTGTCATTTTTTCTTTAAAAAAGGTGATGGTTTAGTCACTAAGTCATGTCTGACTCTTGAGACCACATGGACTATAGCCCACCAGGCTCCTCTGTCCATAGGATTTTCCAGGCAAGAATACTGGAGTGGGTTGTCATTTCCTTCTCTAGGGGATCTTCCTGACCCAGGAATCAAACCCAGTTCTCCTGCATTGCAGGTAGATTCTTTACCGACTGAGCTTTAAAAAATGGATCACTAGAATTTTCAGTTTCTTAAAAATGTGGTGTTAATTTAAAATTCTCAAACATGATTTCAATTTAAATTAAAAAGACATTGAAATTGGCAAAACCTAAAAACATATTCAGGAGAAATATTCAGTAACAACATATTGGTTATACTGTTTGAATAATGTAAATACAGTAGTCAGATTCAAATATTCCACATTCATTATTGACTTTCTGAAGAAATTGAAGAATTGATGACTTGATACTTTTCAATTGTGATGTTGGAGAAGACTCGTGAGAGTCCCTTGGGCTGAAAGGAGAGCCAACCAATCCATCCTAAAGGAAATCATTCCTGAATATCCATTAGGGACTGATGCTGAAGCTGAAGCTCCAATAATTTGGCCACCTGATGCAAAGAATTGACTCAATGGAAAAGACCCTGGTGCTGGGAAAGATTGAAGGCAGGAGGAGAAGGGGATGACAGAGGATGAGATGGTTGGATAGCATCATCAACTCAATGGACATGAGTTGGTGATGGACAGGGAGGCTTGGTGAACTGCAGTCTATGGGGTCACAAAGAGTCGGACACGGCTGAGCAACTGAACTGAATTGACTTTCTGGGGTTTTCCTGGTGGCTCAGTGTTAAAGAATCCTCCTGCAGTGCAGGAGCTGCAGGAGACACGGGTTTGATCTGGGTCCAGAAGATCCCCTGGAGGAAGGCATGGCAACTGACTCCAGTATGCTTGCCTGGACCATCCCCATGGACAGAGGAGAGTGGCAGGCTTACAATTCATGGGGTCGCAGAGTCAGACACAACTGAAGTGACTTTGCATGCAGACACACCTTGACTTTCTGAAGGGTAAGGGTAAAAGGGTCAAATTAACAATAAACATCATTGGTGTGCCAATAGATTTCCCTGCTCTGCCCAGAGATAGCTGTGTGTTGAGGCAGTGCTCAAATCCTCCATACTGAGGTCTCCAGAGTCTATTGTGCAGTCTTGAGAGAATAAGCAAATTGGTTTCTGTTTTAAGTATACTGTTGACTACAACCTTCATTCATTTAAATATATCCTGCACCGAATTTTAAAATGTCACAGTCTTTTGTAAGTGGAAGTATTGGTTATTAGTGCTATTTTGGATAATCATTGTTTTCTTAAGGGTGACAAAGGCCTTTGCAGGTGGCGCTAGTGGTAAAGAATCCGCCTGCAAATGCAGAAGATGCAGAAGACACAGTTGGGACGATCCCCTGGGGAGGAAATGGCAACCCACTCCAGTATTCTTGTCTGAAAAAATCTGTGGTCACTCAAAGAACTGGACGTGACTGTGCACACATGTAATGCATGCAATTAGTTGGAAAAGGTGACATGGTCAAATATACACAGGAAAAAAATGATATTATGTTCCAATTTAGGAAGACTGTGGAAAGTAAAATGATGTATATATAAGAAACTTCTCTCACTAAGCAGAGCTCTGTTAAGGTGAAAGTATCCAAAGAAGAGAAAAGAATTTAGTGAATTAGATGTATCTTTGCATTCACATATCAATTCACGGGTATCTTCCTCTTTGGTTACTTCATAAAAACTCTTTAACTGGTTGGATTTTGTTTTTATTTTTACTAATTACATTTTAGTAACATCCATAAAGGAAAAGAAATACTTTTCTTTGTGAAAAAATATTGTTTTGTTTGTAGGTCAGATTTCTTTCGCTTAATTCCTAGTGTTGCCTTTTGTTCATACTTTAGTGGGCTTACTTGTCTTATAGTCGACCTGATGGTAGTGGATTATAATCCTATTCAGCAATATTTCTTCTTCCTTTTAAAAACTTTCTTCTTCATCATTGAACTGATAATGGATCAGATTCTCTGTGTGACAGGAAATAAGGGAATGGAACTCACCTTCTATTTAGTCAATGGCTTGGTATGACTTAGGCACTATAAGATTTTCCGGATGATAAGGGCTTCCCTGGTAGCTCTCTTGGTAAAGAATCCACCTGCAATTCAGGAAACCCAGGGTCAGTTCCTGGGTGGAGAAGATCCCCTGGAGAAGGAAATGGCAACCCACTCCAGTATTCTTGCCTGGAGTATCCCATGGACAGAGGAGCTAGGTGGGCTACAGTCCATGGGGTCATAAAGTAATATACGACTAAAGCGACTGAGCATGCATATAAATATATGTGTGTATATATATAGTCCATGAGCATGGCACTTACAGTCTTTCCTCATTCATTTCTTTTTATCCCTGTTAAAGAAAAAAGAAAATGTGTTATTCTATTTAAAGAGTCTGCTTTGATATCTTTTAATCTAAGGGGGGATAAAAGAAATAGTTACATCAATTTTGTTTATATTGAACTGTACCTAGCCAAATACATTTTGATTCAAGGAACCAAAATAATAGCTTTAAATTACAAATTTTGATGGACTTTCCAAAATGTAAGATCCATTCATTTTTGTTCAGACTAATAAATTGGAAAAGCACAGAAACCCTAAAATGTAATTTGGAGTGTACATTACAAAATCCTTCTTTCGCACAAATAGTTCCTAACCTACACTAGATTTAGAAGTAAAAGATATGAGTAATAATTGGTCCAAGTGAATTCAGTTTAACAAAGATATAATTATATATTTCAGTTGTTTCGCACACCACAAGCACTATTTAACTAGACAATTTTTATATGTATAACATTATTCTTTGTAACCTTTGCTTCTAAAGTTCAAAGAGAGATGGCTGTTAAAAGACTGAATAATAAAATTAATGCCTTTCCTTTGATTATTCTATTTCGTGGTTATTAAGACAATTATTATTTCATTCTTATTTGAAATGGCTTCTGTGATTTATTCATTGACCTTATACTATGTAAAATATAAGGTAGCAGCATTTTCTATCAGAGTCCAGTGAAAAATTACTCTTCGTTAACATAATATTTACACAAGAACTTTGAATTTACTTTGTTCTCTGTGAATCACCTCCCAATGTAAGCATCACTACCATTAATTCATATCCAATTCTATCCTTTTTATTGGACTTTTTGAGCAAATAATTTAAAAAAATATTTGGATCTCATAATATTTGAAAAACATTTGCATCCTATTTGCCATTTCAATTTTAAACACGGCTCAACACTAATTATGTGATATACTGTCTCAAAAGTACCATTTGGATCTTCTTAAACACTTCTATTGAGCTCATTCTAGCAAAGATATGTTTATATAATGTTGCTCAGAGACCCAGTTAGCTTCATTCAAGTCACTGAAAATCACTACTTTGAAAATATAATTCTGAGAGCATGCTCTTTGTGTTCGTACTGAACTCTTTTAAAGGCTCTATTTCCTTCTGAAGGATCACTGACCAAAAGAATTTTTCTGGCAAGGGTTTGTGAGTATTATGCATACATTGTTCTTTCTTGAGCAGCTCCTTGATTACCAGATAAATATTGGTTCCTGTCTCCTCTGAGCACCTCTCATCCTCCACAGTATAATTTTATATTAAGGTTTAGAGACACCACAATTGAATAGCATAAATCTACTCATTATATCACTTAAGCTTTGACTTTCTATTGTAGCCTGTGGGAAAGAAGGCCTTTCCTTATTCTGCAGTCTAAATTTGAAATCTAAAAATATGACCAGATGTTCTCATTAAGCATTAAATGAATGCCATACATGTATATCATTTCTTTCCTACACATAATATGCCCTGCAATTTTAGTTTTAATTAAATATGGATTTTCTTACTTAGCTCATTCTCCAGATAGCTACACTAACAGTAATAACATTCTTAGTATTCTCCAATGTCCCTGAATTTTTATAGAGTCAATGTCTCACTGTGAAACCTCAGCTAGAAACATACGACATTTATGATGTCTTCACACAAAGTGAGAGCTCCTAAAATAAAGCATTCCATTGTAAATTGAACCCTTTAAATATTACCAGCATGGGAAAAAATTCATAAAATTTCTAAAATGTACATATTAGGATTCAGACCAAAGGAGAATATTTGTCCATCTCCTTACAGGTATTTTTAAAATATGTTCTGGTCTGAAATAATGACATAAAACTTGGTCAGGCTTCAGTGTAAGCCCACAAGGTACAATGTGGAGGAAAATCTAGTTCTCTGAGACAACTCTAGTCGTAAATTTTTTTCGTAAAGTGATTACACAGCATCACTCATGTGCCTGGCACTGTGCTGAGACTACTGCTACTGCTAAGTCACTTTAGTCATGTCCATCTCTGTGTGACCCCATAGACGGCAGCCCACCAGGCTCCCCCGTCCCTGGGATTCTCCAGGCAAGAACACTGGAGTGGGTTGCCATTTCCTTCTCCAATGCAAGAAAGTGAAAAGTGAAAGCGAAGTCGCTCAGTCCTGTCCGACTCTTCGTGACCCCATGGACTGCAGCCTACCAGGCTCCTCCATCCATGGGATTTTCCAGGCAAGAGTACTGGAATGGGGTGCCATCGCCTTGACTAGGGTTATAAAATTAGAGGACACATGTAGTGCCCTCTAGTGTGCAAAGCAGGAAAACAAATTGGCAAAGAACATAATCATTGCTAAAGTAGATGCATGTGCAAAAGTAATGACATTTCTCAGAGGATGTTTTAACTGAGCCGGTATTGAAAAATAAAAAGAAACACTTTGACTTTTGCCATGTGGATAAACCAATAAAAAATTAAAAAAAAAAAAAAAAGATGTTTAGCCAGGGAAAAGAAACAATCTTGAAGCCAATGTTAATGGTTACAAGCAAAGACTTTGGGAACATATTTTTTAGGTTCGAATGCATCTCCACAACTGAAAACTAAAGAAAAGTTGATTCTCTATGCTTTGGTTTCTTTGTTTGTTAAAAAGAAACTACATCCTGGGGTTATTGTGAGAATAGGATGAGTCAGTATAAAAGAAGTGCTTAGAACAAGTGCAAGAAGTACTTGCTTGCTCAAGAAAATTAGACAACTTCATGTTTTCTGAAATGTAAAACTGAATGCATGCATGGATGAAACTGATAATACTCATCTTAATGCCTTTTAAAAGATATATAAGGAAAGATATTTTGGGCAAAAGAGTAGTAGATTAAAGATGGTTCAAATTGTTTGTTGCCTCTCCCTGTTGAGAAGTGGAGTCCATTAATTTTACTCTGAATTTAGACTGATCTTAGTAATAGCATCTATGAAAGGAATATGACAGAAATATATCAGGTGCTCAGCACTTGAGCTAAGAGACTGCCTGAACCCACTTCAGATTCCTTGGAACACTCTGGGAGCTCCGGGCCTCCCTGTAAGAAGTCTGGCTATGCAGAAGAAGCCCTCTAGGTACTCTGGTTGATTGTCTCAGCTCAGCCCAGTCTTTCCACTGTCCCCACCCAGGCGTCAGATCCCCGAGTGAAGCTGCCATGGACAGTCTAAGCCAGAGCACCTGCCCCTGAACAGCTCACAGTGAACGCAACGCTACCTGCGTGAAATCTAAAAGAGGCATAATTCATCTCACTCTCACTTGGAATTCTAGACCAATTCAATCATGAGACATTATAAAAACAGTGAAGGAGATCAAGCCAGTCCCTCCTAAAGGAAATCAACCCTGAATATTCACTGGAAGGACTGATGCTGAAGCTGAAGCTCTGATACTCTGGCCACCTGATGGAAAGATCTGACTCACTGGAGAAGACCCTATGCTGGGAAAGATTGAAGGCAGAAGGAGAAGGGGACAACAGAGGATGAGATGGTTGGATGGCATCACCGACCCAATAGGCATGAATCTGAGCAAGCTCTGGGAGGCGGTGAAGGACAGGGAAGCCTGGCATGCTGCAGTCCATGGGGTTGCCAAGAGTTATACACAACTTAGTGACTGAGCAACGGCAAGAAAGTTGTTTTAAGTCACTAGATTTTGGAGTAGTTTGTTATTCACCAAGAAATAATTTAACAAGGATAAAGTGACAAGGTTAGATTTTCATATTATAAAGATCCCTTAGCCTTTGTGATAATGGGAAGGATATAGTAACTAGAATTGAGTCCGGAAACTGTAAATGATAAGGAGATCTTCAGACCCATGCCAAATAGAGATTATGAGGGCATAGATTAATGCTATCCATAAGAAGAGAAAGGGATGCTGTTACATTAAAGACTGTTGTTTTTCTGAATTCTTTTGCAGAACTTACCATCGAGTAAGTCATTCCTCTTCCCACAATTGAACATCAAAAGAGGCACTAACTGTTTATTTACACATGAAAACATTGGGCCTGTTAAAAGAGTTTTTCCCTGTACAAATAATTACAGTTAAATTGCATTAAATCTTACCATGAACCAACACTTCTATAATGTGCTTATGTATCTTGCACAACTTTTAATACTCCACTATGATACTGTATTCCTCTCTGTAGTCTACTCACAAGCTAGCGACTGCAAAGTGATCTCTCATCAATTTGTCCACTTCAATTACAGAAGCCTCTGTAATCTGGCTTCTGTCCACAGAACTCTACAGAAATGGCTCTCACTGAACTCAGAAGGAACTTTGTTGTTGCCAAACACAAAGGGCAACACTTTTTTTGTTGTTGTTCTTTTCTTTTTTCATTTTGGAGTACTCTGTAGAATGGGCCACCATTAATTCCTCTCCTTGAAGACTTCTTCTCTATTGGCTTTCATGAGACCAGCAGTTTTGCTTCTTCCACAGAGTGGGATATCAATCTGTAGTCCACTTTCTTTGCCTGTTTATAAAATACTAGAAGAACCCTGTAATTCACCCTCAGACCTGATGTAGAATCAACTGTTACCTATGTGCTGGCACATTCTCAGGTCCATATAAATAGGTTGCAGCTCTTGCTTGATCTTTAAACCAATCTACATAACTACTGTGATATGTCTCTACTTGGAATTCAAAGAAGCACTTAAGATACAAAATATCAGAAATAACCCATTATCGAACTTTAAAAGGGCTTTCCAGGTGGCACTAATGGTAAAGAATCTACCTACCAATACAGGAGATGTAAGAGATGCAGGTTCGATCCTTGGTCTGGAAGATCCCCTGGAGGAGGTCATGGCAACCCGCTCCAGTATTCTTGCTTGGAGAATCCCGTGGACAGTGGAGCCTGGTGGGGTACAGTCCATGGGGTCACAAAGAGCTAGACCCGACTGAAGTGACAGCATGCATGAACTGTAAAAACAGCTTGCCCTGCCTCTAGTCCATATACCTATCTTAGTGAATAAATACAGCACCCAAGCATTTCCACAAGTAAGATGTTTTTGCAAAAGAGCATAGATTCTTCTTCCTCACAAGCATCCCTCTATGTCGTTGACATCTGACTGCTCAGTGTCCACACACAGCATTGCTAACACTGCACCATCTTAACCCTAAAATCCTTGAAGAAGTTTTTCAAAGAAAGGCAAAAGTCACATTCTAAAATATGTGAAATATATGTTTGTGCTTTCTGACAATCGATCTAAAAAAATAGCTTCTGGTAAAAGTAAATTTGAAAGAGAATCTACATTAAACTAAATGTAAAAGAGCCTAGATTCGTATGTATGTTATATATTAGTGTATATATATATATATATACACACACATATATATACACACATACACATACACATACATATGAAAAAAGAATACAGATCCTTCTTTTTTTTGAGACAAAAAATAGCAGAATACTTTAAAACAATCTGTATTTGACACTGAAACTGGGTTTTCAAATCCAAAAATAAATTACATATTAAAAAAAGTGAGTTTTATTAAGGAATATTGTATGTACATTGGACTTAT
The DNA here is from genome assembly GCF_019923935.1 of Bubalus bubalis. Classification (NCBI taxonomy): domain Eukaryota; kingdom Metazoa; phylum Chordata; class Mammalia; order Artiodactyla; family Bovidae; genus Bubalus; species Bubalus bubalis. The sequence continues at coordinate 80,335,624 of NC_059169.1, read as the reverse complement.
CTTTATTTTTTAAAAGAATGTTAAAATAGTATTTGAGTGTATTGTTTGAAGTTGAATTCTGACGCTGTTTAAAGGCTATATAGTATTTTGGGCATAAACCTGCTGCTGCTAAGTCGCTTCAGTCGTGTCCGACTCTGTGCGACCCCATAGACGGCAGCCCACCAGCCTCCTCTGTCCACAGGATTCTCCAGGCAAGAATACTGGAATGGGTTACATCCTTCTCCAGGGTGTAAACCTACCTGCAGTCTAATATCCAACATCTTGTTACCTATCCACTGCCGTCTGATGTTAGTGTAATCAAATTGCAAAGGCATCGCCTTAGACTAAGAACATTTTACTTCTTAAGAGTTGAAATCGAAAAAATAAATATGCATGAAGACAAGTTTGGCATTAAACATTCCACCACACTCAAAAGTATTATGAGTTTAAGCAAAGATAGACAATTAAATTATTTTCTTGTAGTTTTTCACAATGAGGCACCAGCTCGATGAAGTAACATTCATGCTACCGAAGGTGGTGGCACAGTAAATCCTACTTCATTGCCAATAAACTGAAGATCAAAACAATCAACCAAGCTCCACTGGTAATAAATTGAAAGTCAGTGGAGCACAAAATGTATTACTGTTGGAATTAATTTTGGCACAAAATAGGCTGTTGTGTTTTCCCCTTTTCCTCAGGCAAATCAACCCTAAGCAAATAGTTAATAGACTGTTGAAAGGTAAATTCTATGTGCTCACTATATTCTAATGAAATTTGAATTTTATATTTGACTTTTGAGCATAATATAATCCTTTGGACTCCATTTTACATGTGTTTTGGAACATTTCCAAATATTTGTATTTTACGATAGTTTCATGATTAAATTGCATCTTAAAAAAGACTGTTGGGTTCCATATATGGGTTTTCTCACACCATTAGCAAAAAAGCTCTTAAGGATCAGCAGTCAGTCTAATCATTGATTGTAATAAGTTGGATTGATATTTTATGGACTTAGGTGATTTAAAACTTGCTTAAAAATTGTAGTGTTTCTTAGGAAGCTGTTTAGATACTAAAAGAATTTATAGACATAGGGTATGGTACCCAATGAAGGAATCACATGTTTATTAGCCATACTCCTGAAGTGTGGGGATGAGAGAGCTAAGGCCACATGATGCTGAATTGCAGAGATGAGGCAGGTCCATGGCTCCCCTGCTGTAGGTTACCATCAGACTAATTGTGTCTCTTCTCTTTTTTTCTGCGCATTTTAGACTAGCAATTAAACAGTGCCATTTTTAAGGACGTTGTATTATATAGCTTTTATAACAATAACTGTAGCCGCTGATGAGGAGGGCTCCATCTGTATTTAAGTGACCATTTCTTCCAATATCTAAAATAATAAACATTTTGTCTACTGGGCTATAAATCAAAGAAGTTGCATGATGGATACTTATTATTATATATAGTCTATAAAACCTGATGAAATAATCTATAAAGAAGGTGCCTTTCTATCATTTTCTCCTGGCACTGCTTGACTACATCATTTTTTCAAAGGTTTTAGAAAGGGGTGGAGATTTCTCAGCATGCAGCAGAATTCCTCATTGCCCCAGTTCCCTAGGTCTACAAAATTCACGTTAAGCCCATGTTTAAGGTGCATAAATGTATGACAGGCATCATAAATTATCTGTGCACCTCACTAAACTCAATGGAAGAAAGAAGAGTATCTCAGGGTTGTTGCATGACAGAGTGCTGCCTGGGCTAGACTCTCCAGTTTCAGTACCAGTTCAAGATAAAGCCCTTAGCTATCAGGGAGAGTATGTTTAAGTTTTCTTATTGTATTACTTTGGTAAATTAAAGCTGTCCTTCAAAAATTCTTATGTATTATACTGAGAGGATTTACTATAGAAATGCATAGATTTTTCAGAGTAAAAAGACATTTTCATTTAATACCTCCATTTAAAATGAGGTAACTAACTTGTTTAGGATCATCTGGTAGCAGGATTAGAATTTTGCCTCAATTCTCCTAACTCACACAAAGATTTCTTTTAACTACAAAACATTTTTGATGTAGTAGCCTTCACTGAAGATACCTTAAGCCTCTGGCAGTACTTTATTTTTCAAACTAAAGATTCATAACAGATATGATTTGGCTCAAATTCAATTTTTCTAATCATCTAAAGCTGAATCTGTTATCTACGAATCTTTGTAAAGTACAGAAGAGATTTTTATTGCTATATGAATTTTTTGAAACATTCATGATTTTATTTCTTCCTGTCTACCATGTTAAAGCTGTTCCTTAATCCACGTGGGAGTAACATCAATAGTAATATGGAAAGGTAATTTAGTAACAAAAGCATTATGCTTACTAGACAGAGAAAGAAAGGTTTGTTCACTTCTGAAAATGAGTACCACAACAGGCCTTAAATAATTCTTACCAAGGATATTCTATAAAGAAATAGAATTCCCAGTTTCTTCAGAATCTAAACGTTATAACCCAATAAAGTGTGCAAAATTCATCTGCACCCAGAGATGGAAATCATTATCCAAGGGTTTTGTTGACTTGATAAAATTACCTTTTTAGAATGAATCCACACACTAGTTTGTGTTGGTAATGATGATGACTATATTAATAACTACCAATTTATTCTGCTAATGCATACATGAGTTTCTCTATGTTCAGCTTAGAATGATTTTCAAGCAATAACTTTAACCAATCAATAAAAAATTATCCAGAAATCATATAAAAATGATCCTAGTAATTGATGTGAAAGTGTGAGTCACTCAGTCATGTCTGACTCACTGCGACCCCATGGACTGTAGCCAGCCAGTCTCCTCTGTCCATGGAATTCTCCAGGCAAGGATACTGGAGTGGGCTGCTATTCTCTTCTCCAGGGTCCCTACCCAGGGATCAAACTCGTGTCTCCTGTGTTTGAGGCAGATTCTTTATGGTCAGAGCCCCCAGGAAGGTCCCTGCTACTGCTGCTACTGCTAAGTCACTTCAGTCGTGTCCAACTCTGTGTGACCCCATAGACGTCAGCCCACCAGGCTCTCCTGCCCCTGGGATTCTCCAGGCAAGAACACTGGAGTGGGTTGGCATTTCCTTCTCCAATGCAGGAAAGTGAAAAGTGAAAGTGAAGTCACTCAGTCGTGTCCGACTCCTAGCGACCCCATGGACTGCAGCCTACCAGGCTCCTCCATCCATGGGATTTTCCAGGCAAGAGTACTGGAGTGGGGTGCTATTGCCTTCTCCAGGAACGTCCCTAGTAATTGATAAATACTAAAAGCTTCCCTGGTAGCTCAGAGGTTAAAGTGTCTGCCTGCAATGCGGGGGACCTGGGTTCGATCCCTGGGTCGGGAAGATTCCCTGGAGAAGGAAATGACAACCCACTCCAGTATTCTTGCCTGGAGAATCCCATGGATGGAGGAGCCTGGCGGGCTACAGTCCACGAGGTCGCAAAGAGTCAGACACGACTGAGCGATTTCACTTTCACTTTGAAAAAATATTGATAGGCATAATTGTTTATAAGAACCATAGACATTTCACAGCATCTTTAAAACTTGAATTTTGAACAAAATACCTTTTAAAATGTACTAAAATCATATACTTTTAGTATTTTGCATTGCTGAGCCTTTATTTAATTAGTCAAACTGTGAATATTCTGAAGGTAGTGAAAACAGTTAAAATGAGTATAAGAACTTTAAGAAATCATACAAGCAATGCTAACAGTGTATTAGAGAAAATTGACTAGTATTGAAATGAAAGCCTAAAATGAATGCAATTGAACAAAGAGCAGTGAAAAATGAGGAAGGAGATTAGAAATGAGATAAAGAGCAAAATGTGGTAAGGTTAATCTAATGAAATACTTGATTTGAATAACCAAGAAGATGTAACCAATGTAGAAGGGCAAAACATAGAAAAATGGTGTTAGACCTGTGAATAGTGCAAAAAACTTACATCTGGTCTCATAGCATACCTACTTTGCATTTCCATCTCACAGGAAAAAAAAAATGTGCATCATATGCTACAGATCATCAACAAATCACCTGGGCAGACTCTACTTGTATATCCCTAAGTCTGTATTTGGTCACTTTGTTCCCTCCAGGGTGTGAACATGACACTCTTTAAGTATCCTGCTGGAACAGCAAATGCGTTTACAAAAAATAGAAATTAACTAAATTCCTAGAATTGTATAAGTACCCATTTAAATCTGCTGGCATGGCATATGTTGTTCTGGGTAAAGTTGATTATATGCATCTCATACTAACGATAAGCATGCTGTGCTGTGCTAAGTTGCTCGGTCTTGTTCAACTCTTTGCAACCCCATGGACTGTAGCCCACCAGGCTCCTCTGTCCACGGTGATTCTCCAGGCAAGAATACTGGGTTGTGTTGCCTGCCCTCCTCCAGGGGAACTTCCCGACCTAGGAATTGAACAGAGTCTCCTGCATTGCAAGCCGATTCTTTACCAGCTGAGCTACCACGGAAATGTACCATGATGAGCATAAATGAACACAGTTATAAATAATAATCTAAGGTGTTCTGAAAGCACATTTCATGTCCTCCTCACGAAGGATTCACTGATAGCATGTAACAGCATACTCTAACAAAAGTATTTAGGGAGGAGTTCTCCATTGTCCAAATGCCTTTCTTCCCGATTTATTTGATCCTCTTCCTTGTACTTTACCACAGAGTAGGTCCAAAAATAAGATTTTTTTAATGTATTACCATTATTTGCAAGAATCACTTAGTCATGCCATTTGCTATTGCTGGGTATTGTGCAAATGTTATAAGTTAACTTTAGGCACGGTTTTTAATAAATTGTTTATTATGAGTTATGCTCTCATTTAGTAGGTGGTGAAAATGTGCACTTCCTTTATTAACCACCAAGGCATTGACTGTGCTTTTCTTTCCATAACGTTTTCAGAATTCTTTGTCCATCTGTTATATCATCAGCATTCCAGTCTGATTAAGAATATTTATAAACTTTGTTTCCTATCTTGAAATCACAGGATGCAGTTTAATTACTTGATACTCTTAGTAGAAAGAGTCACATGCTAAGATCTCAGCTAAATACAGATTCCCGAGCTGTTAACTTATATGACACTTGTATAATATAACATTTCACTGGTAACAGTATTTCAAAGTTATCAGTATTACATTGTGTGTGTACTGTGCTCAGTCATTATTTTATGTATTTTTTAATACTCAATATAAAATGTTCTACATGTGGGTAAGTCACCCTCTCTCAATAATTTTTACTAGGGTCTCTATTAGTTTGGTTAAGTATATACTTTGTATTACAGTAACCTCAAGATTTCTTGGAAGCATACAGGATATATATTTTAAATAAAATTACATTACATGGTCTACTTTGTCTTTATGTATCGCATCCACTAGACACATACAAACAAATATTCACACAAACACACATTCATATTCTACAGGTGAAGAAGAGATAAGTAAATAAAAAACTGGGCAGTGAAGACGCTCAAACAGAGTAAATAGTGATTAGACAGAAGGCAATTTAAACTAAATGATAAAGAAAGCTTTCAGAGGGAAAGTGTCATTTTGTTAAAACTGGTATCTTACTACAGGCCACTAAGAAAAAAATCTGACTGCAAAGCATTTTGGACTAAACAAATAAACAAATTACAGGTGAAACGTGAATTAAAAATGAATGTTTAGACAAGAAATTAAATAAATATAACATAAATAATTCAAAATAGGAGTTCTATTCTTTGATACTTAAACCATTTTACAAAATACTTGCTTTTCAACAGCTGCAAATATTCTGTGAATCAATACTAAAAGTCTATGGAAAAGGTAACTTAGATCTCAGTGCACAGTTTCTAATTTTGGCCTTAAAAGCTGTGATTGCTCCCATCTTTGTGTGCTTATATCAATGGGACTATCACATACCACTTCTCTTCTGTCTCTTCCAAGTTGCAATAAATCTGACTCATCTGTGGAAGCACACACAGCTGAAGAATTTGCCAGCTTCTTACCCTTCAGTTCAGCTCAGTCACTCAGTCATGTCCGACTCTTTGCGACCCTATGAATCGCAGAACGCCAGGCCTCCCTGTCCATCACCAACTCCCGGGGTTCACTCAAACTCATGTCCATCGAGTCAGTGATGCCATCCAACCATCTCATCCTCTGTCGTCCCTTTCTCCTCCTGCCCCCAATCCCTCCCAGCATCAGGGTCTTTTCCAGTGAGTCAACTCTTGGCATGAGGTGGCCAAAGTATTGGAGTCTCAGTTTCAGCATCAGTCCTTCCAACGAACACTCAGGACTGATCTTTAGGATGGACTGGTTGGATCTCCTTGCAGTCCAAGGGACTCTCAAGAGTCTTCTCCAACACCACAGTTCAAAAGCATCAGTTCTTCGGCACTCAGCTTTCTTCACAGTCCAACTCTCACATCCATACGTGACCACTGGAAAAACCATAGCCTCATGCAATTGCCATTATAGTGGACACGCTGCTGAAGTCACGTGCATCCAATGTCTTGACCAGAAAGGAAAACTACAGATCAAAATATTTTACAGAATAAGATACAAAATCATAAACAAAATATTACCAAATATGCAAAAGCAAAATATATCCTAATCAAGTGATAATCATCTAACAAATAGAAGTTTATTTCAATGCTTGAAGATAAATAGACATAATTCACTATTGGAAGTGGAGTGGGGGGTGGGAGATGATTTTACAGAATAAGATACAAAATCCTTAACAGAATATTACCAAATATACAAAAGTAAAATATATCCTGATCAAGTGAGAGTCATCTGACAAGTAAAAGTTTATTTCAATACTTGAAGATAGACATAATTCACTATTAGAAGCTGGCAGGGGTGGGGAGACATGATTATTTGCAATGATTACAGAAAAAGTATCTGCTGCATGCTTCAGAATATATCCTGGTGTCTTGTCTACAATGAAAGGACTCCATCTGAGTAAGATTGTCAGATATTACACCAAAGTGTCACATTGTAACTAATGACAAGCCAAAACCACACCATAATTCCTAAGCATATTTTCCTTCATATATTGAGAACAAATATTTATCTTTTGTTAACAATAACTGAATACTTATATTAGTTTTGTTTGCTTAATCCTTTTTCTGTGAGTCTGAAGAAATAAACTACTATTTTCTTCACTTTTGCTCAGTGGTCTAATATTATTGAATGCTACGTTAGCCAACAAATAAATTGAAAAATAAGAAAATTGTCCAATCTTTAGAGCAAAGTAAAATAAAAGAGATGCAAAACCAAGGCTGTACCCAGCAAATCCAAATCTCTATTGAAAGCCCATAATGAAAACCAATTTTAACTGTGAATCCCTTTAAACAGAAGCTACAGTATATGTAATTGCACCGTATTCAACCTCCTTTTAAATTTAACTTTTTCTTAAAATATAATGTGTTTTACTGCAAGCTATACAAGTCTAACAATGGGCTCAAAATGAAAGTACTATTTTACAGTGATATGTACTTATAATAATATTCAGTAAGACATGTGTAAGATATTCAAAGGTATAATTTGTTTGGATGATGGTAAGCACTCTTTTATAGCAATAAAAAATAGGTCTATAGTGAACAATTCTGGTTATTTGCCTTCTGGATTAACAGATATTTGAAAACATTCCTTACCCTAGTAAGTTTTGCTAACATTGAGAGAAACAGAGCTGGCGGGCTCTCGCTTCAGAATAGAAAGTGTCTTATGTTCTTATATGATAATAAATTGTGCAATATTTCAAATAGGCACATTATTCAATCCATAAAAGATTTCTAAGTAAATATCACAAAGGACTGGATTATGGAAAATAAATTATTAAAAAATCAATGTAATTGCAATATCAAAATGTATATTTCTAGGCCTGAACTATTTTAATTCTAAAGTAGTAACTCATATATAATCTCATTAAAAGGATAAAAAATAACTGTCAGTGTTTTTGTGTAGCTGTCATTTCCTTAAGGGATTAAATTTAGAGCTAAAAAAAGCTAGCTTGCTACAATTTCTAATTTAAACATTTGGACAACCATAGAGATGTTAGCTTAACTTTGCTTTTTTTTTTTTTTTGATTTTTTTTTAAATTTTATTTTATTTTTAAACTTTACATAATTGTATTAGTTTTGCCAAATATCAAAATGAATCCGCCACAGGTATACACCATTTCTTTCTGCAATGTTAATCACAATTCTGGGGCCCTTAAGGGTTAAACATGCCAAATTCTCTGTTTGTGAAGTAATTGAAGATGACAGAAGATCTTTTCAGAAAGCACTTACTGATGAATTGAAATTTTCTAAGATTTGTTATCAAACTTAATATGTATTTCTCCTGAAATATTTACAGAGGTGCAACAATATAGCCATTTATGATATTTAGAGTCTATGATCTAATAGCATAAAAGCACTGTTTTGATATATTCTTTGAAAACCAAATCAATTGATAGCAACTATAAAATAATATGCTCTCTCTATAAGAATTATAATAAAAGTAAATCCTCAATTTTAGCTCCTTTGATTTTTTTAGTACCGAAAAACTTTATATTTTTTCAAATAAAGGTAAATCATTTAATTGTGGATTTTAGCTATATAGAGATATCCTTCAACATATATTAAAACTAGATATATATTTTTACTGAATCTTATGATTTCATCATTATTTGATAGAATCTTATTACGAATTTATGATAAAAGTCTTGAGTCTGATTAAGAGTTCAAAGTCACCATCCACTAACTCTGAAGTCCATTAGAAAAATTGAGGAAGCCGTGGTAGCACTGTAAATCAGTCAGGGAAATGATGAGTTAGAGAAAAGTTAGAATGGAGAGAAATGTACATTTACTATTGTTTCCACCTAGGTCAAAGTTCACTCAACCTTAGACTCTGAAAAACACCAGTATTAGAACAAATTTTGGAAAAACATTTTTATATTTTCAACAAATCTCAGTTTAGCAAATAAAGGAGAAAATATACTAAAAAATTTATATCTAAATGCCCTGAAGTCTTGCTATAACATGACCTACTATAAGATGCATATCTGTCTGCAGTATTTTTATTTCATACTTCCTTCCTCTAAAGAAATTCATCATGGTAAGCAGCAAAAGAATCTAGTTGTAACATTTTTTAAGCTATACCAGGATAATGTGTCATTGACCATGTTGTAAACCCTAGTGGCCTTTCTAAAAAAAGAGAACATAAAATCAGGAGATATTTTTCACTGTATAATCAAAAGAAGTATTCCTAAGATCACCATGTAAGATCTATTTGCTTATTTATATGTTCCATATACTGGCTACATCATACATTCTAAGTAGCTACAGTTTGCAGAACATTAAAAGATAAATAAATGAAATCTTAATGAAGATCCTTAATGAAGGTATCTTTATTAATAAGGTGAGATGATATAAAATGGAGAAAAGAAGCCACATTTTAATGTGCTCAATTATGCTCTAATCATCAATGAATAGAATGAGTTCAGCATATAAGGTGGACTGTTATCCTAGCAATATGTAGAGTTAACAAAAATCTTGTCTTCATGTAAATCTCAATGTCAGATTCTTAATACTTGAGATGTTGGTAGAAAAGGAACACAAAAAAGAAGCAGCAGCAACATCACATTGCATCAGGCTTATTCTAACACAAATAAGTAAAGAAAAGTAAGTAAATACCTATTTATATGTTCAGATAACAGAAAGACAAAGGCACATGTTTAAATTCTTAAACAAATAAAGCAATTTAGTAGGAAAATGACTTTTTCCCATTGTTCTATTATGAAATCAAAGTCAGATATTGTGAATTCTTTCCTGATGATAATTTCTTAGACTCATCATAAACCTGGCCCAGTAGTGTCCTTCCATCTTTCCCTACATTCCCTTTTAGTTGTATAACTAATTTAAGTCCTCCCATGTTAAAGAAATGTGTGATTACTTTCAAATTTCTCACACCACGATGGAAGTCTTTCTTCTGCACCTGTTCCCCAGATTTTGTATATTTTTTTAATTCTTCTACAGAAATCGAATATAGCATTTTCTATTTCATTTATTTGCATAAAGCTCCATCCCAGAAAAGAAGTCATCTTGTCATCTGTATTCTCACGCTTTCAGTATGAAATGCGTGAACTGGTAGATATTTTTCACATATTTCCTACCTGGGACACGACCAGATGGTACTGTGGAGTCTCAGGTTGATCATTATGTGAGAAACCTGGGCTCACAGCCAGTCCAATACACCACTGACGGAAAGAAAACAATGTAATGCTACACCGTACATAAAAATCACAAATGGCAGTTTTGTAATTTAAACAGGCATCTGCTTTTACGTATCAGGTTTTTTTTTCCTATATTTTTTCTGATTTGATCTAGCTAAGAAACCGAACATAATTACAAATATGCCTCCTTGAGCCAGCCATATCAGCACACATATATAGACACATACGACATAGTCATAGATATCTTCTACTCCTGTATATATGTATTTCTCAAGTGCATGTACACATGTACGTACATACACATGTATATGCATTAGAATAGTGTTAGTAGTGTTAGTTGCCAGTCATGTCTGACTCTTTGCATCCCCACGGACTGTAGCTCGCCAGGCTCCTCTGTCCATGGAATTCTCCAGGCAAGTATCCTGGAGTGGGTGGCCATTACCTTCTCCATACATTAGAAGACAAAAACTTTTAAGTGGATCTCCGAGCTCTCCCTGTTTGTATGTGTGTGTGTTTCTTAAGTACTTCCTGGATGTTTCCTTAGAGGGAGGCTATTGTATTTACTTAGGAAATCTCCACTTGACAAAACCATCAACCAGATACAGTTCAGAGGTGACTACTCTGCTTTTTAAATTTTTATTAGAGTATAGTTGATTTATAATACTGTGTTAGTTTCAGGTATACAGTAAAGTGAATCAGTTATATTATATATATATATATATATATATATATATATATATGTATATATATATATATATATATTCACTCTTTTTTAAAGATTCTTTTCTCATTTTGGCCATTACAGAATACTGAGTGGAGTTTCCTCTTCTATATAGCAGGTTCTTATTAGTTACTGATTTTCTACATAGTAGTGTGTATATGTCAATCCCTGTCTCTCCTGGTCTCTTATCCTCTGGTTACCATAAGTTTGTTATCTACATCTGTGACTCTTACTTTGTAAATAATTTCCCTGGAGGTTCAGACAGCAAAGAATCTACTTGCAATGCAGGAGATCTGGGTTCAGTCCTGGGGCTGGGAAGATCCCCTGGAAAAGGGAATGTCTACCCACTCCAATACTTTTGACTGAAGAATTCTACAGAAGAGAAGCCTGGAGGGTTATAGTCCATGGGGTCGCAAAGAGTCAGAAATGACTGAGTGACTAACACTAACACACGTTCATTTATATCCTTGTGGGCTTCCCTAGGGACTTCTCTGGTGGCTGAGATGGTAAAGTGTCTTGTCTACAATGCAGGAGACCCGGGTTCAGTCCCTGGGTTGAGAAGAACCCCTGGAGAAGGAAATGGCAATCCACTCCAGTACTATTGCCTGGAAAATCCCATGGACAGAGGAGCCTGGTAGCCTACAGTCCATGGGCTTCCCTGGTAGCTCAGCTGGTAAAGAATCTGCTTGCAATGCAGGAGACCCCAGTTCAATTCCTGGGTCAGGAAGATGCCCTGGAGAAGGAATAGGCTACCCATTCTAGTAGCTTGGGCTTCCCTGGTGGATCAGCTGCAAAACAGGAGACCGGGTTCTATCCTAGGTTGAAAAGATCCCCTAGATGAGCAAACAACTATCCACTCCTGTATTCTAGTATTCTGGCATGGGGTAGCAAAGAGTTAGAGAGGACTGAGTGACTCTTATTTTTTTCTAGAGAGAAGATTACCCTGCTTTTTGATCCAGACTTTTTTTTTTAATTTTATTTTATTTTTAAACTTTACATAACTGTATTAGTTTTGCCAAATATCAAAATGAATCCGCCACAGGTATACATGTGTTCCCCATCCTGAACCCTCCTCCCTCCTCCCTCCCCATTCCATCCCTCTGGGATCCAGACTTTTATTTCTTTGAGAACAAATTTTTTCAGAGACAACTTCTCTTTTGAAGTTTTAAATGACTGCAAATGTTTTTATTTTAGTAAGCAAAAAGAAAACTTCTTTTTTTTATTTTGATGTGTAAAGGATTCTTTTATTTAAAAGTCAAATTAGATAAAATTTGCATGTAAGTCCAGCATTCAATGATACAGTTATTTCCATTTTATTTATTTATTTATTTATTTTATTTTTAAACTTTACAATATTGTATTAGTTTTGCCAAATATTGAAATGAATCCACCACAGGTATACCTGTGTTCCCCATCCTGAGCCCTCCTCCCTCCTGCCTCCCCATACCTTCCCTCTGGGTCGTCCCAGTGCACCAGCCCCAACCATCCGTATCGTGCATCGAACCTGGACTGGCAACTCGTTTCATACATGCTATTTTACATGTTTCAATGCCATTCTCCCAAAACTTCTTTTCTTCTTTTTCTTCCCTGTTTCTTTCTTCCTTCCCTTTTTCTTTTCTTTTTGGTTTGAAAGTACCCTCAATGGTATCTCTGATTCTTTCTACGTGTATGTACTGTCATCTGTTCATTTTAATTGCTAGCCAAATCTCAAGAGATACAGGACTCAGGAATTTTGTTTTATATCTTTCTACTTTTCCATCCCTTCATCTTGTAGACTCTCTTGAATTTTTGACTATCAATAATACGACTATGAGAACACCATTAGTGTTTCATCTAATAACTACTAGGCAGATTTTATAGCTCATGAAAGAGCTATAACAAGAATGAAAGCATCACAGGAGAATTTTTCTTTTATGTTGACTGGTTCATTATGTAGCATTCCTTTACTTTTCAAAATACTACATAAATGATTTGGTTAGCCTGATAGAACTTAAATCTTCCAAGTACACATATTTTTAATTACCTTTTAAAACCCATTTTCATAGAAAAACCAAATCAGAAAAAAAAATTGTCTTATTGAATATTTAGAGAGGGCACAAAAATCATTTGCAATAATAAAGACTTAATATTTACATGATGCTATAAGCACAACTTAACAAATTAAGTAATCTTTAGGCAAGCAATTGCATTCTAAAGATTTAAAGCTTTTAAGAGCTGATTGCAAGAGCAAATAAGTTAGGCTTGTGTTTTAGTATCTATGCTGTTACTAGCTTCTGCTCATGCTAAATTAAATTAATATATGTTCTATATATAAATGTTTATATCACATTATACTTATTACATATTGTACATCATGTGCACTACATTATATACATGTCTCAAGATGTGTCTGTATGGACAGAAATATTTAAGTATTCTCACTTCTTAGCTCCAAGCTTCTTGTTATGCAATAGAAAATATAGCATTATAAATTAAAATACCTTTATATATGCAAATAACTTTTATCTAGGTAGGCTTTTTGAAAGAATCTTTTAAAATGCACCTTGTCTGAAAAGCTTTCACATTTTATAATTGAGGTTTGTGCATGCTATGTTGGTTCAGTCATGTCCAATCTTTGCTACCCTATGGACTGTAGCCCACCATGTTCCCCTGTCCATGCAATTCTCCAGGCAAGAATACTGGAGTAACAGATAAGGTATAAAGCTATGCAATAAACTGATGGTGTTCTTTCCAGAAAATGAAAAATTGAATTACCTTCAAGATGTAAAATTGGAATAGTAAGCCCTCAAATACAAGCACAAAATGGAAGTACATCCATATTTTTGTTAAATATCAATTTGTAACCTTATAACTTGCTACTTGAAAAGCCTGACACACATTTTCTAGAAACATTTCTGTGAATGTTTTTTCTTTTTTTTTTAATATTGTTTCATGTTTATTTTATTTTTTTAATTTAAATTTATTTATTTTAATTAGAGGCTAATTGCTTTATAATATTGTATTGGTTTTGCCATACATCAACATGAATCCACCATGGGTGTACACGTGCTCCCAATCCTGAACCCCCCTCCCACCTCCCTCTGGGTCATCCCAGTGCACCAGCCCCAAGCTTCCTGTATCCTGCATCTGGATTGGCGATTTGTTTCTTATATGATTTTATACATGTTTCAATGCCATTCTTGCAATATTTTAAAAGCAGAAAAAAAAGTTTATCTTGGAAACATTCAGTTCAGTTCAGTTCAGTCACTCAGTCGTGTCCGACTCTCTGTGACTCCATGAATCACAGCACGCCAGGCCTCCCTGTCCATCACCAACTCCCAGAGTTGACTCAAACTCATGTCCATTGAGTCGGTGATGCCATCCAGCCATCTCATCCTCTGTTGTCTCCTTCTCCTCCTGCCCACAATCCCTCCCAGCATCAGAGTCTTTTCCAATGAGTCAACTCTTCACATGAGGTGGCCAATGTACTGGAGTTTCAGCTTTAGCATCATTCCTTCCAAAGAACACCTAGGGCTGATTTCCTTTAGAATGGACTGGTTGAATCTCCTTGCAGTCCAAGAGACTCTCAAGAGTCTTCTCCAACACCACAGTTCAAAAGCATCAATTCTTCGGTGCTCAGCTTTCTTTACAGTCCAACTCTCCCATCCATACATGACCACTGGAAAAAACATAGCCTTGACTAGACGGACATTTCTTGGCAAAGTAATGTCTCTGCTTTTCAATATGCTATCTAGGTTGGTCATAACTTTTCTTCCAAGGACTAAACGTCTTTTAATTTCATGGCTGCAGTCACCATCTGCAGTGATTTTGGAGCCCAAAAAAATAAAGTCTGACACTGTTTCCACTGTTTCCCCATCTATTTTCCATGAAGTGATGGGACCATATACAAGCTAATTAATAGGGAATTTGGAAATTGCTTTTGCTTTCCCATTTCTATTTAAAAGCAAAACAAATAGAGTCATTCAGTAAATATCCCAAGTAAACAAATAAGTAGAAAAACCTAACATTGTCATCTTACATAGAATCACTGATATGTTCATTCTTGTTTATGGTATTTTCTGCAAAAAAAAAAAAATGTGCTATAAAGCACATAAAAGAATTATATATATATATATATATATATATATATATATATATATATAAAGATTAGGGACCTTGTAGGAATTTGGAAGAACACAATGTTAATTTTTAAAATGACAAATTGCTTTAACATTTTCATATACCTTGGGTAACTAATATACTACTATAACTAATATCTCAAAATAAAGGACTATGTGGTTATTATCAGAGTTTAATAAATGAGCAAACCTTAAATTGAAAGTCCATAAAACTCTCAGAATCCTTTAGCTAGCAAGTAAAATAGCTGTGATGAGAACACTGGCTATTTATTTTTCCGTTATTCCAAATCCAGAGTTCTTTTTGTCTTTCCACAATATATTTCACCTGAATTTATAAATAATCTTCTTAAATATTTATTTTGCTTTTAAAATAGCATGGCATATACATTTTATAAGTGAAGGTCTAAACCACTCAAGCATTTGCCTATCTCAAAATACCTTTTCAGTGGGGAAGACCCCTAAATATTGCATATGAATATTTAATTTGTGCATGACCAGTTCTCTATATAGTGCTATGCTATTTGAATAAAATATCCATGAGAGAAATTATTAGGTACAATTTTTATTAGATACCCTTAAGTGCTTAAAAATTTTACCTTTTTATTATTAGCCAATAAATAGATTTGATTGAATATTAATGGTAAAATCATAAGACATTTTAATATAATACCTCTTTATCATGAGGCTGTATTCTGTAACAATTCATAATGACGCATCTAAACTAATACAAAATACATATCAGAGTTTTATTTGGCTTCCCAGAAGTACAGGTTCTTTTTATAATGACAAACCAAACAAAAGAAGATAAACAATGGCAATAAAATGTCTTACTGTTGATGAAAATGACCAAGAAAAAAATAAAACAAATATCGTCATATCTTTCACAGAAGTATGAGCTATTTTACTGTGCATAAATTTAATCTTTGGAGATGGAATTTATGATAAAATTGATTCTCATCCCCAAATATCATTTACTGGTCTTTCTATGAAATCTGAAAAAAATATTTCCTGATTCTTCATACTCTACCATGTGTAGAATAGATAGCTAGTGGGTACCTGCTCTGTAGTATAGGAAGCTCAGCTCAGTGCTCTGTGGCTACTTAGATGGGTGGCATGGGAGAGGGAGGTCCAACAGGGAAGAGTATATGTATACATACAGCTGATTCACCTCACCGGATAGGAGAAACTAACACAACAATGCAGAGCAACTGATTAAACCCCAATTTAAGAAAAAACAGTGAAAGAATGAGAGTGTGTCATCGCAGACTAAACATAGATAGTAATGAAAGTATACGTTGTACTTTTTCCTTCTTCAAAAGGACAATAGGGACTTCCTTGGGGAGCCAGTGGCTAAGACTTGAGTTCCCATTGCAGGCAGCCGGGTTCGATCTCCAGGGAACTTGATTTAGAATGGCGCAAGTAAGATTTCTAATGCTGCAATTAAAGATTCTTTCTATACCACTCAATCGCTTAATTCCCCACTTTCCTCAGTTTCCTTATAGTTGAATTTTACCTACCCTTCTCACGACTACTTCCTTTCTGTTCACTACATTTCTTCTTAATGTTTAAGGTTACTATGTAACCTTTAAGGTTATATAGTCTAAGGTTGCTTAGACTATATGGCGCATCATATAATTGGGCTTATCTGTGGTTGATATGCATATGGTCCTTTCTGTCACATTAACTCATTTGCTAAAGCTCCACTGAGCTGAACTATGTTTCCAGCATAGTTATTTCTGAGGACACACTTAAAATTCAAAGTCAGTTTAGTTGTGACTGTTGATACAAAAAAAGTTTTAAAAGATTGCCTACCTGTTGATAAGTTTCAATATCAAACAGTCCAGGTTCGATGCACGATACTGGATGCTTGGGGCTGGTGCACTGGGACGACCCAGAGGGATGGAATGGGGAGGGAGGAGGGAGGAGGGTTCAGGATGGGGAACACATGTAAACCTGTGGCGGATTCATTTTGATATTTGGCAAATCTAATACAGTTATGTAAAGTTTAAAAATAAAATAAAATTAAAAAAAAAAATATCAAATGAATGTAAAACAAAGTGACATATTATCTTCTAGAGTTTTTTCAGCAATAGGAGCCATATTATACATATGATCAAGTAATATACACATATTTTATTCAATGGGTTTGGAATGGAGAAAAGGTGTGAAAGTCCAGAAGCGATATATTAAAAGATAAAACCACAGGGAAGAGGAAACAACAATGCAAAGATCATCTGATGAACACGGTTGGAAAAAACTCATCTAGATCCAATTTCTGTGCACTCATTTTCATTCTTTTTCCAAATGTCATTAAAAAAGCAGTACCACTGTCTTTAGAATCATAGAAACAAGACATTTTTAGATCTTAGAAATATAAAATATCTTATGGCAATTGAAATTCTGAGAAGTCTTTGGGGTTACCATGTCAGTTATTGACAGAACTTGCTGTATTAGGCCCAGAATACAAGTTCAAGGTCCTTTTCATTATGATACAGAGTCCTTCCATGTAATTGGAGCTTTCATAAAAATATAATTTTGCAACAAATAATTATCTCATTTTCATTCTATCTGTAAGAGGTAGAGTATCTTCTGGAAAAACATTTTAGTTTTATATATCTTTATCTTGAGATTTATATGCAGAAATATTAAACAGGAATTTAAATAGATAACTTTCTTTTCATAATTGAGATCTGGCCCCAAAGTCCTTAAAATGTACATGATATTGGAAGTCAAAGATACTAATAAGGGTGTTTGATGATAAAGTTACCTTAAAAAAAGAGACCAGAAGAAAATCCTGATATCCTTCTTCTAATTATTATTTTGTGTTTCTTAATGCTTAAGACCTAGAAGAATGCCACATAGAATGTTGAATTAACTAATGAAATATTAATAATTGCACTCCCTTTAAAAAGGAAGAACCAGAAAATGAAGACATATAGGAAGAGATAACTAGTAAAAGAACACCAGAAGACCTTAGTGCCACCGAGTCCAGAAAGGAAGGGAATCCAAGGAGAAATCCAGCAAAACAAAATGTTGATGAAGCCAAACATGGTGAATCTGAATAAATTACAGAGATATAAATTATAGATATAGAGATATCTATAATAAAGTATAGATATAGAGAACTCAAGAATCCTTAATAACATGGGCTTTTTAGTAAAATGCAGGGGGTAAAAACAAAATTATAGAAATAAGCTACAAACCTGCTCCCAAGATATTCATAGTCTAATGTGTATAGGGGAAAAGAAAAAAAAAATGAATGATTTGTTACAAAAGATTGAGACAATGTCACAACAGGAAAAAAAAAAAAAAGCACTATAGAAGCTCTTAGGTCCCAAGAAGGTTTCTTGGAGGAGGTAATACCTGAGTTGAGTCTTATGGAAAGAGCAATAAACTACACAGAGCAGCACAGTTATGAATGAGCGGTGGGTGGTTATTAGTGCATTTCAGGTCGTAGAGGTGCACATGCAAAAGCAAAGGGAAAGAAAAGAGCATACATTTAGAGAACTCAAGTGATTCTTTGAGCTTCTAGTTTACATTATCAACTGTTGGGCCAAGAACTACCTGGCTTCTTTTCTTACCATTCACTTTTTCAGGCTAGTCTAATATATTTAACTGAAAATAAAAATACATTCATTCCTAAAGTTTCTAACTAACTTTGAGCAGGAGTTTTAAGGGCTCTAAATGAATGTTTCCTTTATATAGAAGGAAGTAACTTTAAAAGAGGATCAGTATCTTTCCAACCTATACAAATAAATGAAAAGGAAAACATACTCTGTTCAACCTTTTAATACATAGATATATGAAATCAAGAAAAAAACAGTGATCATAATGGTAGAAAAGAAATGTGTCCTAAAGTAACTGTTATGCATTCTAGGAATAGTTTCCCTGAAAAATATAGTATTTTTTACTCACCTATTAGAGTTTGTAGCAAATTGTTTTTCCATCCATTAATGGTAGCTGGATAGAAAAAGAAAATTTGAGCAATTCAAGGTTATAAAAAAGAAATCTGTTTTGGTAATGACACCATTATTATGGAATTGTGGGGATACAACAATGAAATAACCTCATACTTATTTTGTGGTGAGATAGTGAGAAAATTAATGTAAAATCATAAGATGTTAACAGGTGTAGAGAAATGGACGAATACCTTTCTAATGGAAAAATAACAGAAATGTAAATGCTACTTGGGAATCTAACCAACAAATATCATTGAAGAAGAACACTTATAAAAATATGTAGCTAGTCAAAAAATGTATTATACAGCTAAATCTCTTGGGCATATGTTAAGTTTTCTTCATATATTGAATTTAATACCAGGATTACTTATAATTGAGACTTTACAGATGGTATACTTTATATAAATGCAATAAGTATATCTAGCTTTTTTATCAACTGTGCATTGTTTAAGAAAGGTAAATACTTAGTTCCACTTACAAGGAAAAGTCTTATGAGGAATTTTAAAAGATAAACCAAAAATGCATATCTTTTAGTATCTAAGCACAGAAATGAGAAATTATGCAACCCATGTCCTAAATCGATCACAAATTGCTATATTATTTTCCACTGCAATCTGACATTTACCAAAAATCCAATATTCTAGGATCAAACATTTATTTTAGAATACCTAATGCATATAGTATTTTACAAAGCAATATCACAAAAGTCAAACTCAATGCTCAAAGAAATTTCCATGTGGCCAGTGAAACAGAACACTTTTCTCAATAGATAAGATTGTCTGTAGGTAATATGCTTGGGTTTCAATTTTGAACGATGAATGAAAGACTTAAAATAGAAATACTTGATGGAGAATAATATCAAATAAAACAGTAAAGTCATATTACTATAAATACCAAGGACAAAAATTACAAATTGAGAGACTTAGATGATAAGAAGACATGGAAAAATCGTGGAAATAAGGTCTCAGAATTTTAATTAAGTATGAATTGTATAATATGAACTTGAAAACGCTAAAAATACTATATATGCATTGTATCCTTTCAGTGAACCAAATTATGTACCTGAGATTTTTAAGGATGATAATTATACAATAGTCTTATGCAGTGGTCAGATCTCAGGGTAACAGGTTGACTTCTTGGCAACACCTTTTTAAAATGACTTCAAAAAACATTAAAATTAAACTTAGTAATTGATTTGAATTATTTGTTTTTTTTACTGAACTGGATTCATTGACTAGTTACAAAGCATATAAAATAAAACCCTTCTCTTAAAAGAACTGTCATAATATGAGATGGCAAGTTGATAGACCAATACCTTTTAAGCATGTGAGAAATGGGATAAATATCATCTAGCAATCCCCTCCTGGGCATATGTAGAAAACCATATTAAAAAAAAATACCTGCACCCCAACATTCATTGCAGCACTATTTATAACAGCCAGGACAAGGCGGTAACCCAAATGCCCATCAATAAATGAATGGATAAAGGAGATATATGTATGTATACATACATAAACATATATATATATATGTATATATATATGTAAAATGGAATATAACTCAGCCTTAAAAAAATAATGAAACAATGCCATGTGAGATGACATGAATGAACCTTGAGACTGTCAGCTAAATAAAGATAAATATCATATGATGTTACTTCTATGTGGAATCAAAAAACATGGTACAAATGAGTCTATTTACAAAACAGGAATAGATTTACAGATGTAGAAAACAAGCTTTTGGTTACCAAGGGAGAAAAGAAGGGGAAAGGGATAAATGGAGGTATTGGGATTGGCATATACACTCCATTATACTTAAAATTTGGAAATTTGGAAAATTCAGCAAATTTGGAAAACTCAGAAGTGGCCGCAGGACTGGAAAAGGTCACTTTTCATTCCAATCCCAAAGAAAGGCAATGCCAAAGAATGCTCAAGCTACCGCACAATAGAACTCATCTCAAACACTAGTAAAGTAATGCTCAAAATTCTCCAAGCCAGGCTTTAGCAGTACGTGAACTGTGAACTTCCAGATGTTCAAGCTGGTTTTAGAAAAGGCAGAGGAACCAGAGATCAAATTGCCAACATCTGCTGGATCATTGAAAAAGCAAGAGAGTTCCAGAAAAACATCTATTTCTGCTTTATTGACATGCCAAAGCCTTTGACTGTGTGGATCACAATAAACTCTGGAAAATTCTGAAAGAGATGGGAATACCAGACCACCTGACCTGCCTCTTGAGAAATCTACATGCAGGTCAGGAAGCAACAGTTAGCACTGGACATAGAACAACAGACTGGTTCCAAATAGGAAAAGGAGTACGTCAAGGCTGTATATTGTCACCCTGCTTATTTAACTTATATACAGAGTACATCATGAGAAACACTGGGCTGGAAGAAGCACATGCTGGAATCAAGATTGCAGGAAGAAATATCAATAAGCTCAGATATGCAGATGACACCACCCTTATGGCAGAAAGTGAAGAGGAACTAAAACACCTCTTGATGAAAGTGAAAGTGGAGAGTGAAAAAGTTGGCTTAAAGCTCGACATTCAGAAAACTAAGATCATGGCATCCGGTCCCATCATTTCATGGGAAATAGATGGGGAAACAGTGTCAGACTTTATTTTTCTGGGCTCCAAAATCACTGCAGATGGTGACTGCAGCCATGAAATTAAAAGACGCTTACTCCTTGGAAGGAAAGTTATGACCAACCTAGATAGCATATTCAAAAGCAGAGACATTACTTTGCCTACAAAGGTCCGTCTAGTCAAGGCTATGGTTTTTCCAGTGGTCATGTATGGATGTGAGAGCTGGACTGTGAATAAGGCTGAGCGCTGAAGAATTGATGCTTTTGAACTGTGGTGTTGGAGAAGTCTCCTGAGACTCCCTTGGACTGCAAGGAGATCCAACCAGTCCATTTTGAAGGACATCAGCCCTGGGTGTTCTTTGGAGGGAATGATGCTAAAGCTGAAGCTCCAGTACTTTGGCCAGTACTCATGGGAAGAGTTGACTCATTGGAAAAGACTCTGATGCTGGGAGGGACTGGGGGCAGGAGGAGAAGGGGACGACAGAGGATGAGATGGCTGTATGGCATCACCGACTCGATGGATGTGAGTCTGAGTGAATTCCGGGAGTTGGTGATGGACAGGGAGGCCAGGAGTGCTGCGATTCATGGGGTTGCAAAAAGTGGGACACGACTGAGTGGCTGAACTGAACTGAACTGTACTGTTTATTCAAAATAGTCTTATTTTCAGTGATTTACAATCTCGTGGAAGCTTGGTATCTTGAAGCACACTATCTAAACACGAGAATTCTAAAGGTCCTTGTTTTTCATTGTTGTTATGAAAAAATACTGCCTTCTTAATGTGCAATATCAAACAAATGCATCTTTACATATATATACTTAAAATAATGTCAGTTTTATGTAGCTATAGACAAAGCATAAAGGTATTTAAAACAAAAAGTAAGTTGAAGCATATAAATTATAAAATAACACTATGAAAAGAGTAA